>NC_080379.1:53478760-53814115 GCF_014773155.1 Arachis stenosperma | reverse complement strand
TTTCTCCATGAAGGATTATAGGTGTTTCCATAGGGTTCTCCCATGTAGTTCACCTCTTCCATTGAAGGGTTCTCAGGATCATAAGCTTCTTCTTCAGATGAAGCGTCCTTAGTACTGCCTGGTGCGGCTTGCATTCCAGACAGACTTTGAGAGATCATATTGACTTGTTGGGTCAATATTTTGTTCAGAGCCAATATGGCATTCAGAGTATCAATCTCAAGAACTCCTTTCTTCTGATTCGCCCCATTGTTCACAGGATTCCTTTCAGAAGTGTACATGAATTGGTTATTTGCAACCATTTCAATTAGTTCTTGAGCTTCTACAGGCGTCTTCTTCAGATGAAGAGATCCCCCAGCAGATCTATCCAATGACATCTCGGATAGTTCAGAGAGACCATCATAGAAGATACCTATGATGCTCCATTCAGAAAGCATGTCAGAGGGACATTTTCTGATCAATTGTTTGTATCTTTCCCAAGCTTCATAGAGGGATTCACCTTCCTTCTGTCTGAAGGTTTGGACTTCCACTCTAAGCTTACTCAATTTTTGAGGTGGAAAGAACTTTGCCAAGAAGGCATTGACTAGCTTTTCCCAAGAGTTCAGGCTTTCTTTAGGTTGTGAGTCTAACCATATCCTAGCTCTGTCTCTTACAGCAAAAGGGAATAGCATAAGTCTGTAGACCTCAGGTCAACCCCATTAGTCTTGACAGTGTCACAGATTTGCAAGAATTCAGCTAAAACTACTGAGGATCTCCAATGGATGTCCATGGAACTTGCAATTCTGTTGCATTAGAGAAACTAATTGAGGCTTAAGCTCAAAGTTGTTTGCTCCAATGGCAGGGATAGAGATGCTTCTCCCATAGAAGTCGGGAGTAGGTGCAGTAAAGTCACCCAGCACCTTCCTTGCATTGTTTGCATTGTTGTTGTTTTCGGCTGCCATGGGTTCTTCTTCTTTGAAGATTTATGTTAGGTCCTCTACAGAGAGTTGTGCCTTAGCTTCTCTTAGCTTTCGCTTCAAGGTCCTTTCAGGTTCAGGGTCAGCCTCAACAAGAATGCTTTTGTCTTTGCTCCTGCTCATATGAAAGAGAAGAGAACAAGAAAATAAATATGGAATCCTCCTCTATGTCACAGTATAGAGATTCCTTGAGGTGTCAGAGAAAAAGAAAAATAGAAGGAAGAAGTAGAGAATTTGAACTTATCAAGAGAGATGGAGTTCGAATTGTACATTGAGGAATAGTGTTAGTGATGAGCGGATAATTTATACGCTTTTTGGCATTGTTTTTAGGTAGTTTTTAGTAAGTTCAAGCTACTTTTAGGGATGTTTTCATTAGTTTTTATGTTAAATTCACATTTTTGGACTTTACTATGAGTTTTTGTGTTTTTCTGTGATTTCAGGTAATTTCTGGCTGAAATTGAGGGACTTGAGCAAAACTCTGAAAAAGGCTGACAAAAGGACTGTTGATGCTGTTGGAATCTGACCTCCCTGCACTCAAAATGAATTTTCTGGAGCTACAGAACTCCAAATGGCGCGCTCTCAACGGCGTTGGAAACTAGACATCCAGAGCTTTCCAGCAATATATAATAGTCCATACTTTATTCGGAAATTGATGACGTAACCTGGCGTTGAACGCCAAGTACATGCTGCTGTCTGGAGTTAAACGCCAGAAACACGTCATGATCCGGAGTTGAACGCCCAAAACACGTTATAACTTGGAGTTCAACTCCAATAAAAGCCTCAGCTCGTGAATAGACCAAGCTTAGCCCAAACATACACCAAGTGGGCCCTGAAAGTAGATTTATGCATCAATTACTTACTCATGTAAACCCTAGTAGCTAGTTTATTATAAATAGGACTTTTTACTAGTGTATGAGACATCCTGGATTGTATTTTGAATCCTGTGATCATGTTTTGGGGGCTGGCCATTCGGCCAAGCCTGAACCTTTCACTTATGTATTTTCAACGGTGGAGTTTCTGCACACTATAGATTAAGGGTGTGGAGCTCTACTGTACCTCAAGTTTCAATACAATTACTATTACTTTTTATTCAATTCTCTTTTATTCTTATTCCAAGATATACGTTGCACAACACTTTGATGAATGTGATGATCCGTGACACTCATCATCATTCTCACCTATGAACGTGCGTGATTGACAACCACTTCCGTTCTACCTTAGGCCGGGCGCATATCTCTTAGATTCCCCAACAGAATCTTCGTGGTATAAGCTAGATAGATGGCGGCATTCATGAGGATCCGGAAAGTCTAAACCTTGTCTGTGGTATTCCGAGTAGGATTCTGGGATTGAATGACTGTGACGAGCTTCAAACTCCTGAAGGCTGGGCGTGATGACAAATGCAAAAGAATCAAGGGATTCTATTCCAACCTGATTGAGAACCGACAGATGATTAGCCGTGCTGTGACAGAGCATAGGACCATTTTCACTGAGAGGATGGGATGTGGCCATTGACAACGATGATGCCCTACATACAGCTTGCCATGGAAAGGAGTAAGAAGGATTGGATGAATGTAATAGGAAAGTAGAGATTCAAGAGGAGCACAGCATCTCCATACACTTATCTGAAATTCCCACTAGTAATTTACATAAGTATTTCTATCCCTTTTTTATTTTCTTTTTATTATTAATTTTCGAAACCCATAACCATTTAATCTTCCTAACTGAGATTTACAAGGTGACCATAGCTTGCTTCATACCAACAATCTCTGTGGGATCGACCCTTACTCACGTAAGGTTTATTACTTGGACGACCCAGTACACTTGCTGGTTAGTTGAATGGAGTTGTGAAAAGAAAGTGCTGAGTTAATAAGTGCACATACCAAAGAGCTAATATTGTTGATCACAATTTCGTCCACCAAGTTTTTGGTGCCGTTGCCGGGGATTGTTCGAGTATGGACAACTGACGGTTCATCTTGTTGCTCAGATTAGGTAATTTTCTTTTCAAAAATCTTTTTTCAAAATTTTTCTTTTATTTTTCGTTTTTCTAAACTTAATTTTCGAAAAAATTAATAAAAATCCAAAAAAATTAAGAAAATCATAAAAATAAAAAATATTTTGTGTTTCTTGTTTGAGTCTTGAGTCAATTTTTAAGTTTGGTGTCTTGCATGTTTTCTTTGCATCAAAAATTTTTCAAAATTATGTTCTTGATGTTCATCATGATCTTCAAAGTGTTCTTGGTGTTCATCTTGACATTCATAGCATTCTTGCATGCATTCATTGTTTTGATCTAAAAATTTCATGCATTGAGTATTTTTGTTGTTTTTCTCTCTCATAATTAAAAATTCAAAAATCAAAAAAATATCTTTTCCTTGTTTCCCTCCAAATTTTCGAAATTTTGGGTTGACTTCGTCAAAAATTTTTAAAATTAGTTGTTTCTTACAAGTCAAGTCAAATTTTCAAAAATTTAAAAATCTTATCTTTTCAAAATCTTTTTTAAAAATCATATCTTTTTCATTTTTTTCTATTTTTCGAAAATTTCAAAAATATTTTTTTCAAATTATTTTCCAAATCTTTTTCTTATCTCTATATCAAATTTTCAAAAATATGCTAACAATTAATGTGATTGATTCAAAAATTTGAAGTTTGTTACCTTCTTGTTAAGAAAGATTCAATCTTTAAATTCTAGAATCTTATCTTGTAGTTTCTTGTTAGTTAAGTCATTTTAAAAATTAAATCTTTTTCAAAATATCTTTTTATTAAAATTCTTATCTTATCTTTTTATCTTATCCCTCTCAAAATTTTATCTTTTTCAAAATTTGATTTTAAAATATCTTATCTAACTTCTTATCTTCTTATCTTTTTCAAATTTGATTTTAAACTAACTATTCGACTTTTTGTTTGTTTCTTATCTTTTTCAAAACCACCTAACTACTTTTCCCTCTTAAATTTTCGAAAATACCTCTCTCTTTTTCAAAAATTCTTTTTTTTTCAATTAATTGTTTTTAATTTTTAATTTTAATTATTTTTATCTTTAATTTTCAAAAATTACTAACCCCTTTTTCAAAATTATTTTCGAAATTTTCCTTCTCTTTTCTTATTCTATTTCATTATTTAATTACTAACACTTCTCTTCACCTCTCTCCATCTAAAAATCCGAACCATTCTTCTTCACTCTTCCTCCCCTTTCTTTTTCTACTAACATAAAGGGATCTCTATACTATGACATAGAGGATTCTTCTTCCTTTCTTGTTTCTTCTCTTTCATATGAGCAGGAACAGGGAAAAAGGCACTCTTGTTGAAATTGATCCTGAACCTGAAAGGACTCTGAAAAGGAAACTAAGAGAAACTAAATTACAACAATCCAGAAACAACCTTTCAGAAATTTTCGAACAAGAGAAGGAGATGGCAACCAAAAATAATAATAATGCAAGGAGAATGCTTGGTGACTTCACAAAGCCAACGTCCAAATTTGATGGAATAAGCATCTCCATTCCTGCCATTGGAGCCAACAACTTTGAGCTGAAACCTCAGCTAGTTGCCTTAATGCAACAAAACTACAAGTTTTATGGACTTCCATCTGAAGATCCTTATCAGTTTTTAACTGAGTTCTTGCAGATCTGTGAGACTGTAAAGACGAATGAAGTTGAGCCTGAAGTCTACAGACTCATGCTTTTCCCTTTTGCTGTAAGAGACAGAGCTAGAATATGGTTGGATTCACAACCTAAGGATAGCCTGGACTCCTGGGATAAGCTGGTCACAGCCTTCTTGGATATATTCTTTCCTCCTCAAAAGCTGAGCAAGCTGAGAGTGGATGTTCAAACCTTCAAAGAAAAAGATGGTGAATCCCTCTATGAAGCTTGGGAAAGATACAAGCAGCTGACCAAAAGATGTCCATCTGACATGTTTTCAGAATGGACCATATTAGATATATTCTATTATGGTCTATCTGAATTTTCGAAAATGTCATTGGACCATTCTGCAGGTGGATCTATTCACCTAAAGAAAACGCCTGAAGAGGCTCAAGAACTCATTGACATGGTTGCAAAAAACCAATTCATGTACACTTCTGAGAGGAATTCCGTGAATAATGGAATACCTCAGAAGAAAGGAGTTCTTGAAATTGATGCTCTGAATGCCATATTGGCTCAGAACAAAGTATTGACTCAATAGGTCAACATGATCTCTCAAAATCTGAATGGATGGCAACATGCATCCAACAGTACCAAAGAGGCAGCTTCTGAAGAAGCCTATGATCCTGAGAACCCTGCCATGGCAGAGGTTAATTACATGGGTGAACCTTATGGAAACACCTATAACTCATCATGGAGAAATCATCCAAATTTCTCGTGGAAGGATCAACAAAAGCCTCAACAAGGCTTTAACAATGGTGGACGCAATAGGCTGAGCAATAGCAAGCCATATCCATCATCTTCTCAGCAATAGACAGAGAATTCTAAACAAAACACTTCTAATTTAGCCAATCTAGTCTCTGATCTATCAAAGGCCACTTTCAGTTTCATGAGTGAAACAAGATCCTCCATCAGAAATCTGGAGGCACAAGTGGGCCAACTGAGTAAGAAAGTCATTGAAACTCCTCCCAGTATTCTCCCAAGCAATACAGAAGAGAATCCAAAAGGAGAGTGCAAGGCCATTGATATACTCAATATGGCCGAATGCACAAGGGAAGAGGAGGACGAAAATCTTAGTGAGGAAGACCTCCTGGGACGTCCCTCAAGCAAGAAGGAGTTTCCTATTAAGGATCCAAAGGAATCTAAGGCTCATATAGAGACCATAGAGATTCCATTAAATCTCCTTCTGCCATTCATGAGCTCTGAAGACTATTCTTCCTCTGAAGAGGATGAAGATGTGACTGGAGAGCAAGTTGCTCAATATTTAGGAGCTATCATGAAGCTGAATGCCAAGTTGTTTGGTAATGAGACTTGGGAAAGTGAACCTCCCTTGCTCATTAGTGAACTGGATACTTGGATTTAGAAAATTCTACCTCAAAAGAAACAAGATCCTGGCAAGTTCTTAATACCTTGTACCATAGGCGCCATGACCTTTGAAAAAGCTCTGTGTGATCTAGGGTCAGGGATAAATCTTATGACACTCTCTGTAATGGAGAAGCTGGGGATCATTGAGGTACAACCTGCCTTGTTCTCATTACAATTGGCAGACAAGTCATTAAGACAAGCTTATGGAATAGTAGAGGACGTGTTAGTAAAGGTTGAAGGCCTTTACATCCCTGCTGATTTCATAATCTTAGACACTAGGAAGGAAGAGGATGATTGCATCATCCTTGGAAGACCTTTCCTAGCCACAGCAGGAGCTGTGATAGATGTCAATAGAGGTGAATTAGTCCTTCAATTGAATGGAGACTACCTTGTGTTTAAGGCACATGGCCATCCCTCTGTGACAAAAGAGAGTAAGCATGAAGAGCTTCTCTTAGTTCAGAGTCAAGAAGAGCCCCCACAGTCAAACTCTAAGTTTGGTGTTGTGAGGCCACAACCAAACTCTAAGTTTGGTGTTAAGACCCCATATCCAAACTCTAAGTTTGGTGTTGGGACTATACAACATTGACCTGATCACCTTGTGGCTCCATGAAAGCCACTGTCAAGCTATTGACATTAAAGAAGCGCTTGTTGGGAGGCAACCCAATTTTATTTATCTAATTTTTATTTTATTTTATTGTTATTTTGTGTTTTATTAAGTACACAATCATGAGGAGTCACGGAAAAAAATCATAAAAATTAAAAACAGAATCAAAAACAGCAGAAGAAAAAATTTTGCACCCTGGAGGACGCACAGGCTGGCGTTCAACGCCAGTAAGATGCATCTGGCCGGCGTTCAACGCCAAAACAGAGCATCATTCTGGCGCTGAACGCCAGAAACAAGCAACATTCTGGCGCTGAACGCCAGGAATGTGCCTAGAGAAGAAAAGCTGGCGCTGAACGCCAGTAACAAGCATGAAACTGGCGTTCAACGCCAGAAACATGCTTTACATGGGCGTTGAACGCCCAGAATGTGCACCAATGGGCGTTTAAACGCCAAAATGGTGTGCTAAGGCATTTTACATGCCAATTTGGTGCAGTGATGGAATTTCTTGACACCTCAGATCCTGTGGACCCCACAGGATCACCTCAGGATCTGTGGACCCTACAGGATCCCCACCTACCATATTCCTACCTTACCTCCTAATCCTAGTTTTTGTGATGACTATTCCCCATGTCACACTTTCCAACACTCTTCACCAATCACCTCAATTCCTCTTCCCAATCACCCCCTTCACCACTCACATCCATCCACTCTTTCCCATAAACCCCACCTACCTTCAAAAATTCAAAACCATTTTCCCACCCATTCCCACCCTAAATGGCCGAACATACACTCTCCCCTCTCCCTATAAATACCCTTCCATTCTACTTTATTTTCACACAACACAATCCCCTCTTCCATACCTTGACCGAACCTACACTTCCCCTTCTCCTCCATATTTTTTTCTTCTTCTTCTTCTCTTCTTTCTTCTCTTGCTCGAGGGCGAGCAATATTTTAAGTTTGGTGTGGTAAAAGCATAAGCTTTTTATTTTTCCATTACCATCAATGGCACCTAAGGCCGGAGAATCCTCTAGAAAAGGAAAAGGGAAGACAAAAGCTTTCACCTCCGAGTCATGGGAGATGGAAAGATTCATCTCCAAAAGCCATCAAGACCACTTCTATGATGTTGTGGCAAAGAAGAAGGTGATCCCCGAGGTCCCTTTCAAGCTCAAAAAAATGAGTATCCGGAGATCCGACATGAGATCCGAAGAAGAGGTTGGGAAGTCTTAACCAACCCCATGCAACAAGTCGGAATCTTAATGGTTCAGGAGTTCTATGCCAATGCATGGATCACTAGGAACCATGATCAAAGTATGAACCCGAGTCCAAAGAATTATCTCACAATGGTTCGGGGGAAATACTTAGATTTTAGTCCGAAAAATGTGAGGTTGGCGTTCCACTTGCCCATGATGCAAGGAGAAGAACGCCTCTACACTAGAAGGGTCAACTTTAATCAAAGGTTGGACCAAGTCCTTATGGACATATGTGTAGAAGGAGCTCAATGGAAGAGAGACTCCAAAGGCAAGCTAGTCCAACTAAGAAGACTGGACCTCAAGCCTGTGGCTAGAGGATGGTTGGAGTTCATTCAACGCTCCATCATTCCCACTAGCAACCGATCTGAAGTTACTGTGGATCGGGCCATCATGATTCACAGCATCATGATTGGAGAGGAAGTAGAAGTTCATGAGGTCATCTCCAATGAAATCTACAAACTAGCCGACAAGTCCTCCACCATGGCACGGCTAGCTTTTCCTCACCTTATTTGCCATCTATGTTACTCAACTGGAGTTATCATAGAAGGAGACATCCTCATTGAAGAGGATAAGCCCATCACCAAGAAGAGGATGGAGCAGGCAAGAGAGACCCTTCACGGTTCTCAAGAGATGCATGAGGAAGCTCATCATCAAGAAATCCCTGAGATGCCTCAAGGGATACACTTTCCTCCCAACAACTATTGGGAACAACTCAACACTTCCTTAGAAGATTTGAGCCACAATGTGGAACAATTAAGGGTGGAACATCATGAGCACTCCATCATTCTCCATGAAATAAGAGAAGATCAAAGAGCAATGAGGGAGGAGCAACAAAGGCAAGGAAGGGACATAGAAGAGCTTAAGAACATCATTGGTCCTTCAAGAAGAAGACGCCACTAAAAGTGGATTCATTCCTTGTTCTTATTTCTTTCTGTTTTTCGGTTTTTAATGTTGTGTTTATCTATGTTTTGTGTCATACTTCATGATCATTAGTGTTTAGTAACTATGTCTTAAAGCTATGAATAAATTCCATTAATCCTTCACCTCTCTTAAAAGAAAAATGTTTTAATTCAAAAGAACAAGAAGTACATGAATTTCGAATTTATCCTTGAATTTAGTTTAATTATATTGATGTGGTGACAATACTTTTGTTTTCTGAATGAATGCTTGAACAGTGCATATGTCTTTTGATCTTGTTGTTTATGAATGTTAAAATTGTTGGCTCTTGAAAGAATGATGAACAAAGAGAAATGTTATTGATGATCTGAAAAATCATAAAATTGATTCTTGAAGCAAGAAAAAGCAGTGAAAAAGTAAAAAGCTTGCGAAAAAAAATGGCAAAAAAAATTAGAAAGAAAAAGAAAAAGCAAGCAGAAAAAGCCAATAGCCCTTAAAACCAAAAGGCAAGGGTAAAAAGGATCCAAGGCTTTGAGCATCAATGGATAGGAGGGCCCAAGGAAATAAAATCCAGGCCTAAGCGGCTAAATCAAGCTGTCCCTAACCATGTGCTTGTGTCATGAAGGTCCAAGTGAAAAGCTTGAGACTGAGTGGTTAAAGTCGTGATCCAAAGCAAAAAGAGTGTGCTTAAGAGCTCTGGACACCACTAACTGGGGACTCTAGCAAAGCTGAGTCACAATCTGAAAAGGTTTACCCAGTTATGTGTCTGTGGCATTTATGTATCCGGTGGTAATACTGGAAAACAAAGTGCTTAGGGCCACGGCCAAGACTCATAAGTAGCTGTGTTCAAGAATCAACATGCTTAACTAGGAGAGTCAATAACACTATCCAAAATTCTAAGTTCCTAGAGAAGCCAATCATTCTAAACTTCAAAGGAAAAAGTGAGATGCCAAAACTGTTCAGAAGCAAAAAGCTACAAGTCCCGCTCATCTAATTATAATTAATATTCATTGATATTCTGGAATTTATAGTATATTCTCTTCTTTTTATCCTATTTGATTTTCGGTTGCTTGGGGACAAGCAACAATTTAAGTTTGGTGTTGTGATGAGCGGATAATTTATACGCTTTTTGGCATTGTTTTTAGGTAGTTTTTAGTAAGTTCAAGCTACTTTTAGGGATGTTTTCATTAGTTTTTATGTTAAATTCACATTTCTGGACTTTACTATGAGTTTGTGTATTTTTCTGTGATTTCAGGTAATTTCTGGCTAAAATTGAGGGACTTGAGCAAAACTCTGAAAAAGGCTGACAAAAGGACTGCTGATGCTGTTGGAATCTGACCTCCCTGCACTCAAAATGGATTTTCTGGAGCTACAGAACTCCAAATGGCGCGCTCTCAATGGCTTTGGAAAGTAGACATCCAGAGCTTTCCAGCAATATATAATAGTTCATACTTTATTCGGAAATTGATGACGTAACTTGGCGTTGAACGCCAAGTACATGCTGCTGTCTGGAGTTAAACGCTAGAAACACGTCATGATCCGGAGTTGAACGCCCAAAACACGTTATAACTTGGAGTTAAACTCCAATAAAAGCCTCAGCTCGTGGATAGACCAAGCTTAGCCCAAACATACACCAAGTGGGCCCCGGAAGTGGATTTATGCATCAATTACTTACTCATGTAAACCCTAGTAGCTAGTTTATTATAAATAGGACTTTTTACTAGTGTATGAGACATCCTGGATTGTATTTTGAATCCTATGATCACGTTTTGGGGGATGGCCATTCGGCCATGCCTGAACCTATCACTTATGTATTTTCAACGGTGGAGTTTCTGCACACCATATATTAAGGGTGTGGAGCTCTGCTGTACCTCAAGTTTCAATACAATTACTATTACTTTTTATTCAATTCTCTTTTATTCTTATTCCAAGATATACGTTGCACAACACTTTGATGAATGTGATGATCCGTGACACTCATCATCATTCTTACCTATGAACGCGCGTGATTGACAACCACTTCCGTTCTACCTTAGGCCGGGCGCATATCTCTTAGATTCCCCAACAGAATCTTCGTGGTATAAGCTAGATAGATGGCGGCATTCATGAGGATCCGGAAAGTCTAAACCTTGTCTGTGGTATTCCGAGTAGGATTCTGGGATTGAATGACTGTGACGAGCTTCAAACTCCTGAAGGCTGGGCGTGATGACAAACGCAAAAGAATCAAGGGATTCTATTCCAACCTGATTGAGAACCGACAGATGATTAGCCGTGCTGTGACAGAGCATAGGACCATTTTCACTGAGAGGATGGGATGTAGCCATTGACAACGGTGATGCCCTACATACAGCTTGCCATGGAAAGGAGTAAGAAGGATTGGATGAATGTAATAGGAAAGTAGAGATTCAAGAGGAGCACAGCATCTCCAAACACTTATCTGAAATTCCCACTAGTAATTTACATAAGTATTTCTATCCCTTTTTTATTTTCTTTTTATTATTAATTTTCAAAACCCATAACCGTTTAATCTGCCTAACTGAGATTTACAAGGTGACCATAGCTTGCTTCATACCAACAATCTCTGTGGGATCGACCCTTACTCACGTAAGGTTTATTACTTGGACGACCCAGTACACTTGCTGGTTAGTTGAACGGAGTTGTAAAAAGAAAGTGCTGAGTTAATAAGTGCACATACCAAAGAGCTAATATTGTTGATCACAATTTCGTCCACCAGTTAGTCCATAAATAGAAGGATGTGAGGAGAGGGGAAGAATTTCGAAAATTAAGTAAAAGATTTTAAAAAAACATTTTGAAAAATAGTAATTGATTTTAAAAAAGATATGATTGAAAACTATTTTGAAAAAGATGTGATTAAGAAGATATGATTTGAAAAATAATTTAAAAAGATTTGATTTTAAAAATTAATGACTTGCCTAACAAGAAAAGATATGATTCAAACATTAAACCTTTCTCAACAGAAAAGGAAACATACTTGAAATGTTCAATCAAATCATTAATTGTTAGTAAGTATCTTTAAAAATGGAAAGAAATTTATTTTGAAAAGATATGATTGAAAAGATTTGATTTGAAAAAGATTTGGTTTTGAAAAACTTTTGAGAACTTGAAAAAAAATTGCATTAAAAACAAAATCTTCCCTCTTGTGCCATCCTGGCGTTAAACGCCCAGAATGGTGCACATTCTGGCGTTTAACGCCCAAAGCACTACCCTTTTGGGCGTTAAACGCCCAGCCAGGCACCCTGGCTGGCGTTTAAACGCCAGATTTTCTTCCTCACTGGGCGTTTTGAACGCCCAGCTTTTTCTGTGTAATTCCTCTGCTGCATGTACTGAATCTTCAATTCCCTGTGTTATTAACTTGAAAATGGAACTAAGATCAAATAAACAATGCATGCAATACACCAAACTTAAAATGAGACACTAGACTTAAACAAGAAACATGAGAATATTTTTTGTTTTTATGATTTTGTAATTTTTTTGTGCTTTTTCGAAAATTATATAAAAAAAAAGAAAATAAAGGTTTCAGAATTCTTAATGAGAATTCCAGGAATCATTGCAATGCTAGTCTAAGACTCCGGTCCAGGAATTAGACATGGCTTCACAGCCAGCCAAGCCTCAGCAGATCATTGCTCCAACAGCAAGTTTGATAGAAATCAACAAGCTCTTGTGATGATAAGTTGAAACCTCGGTCCAATAAGATTAAACATGGCTTCACAGCCAGCCAAATTTCAACAGATCATCATGAAACTCTAGAATTCATTCTTAAAGAAATTCTGAAAAAAAATACCTAATCTAAGCAACAAGATGAACCGTCAGTTGTCCATACACGAAACAATCCCCGGCAACGGCGCCAAAAACTTGGTGTTGTTGCCGGATCAAAAATTTGGCACTGATGTTACCGGACCAAAAGCTTGCCGAAAACTCAAACAATCCCCGACAACGGCGCCAAAAGCTTGGTGCACGAAATTGTGATCACTACTTTTCACAACTCAAATAATCCCTAGTAATGGCCCCCAAAGACTTGGTGCTCAATACCATGGCATAAACACAACTTCGCACAACTAACCAGCAAGTGCACTGGGTCGTCCAAGTAATAAACCTTACGCGAGTAAGGGTCGATCCCACGGAGATTGTTGGTATGAAGCAAGCTATGGTCACCTTGTAAATCTCAGTCAGGCAGACTCAAATGGTTATGGATGATATATGAATAAAACATAAAGATAAGGATAGAGATACTTATGCAATTCATTGGTGAGAACTTCAGATAAGCGTATGAAGATGCTTTGTCCCTTCCGTCTCTCTGCTTTCCTACTGTCTTCATCCAATCCTTCTTACTCCTTTCCATGGCAAGCTGTATATTGGGCATCACCGTTGTCAATGGCTACAGTCCCGTCCTCTCAGTGGAAATGTTCAACGCACCCTGTCACGGCACGGCTATCCTGCTGTCGGTTCTCGATCATGTCGGAATAGAATCCAGTGATTCTTTTGCGTCTGTCACTAACGCCCCACAATCACGAGTTTAAAGCTCGTCACAGTCATTCAATCACTGAATCCTACTCAGAATACCACAGACAAGATTTAGACCTTCCGGATTCTCTTGAATGCCGCCATCAATTCTAGCTTATACCACGAAGATTCCGATTAAAGAATCCAAGAGATATCCACCCAATCTAAGGCAGAACGGAGGTGATTGACAGTCACACGTTCATAGGTGAGAATGATGATGAGTGTCACGGATCATCACATTCATCAAGTTGAAGAACAAGTGATATCTTGGAACAAGAACAAGCTGAATTAAATAGAAGAACAATAGTAATTGCATTAATACTCGAGGTACAGCAGAGCTCCACACCTTAATCTATGGTGTGTAGAAACTCCACCGTTGAAAATACATAAGAACAAGGTCTAGGCATGGTCGTATGGCCAGCCTCCCAATGATCTAAGAACTAGACATCCAAAGATGATCTAGAGATCGAAAGTGATCAAAAGATCAAAATACAATAGCAAAAGGTCCTACTTATAGGGAACTAGTAGCTTAAGAATTACAAAGATGAGTAAAAGACATAAAAATCCACTTCCGGGCCCACTTGGTGTGTGCTTGGGCTGAGCATTGAAGCATTTTCGTGTAGAGACTCTTCCTGGAGTTAAACGCCAGCTTTTGTGCCAGTTTGGGCGTTTAACTCCCATTCTTGTGCCAGTTCCGGCGTTTTACGCCAGAATTCTTGAGCTGATTTGGAACGCCAGTTTGGGCCATCAAATCTTGAGCAAAGTATGGACTATTATACATTGCTGGAAAGCCCAGGATGTCTACTTTTTAACGCCATTAAGAGCGCGCCAATTGGGCTTCTGTAGCTCCAGAAAATCCACTTCGAGTGCAGGGAGGTCAAAATCCAACAGCATCTGCAGTCCTTTTAGTCTCTGAATCAGATTTTTGCTCAGATCCCTCAATTTCAGCCAGAAAATACCTGAAATCACAGAAAAATACACAAACTCATAGTAAAGTCTAGAAAAGTGAATTTTAACTAAAAACTAATAAAAATATAATAAAAACTAACTAAAACATACTAAAAAATACTAAAAACAATGCCAAAAAGCGTACAAATTATTCGATGAGCGGATAATTTGTACGCTTTTTGGCATTGTTTTTTGAATGTTTTTAGTATAATTTAGTTAGTTTTTATTATATTTTTATTAGTTTTTAGTTAAAATTCACTTTTCTGGACTTTAATATGAGTGTGTGTGTGTTTTTCTGTGATTTCAGGTATTTTCTGGCTGAAATTGAGGGACCTGAGCAAAAATCTGATTCAGAGGCTGAAAAGGACTGCAGATGCTGTTGGATTCTGACCTCCCTACACTCGAAGTGAATTTTCTGGAGCTACAGAAGCCCAATTGGCGCGCTCTCAATTGCGTTGGAAAGTAGACATCCTGGGCTTTCCAGCAATGTATAATAGTTCATACTTTGTCCGAGATTTGATGGCCCAAACAGGCGTTCCAATCAGCTCAAGAATTCTGGCGTTAAACGCCGGAACTGGCACAAGAATGGGAGTTAAATGCCCAAACTGGCACAAAAGCTGGCGTTTAACTCCAAGAAAAGTCTCTATACATGAAAGCTTCAATGCTCAGCCCAAGCACACACCAAGTGGTCCCGGAAGTGGATTTTTGTGTCATTTACTCATCTTTGTAAACCTTAAGCTACTAGTTCTCTATAAATAAGACCTTTTGCTATTGTATTTTCATCTTGGTTCTTCTGGTTCCCTCTCTGGGGCCGAAGCCAATGATCACCATTATCACTTATGTATTTTCGACGGTGGAGTTTCTACACACCATAGATTAAGGTGTGGAGCTCTGCTGTACCTCGAGTATTAATGCAATTACTATTTTTCTTCTATTCAATTCAGCTTATTCTTGTTCCAAGATATTCATTTGCACCCAAGAACATGATGAATGTGATGATTATGTGACGCTCATCATCATTCTCAATTATGAACGCGTGCCTGACAACCACTTCCGTTCTACATGCAAACAAGGCTTGAGTGGATATCTCTTGGATTCCTTAATCAGAATCTTTGTGGTATAAGCTAGAATTAATGGCGGCATTCTTGAGAATCCGGAAGGTCTAAACCTTGTCTGTGGTATTCTGAGTAGGATTCAGGGATTGAATGACTGTGACGAGCTTCAAACTCGCGATTGTGGGGCGTTAGTGACAGACGCAAAAGAATCACTAGATTCTATTCCGACATGATCGAGAACCGACAGCTGAATAGCCGTGCTGTGACAGAGCGCGTTGAACATTTTCACTGAGAGGACGGGACTGTAGCCATTGACAACGGTGATGCCCAACATACAGCTTACCATGGAAAGGAGTAAGAAGGATTGGATGAAGACAGTAGGAAAGCAGAGGGACGGAAGGGACAAAGCATCTCCATACGCTTATCTGAAGTTCTCACCAATGAATTACATAAGTATCTCTATCCTTATTTTATGTTTTATTTATCTTTTAATCATTAATCCTCCATAACCATTTGAATCCGCCTGACTGAGATTTACAAGATGACCATAGCTTGCTTCATACCAACAATCTCCGTGGGATCGACCCTTACTCGCGTAAGGTTTATTACTTGGACGACCCAGTGCACTTGCTGGTTAGTTGTGCGAAGTTGTGATAAAGAGTTGAGATTGCAATTGAGCGTACCATGTTGAGGGCGCCATTGATGATCACAATTTCATGCACCAATGAGTTGAGGAGGCTTGATGTTGTTTTTGGTATATTTTGATTGATTTCAAAAGGGATGAAATTGGCATGTTTTGGTTGATTTCAAAAAGGGTTGAAAATGGCTTGTTTTAAAAATGGCATTTGTGGTTTTGTATGAAAATATGGTTTTTGGGCATACTTTTATGGGACATAACTTGGATTCTGGATACCCATTTTGTGCCAAATTTGTTTAGAAATGAAATTAGATCCGGGGTGTCCACGTCGTTCGAAGAACGGGCGAAAAATGATTTAAAATGAGGAAGTTATGTCCGTCGGAAGATTGGGAGTTGAATCTGTAAATTCTGCAGCTTTTAACTTAGAAAAGTTTTTTAGCAGAATGACCCTTCACGCGTAGGTGCATTTGGCGCGTACACGTCATTCCTCAAGTAGGCACCATCCACGCGTGCGCGTGGTGTGCGCGGGCGCGTCGATGCGTTGCACCCGATGCCCAGCCATTCTTCCCGAGAGTTGTGTCAAAGTTGTGTCAATTTTGTGCGTGGGGCATAAAAGCACCCACGGGTACACGTGGCTGGCGCACATGGATCGATTGAATATTTTTCAATCCCCGCGTCCGCATGAATGACGCATACGCGTCGATGAACTGTAAGGCCATCCACGCGTGCGCGTGAAAGACGCGTGCGTGTGGTTCTGTTTTTATCCCAAAGTTGAATTTTGTGTTTTAAAAGCCAAATTGTATACTTCTAAGCCTCCGATCTCACCACTTGTGTCTTAAATCATTATGATATGCCTATCAATGATAAAAGGAGCTAGGGGATGTGGTAACTTGTGAGGGAAACAAGGGAACAATAGATGATCAATGAGGATCAAAGATGATTATATGAGATGCGGAGGATGGCAGTGGAAGTGATGTATGTGCCATGAGCCGATGGGCTAAATTGTTTATGAATTGGCTGGTTATGGATTTAACCGTGAGTTGGATGGCTAGATTATTGCCGTATTACGGCGGAGCCATGATTATGGCTAAGTATAAATGCATATATGCTGTTGAATGAATTGTGAATGATTGCACTTCCACTATCGGAGACACGAGTTTCCCTGGGAGAAAGCAGTGGCTAGCCACCACGTGCTCCAGGTGGAGACTCGAGACTCTATTGACCCTGTGTCGTAAGGGTGGCCGGGCACTGTGAAAGACCCGGATGAGTTTGCCCCCGTAAATATACACCAGTGAGGGTGTTGGATATGGATCATGATTATGATCATGATTATGTTGAGTATAACTCGAGTTGGGGATGCATGACAGAGGGACAGTCCAATGATAAGCTACCAGGACTCGTCGGGTTGGCTATATAACTGACAGATGATATCATCAGCCATTAGGGACAGGTATTCATCATATGCATACTATGTGAATTGTTTGAGATTGCCTATTTGACTGCATATTACTTGCTAATTGTCTAAATGCCTTATTTGTTCCT
Organism: Arachis stenosperma; assembly: GCF_014773155.1. NCBI lineage: Eukaryota > Viridiplantae > Streptophyta > Magnoliopsida > Fabales > Fabaceae > Arachis > Arachis stenosperma. The sequence continues at coordinate 53,796,714 of NC_080379.1, read as the reverse complement.
ATTTGTATATCTCTTGTCTGATATAACTGTATTTGCCATTTTTATACTCCTGCTGGTGGTTGGGAGGTTTGAAAGAATTGGAAAGGAAAGTATTAGTTAGACTGAAGGATCTTTAGTCAGTTGCCATTTATGGGTTAGCTTGTTTATAAGCTTTGATTGTATTTGGAGGAAGTTCTAGGATTGCCTTCGGCTTTTCTCTAATATTACATGTTATATATGTGGGAATTGTTACCATGCTTGGAACATCTAGTTCTCACCCATGCGGATTTTGTGGTTTTCAGATACAGGACGTGAGGTTTCTCACTGAGGCATGCTGGAGACTTCCGGATTAGAGAAGATCCTTTGTTCTTGGGACTCTATTTTGGTTTATATGTCTTGCTTAGATACTTTTATCTCCACTAAATAATACAAACTGTGATGACTCCTCTTATAGGAAATTTTGGAGAATAGGTTTTCTGTATTTGTGTCCCTTTTGGTTTCTTTTGAGGTTTCCTTATTTTATTTATATGTATATATTGCTATGCTCGAACCGGTTATCTTCACAACCGGATCTTGAGTTTTGATATTCCTATTTTTGACACTCTTGTGTACATATATAATCTCACGTTAGTTTATCCTTGTTCGTTATGTTATCGATTGGAGTGTTGCGTTTTTGAGTTACCATTTTTGTTTTACCCCTTTTTCTTCAAAGGCTCCTAGTTATAATCAATTTTCATAATACTATTCATACTAAATTTTTATTTTTGAGGTCGTAATACCTTGCCATAACTAAATTATGACTTAAGCATAAGACTCTGTATGGTAGGGTGTTACATTATGGTATCAGAGCAGTTCATTCCTGTAGAGCCTGAAGGACGGACTGACTATGCTTCTGTGCATTCTCTGTATGTGTGTTATGTGCTATTAGTATATCTACTTGATATAATTGGCATAAACGTTCATGAGCATGCATTTGGGACTTTGAAGCACTAAACTTTCGATATTGAGACTGATCAATTTAATATCGATTGTTCGGTGTGTATAGGGACCAGATGGCGCCTCGTGGACACGGTAGAGGCCGTGGGAAAGGTCATACGAATGCTCGTGTGCCGAAGATTAACCCTAATGACCCGGTAAACTTTATGACTGCGTTGGAGAACATGACTGCTGCTATGCAAGACAGTGCTGAGGCTCTTGGTCAATAGATGAACAACCATGGTAATGACGGAGGTGGAGTTCAGGGCCCGATGACACTGGCTAAATTTTTGAAGGTTAATCCACCTAAGTTCGAGGGAACTACTAGTCCAACTGAAGCCGATACCTGGTTTCAGGCTATGGAACGAGCACTACAAGCGTAGGTAGTAGCTGAGGGATAGCGTGTTGAGTTTGCTACCTATTTGCTCACTGGGGAAGCATTGCATTGGTGGCAAGGAATCCGACGTCTCCTATAGCAGGGTGATGACTATATCACCTGGGATGTTTTTCGGGAGGAGTTCTATAAGAAGTATTTTCCGATGAAGCAGGGTACCATGTTCGTATCCGAGTATACTGACAAGTTTGAGGAGTTGTTCAGGTTCTCCCGTATGTGCCAGGGGACTCCGAGAGACTATTGATGCGTGAGCATCTTTCCTATCTTTTCCTAGTGAATTTACATCTAATTTGTTGAGTTTAATAAAGAATTAATTATCTTTTAGCCAATATGGATTCTACTTTAAGTCTTTTTCAATTTTGTTTATTTTAGGTAACATTCGGCAGGATTTGGTGGAGTTTCTATAGCACAAGAATCAAAGGAGATGACAGCGAGGAGAGACGCATACGCGTGCGCGTGATTTGGAGCTTTCCATGGCGACGTATGCGCATGACTGACGCGTACGCGTGATTTGAAGAATTTCACAGCGACGCCTGGACGTGACCGACGCGTCTGCATGACTTGCGAAGAAGACCAGCGAGTCACGCGTACGCGTGACATGCGCCACGTGCAGAAAAAGCAGAAAAACACTGGGGGCGATTTCTTGGCTGTTTTGACCCAGTTTTCAGCCCAGAAAACACAGATTAGAAGTTGCAAAATGGACAAAACCTGTGGTCCTCACCCATCACCTGAAGACCTGCTGATTATTCTGATTTAAATTCAAATCTTATTTTTAGAAAAAGATATTATTTTTAATTTTAGATAATTAGATTTTAAATTAATTATGATTAGTTATAAAAAGGAGATTCCATTAGGGAATTCTATACCAGAAGGAGGCCACCAAATTGAAACTTTATATATTTTATCACAATCCTAGTTTTTCTTTGAACTATGAGCAACTAATCCTCCATTGTTAAGGTTAGGAGCTCTGTCTATTTGTATGGATTGATTTTATTACATTTTCTATTTTAATTCATGTATGGATTTATAATTTAAGAATTGTTTTCGCTCTTTATCTTATGAATTTGGGTGCAACGGAAGTATGACTCCCTTTCTATTTGAGTTCTTGTAAAACTTGGAAAAGTTCTTTACTTAAACAACTGCTTGAAAACAATTTCTCCTAAATTTTAATTATTTGGATTTAACAGGATACGTGACATATAATCCTCTTATTTTTGGGTAATTAGAATTTTTGTGGCATATAAACTGGAATTTGAACTTCACCCTCTAATTGGAATTAATTGACCAAGGCATTAACAGTCGATGAATTTTAGAGGAGGTTAGAAAGGTCTAAGGAATTAGGGTCTAGTCACATATAGTTCGTCATAAATTAACTCCTACATGATTAAAATAGTTAGTAAGAAAAGTTAATCCGGAAAAATAGATAACTCTAAAGCCTTAACTGTTTCCCCAATATTTTATTTTCAACTTATTTACTTACGTGCCTGTCTTCTGATATTTTCAAATTTAAACTTTTTGAATATCTCAAAACCCTTTTCTGCTTGCCTAACTAAGTAAATCTTTTAACAATTGTTGCTTGATCTGTCAATCCTCGTGAGATTGACCCTCACTCACCTGAGGTATTACTTGGTACGACCCGGTGCACTTGCCGGTTAGTTTGTGGGTTATAAATTCCGCACCAAGTTTTTTGCGTCGTTGCCGGGGATTGATAGTGATTAACAACTATTCGTTGTTTGATTGCTTAGATTAGGTGTTTTATTTTTAATTTTATTAAAATCCAATTTTTTATATTTTCGATATATATATATATATACTTTAATAGCACTAATATTTTTAGTAATTTCTGAAATTAAGTTTGGTGTTTTCTAGTTCAGGTTACCTCACTGGAAATTCTCTTCACTCTGATATAGAGAGTTCCATTTTTCTTGTCTTTTGCTTGTTTATGCACAGGAACAAAGACAAAGAACATCTCTTAGACTTTGATCCTGAACCTGAAAGGACTTTCAGGCGACGTTTACACCAGGCAAGACTTTACAAGGCTGCAGAATCCACTATGGATCCTAATAATGCTGATAATGCCAATGTGGCAAATTCAATTGGAGATGAGCAACAAAGGAGAGTGTTTGACTCTTATTCTGCTCCTACTGCAGATCTTTATGGAAAAAGCATCGTGGTGACTCCTATAGCTGCGAACAACTTTGAGTTGAAGCCTCAACTGGTCACCCTGGTGCAACAAAACTGCAAGTATCATGGTCTTCCCCACGAAGACCCAAATCAATTTATTTCTAGTTTCCTACAAATCTGTGATACTGTGAAGACAAATGGAGAAAACCCAGAGGTGTACAAACTCATGCTCTTCCCGTTTGCTCTGAGGGATGGAGCAAAGCTATGGCTAGATTCCCAACCCAAGGAGAGTCTGGATACTTGAAACAAGGTTGTTACCGAGTTTATTACTAAATTTGTCCCACTAAAAAAGCTGACTAAGCTTAGGGTGGAAGTTCAGACCTTCAGGCAGAATGATAGTGAAACTCTTTATGAAGCTTGGGAGAGATACAAGCTACTGACTAGGCAATGCCCTCCAAACATATTCTCCAAATGGACTCAACTAGATATCTTTTATGAAGGCTTGGGTGAAATGTCCAAGATGTGCTTAGACAATTCTGTAGAAGGTTTATTGTACAAGAAGAAGACACCAGAGGATACTATTGAGCTTATTGAATTGGTTGCTAGCAACCAATATTTATACTCATCTAATAGGAATCCTGTGAACTATGAGGCTCCTCAGAAGAAGGGTGTCATGGAAGTAGAAGCTCTTTGATGTGCGGAAAACGATCCGACACAAAACTCACCGGCAAGTGCACCGGGTCGCATCAAGTAATAATAACTCACGGGAGTGAGGTCGATCCCACAGGGATTGAAGGATTGAGCAATTTTAGTTTAGTGGTTGATTTAGTCAAGCGAATCAAGATTTGGTTAAGTGATTTGTGATTTGCAGAATTTAAATTGCATAGAAAGTAAAGGGAATGGGTAATTGGCATGAAAATAAAGAGAAACGTGCTGAATCTTAAAGAACAAGAAATTAAATGGCAGAAACTTAGAACGAAAGAAATGTAAATTGCAAAATCTTAAAATGCAAGAAATGTAAATGGCGTGAATTGTAAAGGGAATTGGGAGTTGGATTTGCAGAAATTAAACAAGGAAAAGTAAAATTGCAACAAGCAGAGAATTAGAGAATGGCTTGGATTAAACCGGATCTTAAACAGCAAAGTAAATGAGCATGGAAACAATAAACAGAGAGTGGTAAATGGGAAATCTGGATCTCAGGACCTAAGAGACTAGAAAACCAAGTCTAGATCTCAATGCCTTCCTAGATCCAATAAGAACAATTGCAAGGAAATTGTAAATTGCAAAGAGATTAGATGAAGAAGCAAGTAACCGAAATGGAAATTAAATTGCAGTGAAAATAAACAGAGAGATCCAAGGGGAGATTGAAACAGAATTCCTTCAATTCTCCAGCCCAAGATCCAAGATAATTGTAATTGAAATTGAAAGCAATAAAACTAAGAGGGAGAGAATGGAATTCTCCTTCCCCCAAACTAAGAAATTAAAGATCACTCAATACCCAAAAACTATTCTAAAAACTCAAAGAGAAAACTCTATGAAAACTAAAAAGGGAAGCTCCCTTAAGAACTTGAATTATATCCTATTTATACACTTTCTTCAAATGATCTTCAAGCTTTGAATTGGGCCTTTGCTCTTGGTGGAATTGGGTTGAAAGAGGCCTTGGTTGATTGCTCTTGGAGTTTGGAGAGGAACCAAAGTGAACCAATTGAACCGGGTTGGAGTTTTGTAAAAGTTGGAGTAAAAGTTTGAGCAAAAGTTAGGGGTCTAACTTTTGCTCCAACTTTTCATATCAGCTAGCCTCTTTTGCTGATACCAACGTTGGTGCAAAAGTTAGGGGTCTAACTTTTGCTCCAACGTTGGCCCTACCTAGTGCACCTATGGCGCCAACGTTAGCCCAAAAGTTAGGGGTTTAACGTTGGCGCAAACTTTTGCCCCTCCCCTTATATTTTCATGTGCCAACGTTAGCCCAAAAGTTAGGGGGCTAACGTTGGCGCAAACTTTTGGTGGCCAGGGAGGTTTTTCTCATGCCAACGTTAGCCCAAAAGTTAGGGGGCTAACGTTGGCGCAAACTTGAGTAGCCCAGGGAGTGATTTTCAATTTCTCACGTTAGCCCAAAAGTTAGGGGTCTAACTTTGAGGCTAACTTTTCACCCAAAAGTTTGTGCAAAAGTTTGAGGGCTAACTTTAGGTCCAACTTTTTGCTTCCTGGTTCAATTTCACTTATTTCATTGTCCTCTCTTTGCTCCTAGCCATTCCTTCTTGCTTCAACCTTTCTTCAAGCTTTCTTCACCTATCATTAATCAACCAAACACATCAAAGCTATGCTTAAAATCATGAGATATTCAATCTATCATAATATGCAACAATTATAGCATAAAACCTCATGAATTTGCATTAATTTATCTATGGTTGATTCAATCAAAGGAAGCATGAAAATCTACCCAAATTGGCTTGCTTAGACCTCAAGAAAGTGCATAATTCAATTGAAAACAAAAGAAAAAGATTAGTGAAACTAGGCTAAGATGACTTGTCATCACAACACCAAACTTAAAGCTTGCTTGTCCCTAAGCAAGAAATGAATTATGCTCAGAGGTTCTTTCAATTAAGATGGATTGAAGAACACTTGTAAAGTACAGTGAGTAAAGTGATTAAGTAACAGTGGGGTGAACTCTAAATTATATGCTCATGCAAGGGCTTCAGTGCTCACTAGTCCTTACATATTGGGAGTCGTAGGTCTTAGGATTTTCATTCAAATGGTATCATAGAGATCTCTTTATATGTAATCACCTTGAAGCAGCTTATAGTTTCTGTGCTTTGACCTCGACTCTAAGTGTCATGTCTCAAGGCGGCTCTTTAAATAAGTTTTCAATCAATACTCCTAAACCAGTTGGTTTTAAGGTATTAGGTGTTAAAGCACCCCTAAGGATTTACTTGCTCAAGCCTCTTTCCTTGACACACTTCAACCACAAGCATTTACTAGGATAACAACTCTTTGAGTTTTTGTTTCTTTCTTTCTTTTTCTACTTAGTAATTGATGCTCAGAGCCTTGGGCCATGTTCTTTTTGTTTTTGTATTCTCTTTTTTTTTTCTTTTTTTTTTGTTTGCTGCTTCTCGGATCAATTAATTTTTGAGAATCTCCACAATACTTCTTTGAACTTCATATCCTGCCTATGAGCTCCCATGCAAGTTTTCACAAGCATGCAACCTCAATACATAATCATACAACTAGAACCACCACTTCTCCTAATCTTTTGCTTACCTCAAAATTGTTTAATTCCTCAATCCTTCTTTTCAAAGAACTTTCATGTGATGCATTCTTGAAAATTGAGTGCAAACAAGTTTTGAAGATAAGAATGTTGTGAATAATCAAGCATTTTGCTTATGGAATTATAAAGAAAGACTATGCTATGCAAGTAGGCAGGGGTATATAAAGAAAACTATACTATGCAGACATGCAGGATAAATAAGGATACAATCCAACTTTCAATTGCAGCAATATTTGATGTAAATTAATCACTTAACAATACAACCTGTTGGAGTTCACTTGCTTTCCTTCTTCTCATCATCATCAATTCTGACTTTCATGTTCATCTTTCACCTCTTTGGTTGATGATGCTAAAAATCTCTAAAAGTTTGTATGATATTCTGCAGTGATATTGGGAGTTGCTTGTTCCCCAAGCACTTAGAAACAGTGGTTAGTCTGCATGATTTATTTGTGGGCTTTTTGAACTTACTTTGGTGTGGGAACACCAAACTTAGTACCTTGCCAAAGGTTTTCATTAACCATGTGTGAAATTCTTTTTTTTTTCTTTCTCAAAAGTAATAAGGCTGAAAACTAGAAAACAGCAAAATAATTAACTAATTCATCCAGTATGCTTGAAGCCCATATTATGCATAAGGTGAGAATGTGTGTTATAATGGGATTTTGGTGGAACACCAAACTTAGAATTCTTCATTCTCCCTTAGATTGTTTTGGTGTGCAACACCAAACTTAGCTTCTTGCAATCTAGATAAAGCTAGTTAACCTTTTTATTGAAATAGATATGAAAAGAGAACTACCTCAGGTTGGGTTGCCTCCCAACAAGCGCTCTTTTATTGTCACTAGCTTGACATGTTGTTCTTCACTTTCTTCCTCTTCTTCCAGTTGGTTAAGAGGAATGACCTCAAGGGAGGAGAAGATTCAGCTAGTGTCCTCTTTCTTGGTTTCCTCTCAGCAAGCTTTCTTTTGTACATGGCTTGATTGAGCTTGCTTGCGATTGGTCCAGGGGTTGAATTGCTTGTGATTGACCTCCTCTTGAATGTTGTCCTTGGTAGCTTGGTCACAATCCTCTTCTTGGTGCTTTTGTTAATTGCCTTCACTTCCTTGAATCCAAGTCTTGGTAGTTGTGTGACTGTAGGAGTCTTCTTTTCATTAAGAGCCTCTTGTGTTGGTGGTTCCTTGAGCCCTTCCTTTATGTGATTTTCTGCTTCACTTGAGTGTGAATTCTCTGGAATGACTTCCTCACTTTCATGCTCCCCCACTCCTTTCTTTGCACCCAACATTTGCTTTAATAGCTCTATCATGGAGGAGGTTTGTTGATCTTCCCAACATTTCTTCATCTCCTCTTCATACCTTTCAATCATGGATTCAAGTGTTGAGGCGTTTTGGTCCAGGGGAGTTTGTGAGAGTTGTGAGTCTTCATGTTCTCTTGTCATCTCAAGTGCAGTTTCAGGTTCAACCACCTTTTCCTCATTTTTTTTGAAATTTCTCTTGACACAGAGGTTTCCTCATCTTGCTTTTCCACTTCCTCACCCACAAATTTGTCTTCATCCGTACTGTTTGATGGTTCTAAGTCCTCTTTGTTTGCTCTAAGGACCCATTTATCTGCTCGAGGATGGTTTCTTCCCAAGATGGGGATTTTGTGTAGAATTCCACTAGTTTTTTCTGTATTTCAATGCCTTCAGGGTATTCCTCATCTGTTAATTCAATGCCTTCAAGGTATTCCTCATCTGTTAATTCAAGAGATGAAGGTTGAGAGTAATTTTGGTGACGTGAATGTGTTGTGGTGAAGTTGTGTTGAGGGGTGTGGAATGAGTTGTGTGATTGATGGGATGACTGGTATGGATTTTGGAGGAAACTTTGTGTTGAGGCATAATCAAGTGATGAAGAACTTTTAATTGAGGAACTGGGACGTGAGGGTGGATGCTCTTTCAGTCTGTGGTAATCCTCCCATCTACCATGAGGATAATAATATGAATTATTTTGGAGTGGAGGTTTGTATCCCATATGCTTCTCCTGCTCATCTTGTGTCTCTGAAGCAGGTCTCCATGGATTGGAGTGCTCAGAATCTGTTAATTCTTGGTGATATCCCCAGCCACCATTAGAGGTTGGTGCTGGTGGGTGATATCCTGAAAAATTTTGTTTGACTGCAAGATGAGTTGAACTCTATTTGTATTTTGGAAAGCACAACACCATTGAAAATTGAAATTACTCATATCACAGATGAGAATTTCTTAGTGAGGCATAAACTCAAACACCTTGGTTTCAATCTAAAACAGGGAACAAAAATAAAGAAAATGCTTGATCTAGACCACCACCTCACTTAATCATTGTCAATCTATTTCAATCCCCGGCAACGGCGCCAAAAACTTGATGTGCGGAAAACGATCCGACACAAAACTCACCGGCAAGTGCACCGGGTCGCATCAAGTAATAATAACTCACGGGAGTGAGGTCGATCCCACAGGGATTGAAGGATTGAGCAATTTTAGTTTAGTGGTTGATTTAGTCAAGCGAATCAAGATTTGGTTGAGTGATTTGTGATTTGCATAATTTAAATTGCATAGAAAGTAAAGGGAATGGGTAATTGGCATGAAAATAAAGAGAAACGTGCTGAATCTTAAAGAACAAGAAATTAAATGGCAGAAACTTAGAACGAAAGAAATGTAAATTGCAAAATCTTAAAATGCAAGAAATGTAAATGGTGTGAATTGTAAAGGGAATTGGGAGTTGGATTTGCAGAAATTAAACAAGGAAAAGTAAAATTGCAACAAGCAGAGAATTAGAGAATGGCTTGGATTAAACCGGATCTTAAACAGCAAAGTAAATGAGCATGAAAACAATAAACAGAGAGTGGTAAATGGGAAATCTGGATCTCAGGACCCAAGAGACTAGAAAACCAAGTCTAGATCTCAATGCCTTCCTAGATCCAATAAGAACAATTGCAAGGAAATTGTAAATTGCAAAGAGATTAGATAAAGAAGCAAGTAACCGAAATGGAAATTAAATTGCAGTAAAAATAAACAGAGAGATCCAAGGGGAGATTGAAACAGAATTCCTTCAATTCTCCAGCCCAAGATCCAAGACAATTGAAATTGAAATTGAAAGCAATAAAACTAAGAGGGAGAGAATGGAATTCTCCTTCCCCCAAACTAAGAAATTAAAGATCACTCAATACCCAAAAACTATTCTGAAAACTCAAAGAGAAAACTCTATGAAAACAAAAAAGGGAAGCTCCCTTAAGAACTTGAATTCTATCCTATTTATACACTTTCTTCAAATGATCTTCAAGCTTTGAATTGGGCCTTTGCTCTTGGTGGAATTGGGTTGAAAGAGGCCTTGGTTGATTGCTCTTGGAGTTTGGAGAGGAACCAAAGTGAACCAATTGAACCGGGTTGGAGTTTTGTAAAAGTTGGAGTAAAAGTTTGAGCAAAAGTTAGAGGTCTAACTTTTGCTCCAACGTTGGCCCTTCCTAGTGCACCTATGGCGCCAACGTTAGCCCAAAAGTTAGGGGTCTAACGTTGGCGCAAACTTTTGCCCCTCCCCTTATATTTTCATGTGCCAACGTTAGCCCAAAAGTTAGGGGGCTAACGTTGGCACAAACTTTTGGTGGCCAGGGAGGTTTTTCTCATGCCAACGTTAGCCCAAAAGTTAGGGGGCTAACGTTGGCGCAAACTTGAGTAGCCCAGGGAGTGATTTTCAATTTTTCTCACGTTAGCCCAAAAGTTAGGGGTCTAACTTTGAGGCTAACTTTTCACCCAAAAGTTTGTGCAAAAGTTTGAGGGCTAACTTTAGGTCCAACTTTTTGCTTCCTGGTTCAATTTCACTTATTTCATTGTCCTCTCTTTGCTCCTAGCCATTCCTTCTTGCTTCAACCTTTCTTCAAGCTTTCTTCACCTATCATTAATCAACCAAACACATCAAAGCTATGCTTAAAATCATGAGATATTCAATCTATCATAATATGCAACAATTATAGCATAAAACCTCATGAATTTGCATTAATTTATCTATGGTTGATTCAATCAAAGGAAGCATGAAAATCTACCCAAATTGGCTTGCTTAGACCTCAAGAAAGTGCATAATTCAATTGAAAACAAAAGAAAAAGACTAGTGAAACTAGGCTAAGATGACTTGTCATCACTCTTAATGCTATTCTTGCTCAGAACAAGCTTATGTCTCAGCAAATAAGTCTACTTACTCAATACATGGGTGGCATGCAAGTCTCAGCTATCAACACCCAAAATCCACCTCAAGAGTTCTCCTATGACATGGAAGGAAATTTAGTGCAAAATGATAACTATGATTATGCTCAATCCTCTTCCGAACAGGTCAGGTCAATTACATGGGGAGTGGTTCTAGAAATCCCAATAATGACCCCTATTCTCAGACGTACAATCAAGGATGGAGAAATCACCCAAATTTCGGGTGGAGAGACCAACCTCAGAGACCTCAGAATTTCAACAATAATTCTCAGGGCGGCTTCCAACAGAACAATTACAATAATCGCCAATCTCAGTCTCAGCAGCAACAACAGGCCCAGCAGGTTAACTCTAAATCCAAGGAAGATTCTAATTGGGAGATAATGAGGAGTTTTATGCAGGAAACTAGAGCCTCCATTAGAAACTTAGAAGTGTAAATAGGCCAGCTGAGCAAGCAAAAACCTAAGAGGTCTGCAAGTACATTTCCAGGTGATACAGTGGTGAACCCAAGAGAAGACTGCTAGGTTATTCAATTGAGAAGTGGTAAAACAGCTGGCTCTGAGACAAGGGCCAATGAAGAGCCAGTTGAAAAGAAAGCTCCAGAGGAGAAAAAGGAAGAAGTGGAGCACGCCCCTCCAAAGCGTGCAGACAACCCGTTCCCTGACTCTCTAGATATGTATCCTACATTGCCAAAGGCTCCTGAATACAAGCCAAAAATGCAATATCCTCATAGACTTCAGAAGGCTTCCAAAGAAAAGCAGTTCTCTAAATTTTTAGATGTCTTCAAGAAGCTACAGATCAACATTCCCTTTGCAGAGGCTCTTGAGCAAATGCCTCTCTATGCAAAATTTATGAAAGAACTGTTGACCCACAAGAGAAATTGGAAAGAACAAGAAACAGTGGTGTTAACCAAGGAATGCAGTGCCATTATTCAACACAACCTTCCTGAGAAGATTCAGAGAGCTTTGTAATTCCTTGCACCATTGGAGATGTCACCATTCAGAGAACTTTATGTGACCTTGGAGCTAGCATCAATCTTATGCCACTTTCAGTGATGAAAAAGTTTCAAATTGAGGAGGTAAAACCCACTCGTATTTCTCTTCAACTTGTTGATCTTTCTATTAAATTACGTGTGGGTGTTGTTGAAGATTTACTTGTTAAAGTAGGACCATTCATATTTTCTGTTGATTTTTTTATATTAGACATGGAAGAGGAGGTAAAGTCCTCTATTATACTTGGTAGACCCTTTTTAGCTACAGGTAGAGCTCTGATTGATGTACAAAACGGTGAATTGACCTTGAGGGTCAATGAAGAACAGGTGGTCCTTCATGTTTTTGAAGCTCTCAAGCACCCTAATGATTCTGAAGGGTGTATGAAAATACATATTATTTAACCACTTGTTCAAGAGGTACTGAAAGCTGAGGTGCTTGATGACATTCTGGATCCTATCTCTGAGTATGAATTAGTTGAAGTTGATAATTCACCACCCCAGAAGGCTATGGTTCACACACCTAAAGCAGAGGAGGAAGCCCTCAAGCTTGAGCTCAAATCCTTACCTCCTTCTCTGAAATATGTGTTCTTGGGTGAAAGTGACTCATATCCAGTGATTATTAGCTCTTCCCTGAAGCCTAAAGAGGAAAAGGCACTTATTTCAGTGCTCAAGAGCCATAAAATAGCTCTTAGGTGGACCATTAGTGACTTGAAGGGGATTAGTCCAACCAAGTGTATGCACAAGATCCTCCTTGAAGATGATGCTAAATTAGTTGTGCAACCACAAAGGAGACTCAATCCAACCATGAAAGAGGTGGTCCAAAAAGAAGTAATGAAACTATAGGAAGCAGGAATTATTTACGCTATTTCTGACAGTCCTTGGGTAAGTCATGTGCAGGTAGTTCCCAAGAAAAGAGGGGTGACAGTGATCAAGAATGAAATGGATGAGCTTATTCCCACAAGAACAGTCACAGGTTGGAGGGTGTGTATAGACTACAGGAGGCTCAATACTACTATAAGGAAGGATCATTTCCCTTGCCTTTCATTGATTAGATGCTTGAGAGGTTTGCTGATCATGTATTTTATTATTTTCTAGATGGATATTCTGGATATAATCAAATTGCAGTGGACCCTCAAGATCAAGAGAAGACAGCATTCACATGCCCCTTTGGAGTATTTGCCTACAGAAGAATGCCTTTTGGACTTTGCAATGCTCCAGTAACTTTTCAGAGGTGTATGCTTTCAATTTTTTCTGATATGGTTGAAAAGTTTATTGAGGTATTTATGGATGACTTTTCTATTTTTGGTAATTCTTTTGAATCCTGCCTTAAGCATTTATCTCTTGTCTTGAAACGGTGTCAAGAATCATACCTTGTATTAAATTAGGAAAAATGTCATTTTATGGTTACAGAAGGTATTGTTCTTGGACACCGGATTTCAAGTAAGGAAATTGAGGTTGATAGAGCAAAGGTGGAGGTAATTGAAAAATTACCACCACCAACTAGTGTTAAGGCAGTCAGGAGTTTCTTGGGTGATTTTATAGAAGATTTATAAAGGATTTTTCTAAAATTGCTAAACCTCTAAGCAACCTGTTGGTTGCTAATGTTCCTTTTGTCTTTGATTCTGATTGTTTGCATGCTTTTGAAATTCTGAAAGCAAACCTTACCTCTACTCCCATTATAGCTCCCCCTGACTAGGATCTACCATTTGAATTAATGTGTGATGCTAGTGACTTTGCTATAGGAGCTGTTTTAGGATAGAGGCATGGTAAGCTTGTACATATCATTTACTATGCTAGTCGTGTGTTAAATGATGCCCAAAAGAATTACACAACTACAGAAAAGGAATTATTAGCTGTTGTGTATGCTGTTGATAAGTTTAGGTCCTATTTACTTGGTTCTAAGGTTATTATTTATACTGATCATGCTGTTTTGAGGTACCTTCTAACCAAACAAGATTCTAAACCAAGATTAATCAGATGGGTGTTGCTCCTTCAGGAGTTTGATATTGAGATAAAAGATAGGAAAGGGTCAGAGAATCAAGTAGCTAACCATCTTTCCAAAATTGAGCCTAAAATAGGAGTACAACCACCCACAGCTGTGACTGAGACGTTTCTGGATGAGCAACTATTCCTCATTCAGCAGGCTCCATGGTTTGCAAACATTGAAAATTATAAGGCCATGAATTTTATCCCAAGGGAGTACAGTAGGCAACAAGTGAAGAAGCTATTGGCTGATGCAAAGTACTACATTTGGGAGGAACCATACCTTTTTAAATGGTGTTCAGATGGAATCATCCAGAGATATGTCCCAGATGAAGAAAAACAGCAGATTCTTTGGCACTATCATGGTTCTGAGTATGGAGGCCACTTTGGTGGTGAAAGGATAGCTACAAAGGTCCTTTAGAGCGAGTTTTACTGGCCGACTCTCTTCAGGGACTTAAGAGCATTTGTAAAGCACTGTGAGAGATGTGAAAAAGCCACAAATCTCCCTGCCAACCATAAAATGCCACAATAGGGGATTCTTGAGGTTGATTTGTTTGATGTGTGGGGTATTGTTTTCATGGGACCTTTCCCACCCTCACATTTAAACAACTATATTCTAGTGGCAGTTGACTATGTGTCCAAGTGGGTGAAAGCTGTGGCTTTGCCCACTAATGATGCCAAAGTGGTAATGAGCTTTCTTCAGAGATATATCTTTAGCCGGTTTAGTGTCCCAAGGACACTCATTAGTGATGGAGGAAGCCATTTCTGCAATAGATTGCTGGACTCTCTTCTGTAGAGATATGGAGTCTGTCATAAAGTGGCAACCCCCTGTCACCCTCAGACAAGTGGATAGGTTAAAGTTTCCAACCGGGAACTTAAGAGGATTATAGAGAAGACCGTCAGTATTTCAAGGAATGACTAGTCTAGGAAACTTGATGATGCTCTCTGGGCATACCGAACAGCATATAAGACTCCCATTGGCATGTTTCCTTATCAGTTAGTCTATGGGAAAGCCTGTTACTTGCAAGTTGAGTTGGAGCATAAAGCTTACTGGGCAATCTGATATCTGAATCTTGATTCAGAAGCTGTAGGAATCAAGCGAATGCTTTAGTTGAATGAGCTTGATGAATTTAGATATTCAGCCTATGAGAATGCCAAGCTCTATAAGGAGAGAACCAAGCTACTGCATGACAAGAAGATTGCCATCAGAGTCTTTAAGCTAGGACAAAGAATGCTTCTATATAATTCAAGGCTCAAATTCTTTCCCGGAAAGCTGACATCCCGGTGGTCAGGACCGTTTGTGGTTACCAGAGCTTCACCATACGATCATGTGAAAATACAAGAAGAGAATTCTGACAAAAAATTTACAGTGAATGGTCAGAGGTTGAATCACTATCTTGGAGGCGAGATTAATCGCCAGAGGTCCACTCATCTGCTAAACTAGAAGAACTGCCCGTCAAGCTAGTGACGTTAAAGAAGCGCTTGTCGGGAGTCAACTCGATAATTTCGTATCCTTAGTTATTTTTCGAAGTTGTAGTTTTCTTAGTTATTTGATTTTTTTATTGAGTTCTTACTAATTTTCTGATCATGCAGAACAGGAGCCAGAAAAAAGAGAGAGAAAGAGAGAGAGAAGAGCACCCGACGTGCAAGCGTCGCTAAGGCGTACGCGTCATATGGGTGTGCATGAAAAAAAAATGCACAGAGTGTTACGCTGGAGTGGTGTAGGAATGATGCATTTAGCACAAATAAGCCCACGCGTACGTGTACCCCACGCGTGCGCGTCATTCTTGATTTTGGCACTCCACGCGTACGCATCATCGACCCGTACGCGTGACCTTAAAAATAGACATAAATAAGTGTTTTGGTAGAGAGTTGTGCTGGCTTGGCGCTGGAAGTATGCTAAAGGCAAAAATTTGATCACGCGTACGCGTTACTGACGCGTGCGCATCATCTGCACAAATGGCCAATCCATGCGTGCGCGCGCATGATGCACACGCGTCGTTTGAAAATATTAGTTCCCAAGCCATGCGAACAGCGAGTTGTGCGTGCGCGCGGCTGCTTTCACGCGAATCGCACAAAACCAAGGGCACGTGAGTTGTGACTGACGCGTACGCGTGATTTGAAGAATTTCATAGCGACGCGTGTGCGTGACCGACGCGTCTGCATGACTTGCGAAGAAAACCAGCGACGCGTACACGTGACTGACGCGTACGTGTGACATGCGCCATGTGCAGAAAATGTAGAAAAATTCTGGGGGCGATTTCTGGGCTGTTTTGACCCAGTTTTCAGCCCAAAAAACATAAATTAGAAGCTGCAGAATGGACAAAACATGTGGTCTCCACCCATCAACTGAAGACCTGCTAGTTATTCTGATTTAAATTCAAATCTTATTTTTAGGAAAAGATATTATTTTTAATTTTAGATAATTAGATTTTAAATTAATTAGGATTAGTTATAAAAGGGAATTCCATTAGGGAATTCTATACCAGAAGGAGGCCATCAGATTGGAACTCTATACATTTATCACAATCCTAGTTTTTCTCTGAACCATAAGCAACTAATACTCCATTGTTAAGGTTAGGAGCTCTATCTATTTGTATGGATTGATTTTATTACTTGTTCTATTTTAATTCATATATGGATTAATAATTTAAGAATTGTTTTCGCTCTTTATCTTATGAATTTGGGTGGAATGGAAGTATGACCCTCTTTCTATTTGAGTTTTTGTAAAACTTGTAAAAGCTCTTTACTTGAACAACAGCTTGAAAACAATTTCTCCTAAATTTTAATTATTTGGATTTAACATGATACATGACATATAATCCTCTTATTTTTGGGTAATTAGAATTTTTGTGGCATATACACTGGAATTTGAACTTCACCCTCTAATTGGAATTAATTGACCAATGGCAGTCGATGAATTTTAGAGGAGGCTTGAAAGGTCTAAGGAATTAGGGTCTAGTCACATATAGTTTGCCATAAATTAACTCCTACATGATTAAAATAGTTAGTAAGAAAAGTTAATCCAAAAAAATAGATAACTCTGGCCTTAAATGTTTCTCCAATATTTTATTTTCAACTTATTTACTTGCGTGCCTGTCTTCTGATATTTTCAAATTTAAACCTTTTGAATATCTCAAAACCCTTTTTTGCTTGCCTAACTAAGTAAATCTTTTAACATTTGTTGCTTGATCCATCAATCGTCATGGGATCAACCCTCACTCACCTGAGGTATTACTTGGTACAACCGGGTGCACTTGCCGGTTAGTTTATGGGTTATAAATTCTGCACCAACTATGAGGAATGGAAGTGCGTTAAGTATGAAGGAGGACTCTGGAGCGATATCTTCAGCTCAGTGGTACCAATGGAAATCAGAACTTTCTCTGAGTTGGTAAATAAGTGTAGGGTTGCTAAAGAGTGTGTGAAGAAGGCAGCTGCTGAGAGAGGGAGTCACAAGGGATCATTCCCACAGAACCGAAGGAAGAGCATTGCACCTAGAGGTCCGCTTTTCAAGCGGGGAGGCTCTTTCAGGAGGCCCAACAACAACAACTCCCAAGGGAAAATGTTTGGAAAGCAGCCACAGAATGAGCAAGGTTGTGCTAGGTGTGGAAGTCACCATCCGGGAGCCTCATTCAAGGCCGGATGGGGCTTGTGCTACAATTGTGGAAAAGTGATGAGCGGATAATTTGTACGCTTTTTGGCATTGTTTTTAGTATGTTTCTAGTAGGATTTAGTTAGTTTTTAGTATATTTTTATTTGTTTTTAGTTAAAATTTACTTTTTTGGACTTTACTATGAGTTTGTGTGTTTTTCTGTGATTTCAGGTATTTTCTGGCTGAAATTGAGGGACTTGAGCAAAACTCTGATTCAGAGACTGAAAAGGACTGCAGATGCTGTTGGATTCTGACCTCCCTGCACTCGAAGTAGATTTTCTGGAGCTACCGAAGCCCAACTGGCGCGCTCTTAACGGCGTTGGAAAGTAGACATCCTGGGCTTTCCAGCAATGTATAATAGTCCATACTTTGCCCGAGATTTGATGTCCCAAACTGACGTTCCAAATCAGCTCAAAACTGCCCGGCGTTAAACGCCGGAACTAGCACAAGAATGGGAGTTAAACGCCCAAACTGGCACAAAAGCGGCGTTTAACTCCAAGAGAAGTCTCTACATGAAAATGCCTCAATGCTCAGCCCAAGCACACACCAAGTGGGTCCGGAAGTGGATTTTTATGTCATTTACTCATTTCTGTAAACCCTAGGCTACTGGTTCTCTACAAATAGGACCTTTTACTATTGTATTTTCATCTTAAGATCTTTGAATCTTTTGATCACATTTTGGGGGCTGGCCTCACGGCCATGCCTAGACCTTGTTCTTATGTATTTTCAACGGTGGAGTTTCTACACACCATAGATTAAGGTGTGGAGCTCTGCTGTACATCGAGTATTAATGCAATTACTATTGTTCTTCTATTTAATTCAGCTTGTTCTTATTCCAAGATATTAATTCGCACTCAAGAACTTGATGAATGTGATGATTATGTGACACTCATCATCATTCTCACTTATGAACGCGTGCCTGACAACCACTCCCGTTCTACAAGCAAACAAGGCTTGAATGTTTATCTCTTGGACTCCTTAATCGGAATCTTCGTGGTATAAGCTAGAATTGATGGCGGCATTCAAGAGAATCCGGAAGGTCTAAACCTTGTCTGTGGTATTCTGAGTAGGATTCAATGATTGAATGACTGTGACGAGCTTCAAACTCCTAAAGGCTGGACGTTAGTGATAGACGCAAAAGAATCAATGGATTCTATTCCAACCTGATTGAGAACCGACAGATGATTACCCGTGCCGTGACAGGGTGCGTTGAATATTTTCACTGAGAGGACGGGACTGTAGCCACTGACAACGGTGATGCCCAACATACAGCTTGCCATGGAAAGGAGTAAGAAGGATTGGATGAAGATAGTAGGAAAGCAGAGAGACGGAAGGGACAAAGCATCTCCATTCGCTTATCTGAAATTCTCACCAATGAATTACATAAGTATCTCTATCTTTATGCTTTATTCATATATCATTCATAACCATTTGAATCTGCCTGACTAAGATTTACAAGGTGACCATAGTTTGCTTCATACCAACAATCTCCGTGGGATCGACCCTTACTCGCGTATGATTTATTACTTGGACGACCCAGTGCACTTGCTGGTTAGTTGTACGAAGTTGTGAAATTATGTTTAGACCATGGTATTGAGCACCAAGTTTTTGGAGCTATTACCGGGGATTGTTTGAGTTGTGAAAAGTAGAGATCACAATTTCGTGCACCAAGTTTTTGGCGCTGTTGCCGGGGATTGTTTCGAGTTTGGACAACTGACGGTTCATCTTGTTGCTTAGATTAGGTATTTATCTTCAGAGTTCTTAAGAATGAATTCTAGTGTTTCAAGGTGATGTTCTTATCATCACCAAAGCTGATTGATTCTCATCAATTTAGCTCTTGAATGCAATGTTCTGCTGAAGCTTGGCTAGCCATGTCTATTTTCTTTAGACTGAAGCTTTAGACTAACATTGCATGATTCCTGGAATTCTCCTTAAGAATTTTGATATCTTTATTTTCTTTTCCACTTAATTTTCGAAAAATCCAAAAAAATTTACAAAATCATAAAAATCAAAAATATTTTATGTTTCTTGTTGAGTCTAGTGTCTCATCTTAAGTTTGGTGTCAATTGCATGTTTCTGTTCTTCTTGCATCCATTCATGTGTCTTAAGTGATCTTCAAGATGTTCTTGATGATTTCCTTGCTCTGATCTTTGAATTCTCTTGACTTGAGTGTTTTGTTATATGCATTCTCATTTTGTTAGTGTCAGTAGTATACAAACTGCTAAGTTTGATGTCTTGCATGCATTGTTATTTGATTCTAGTTGCATTTTGATTATTCCTCATTATTAAAAATCCAAAAAAAAAATTTTTTGTGTCTTTTCAAGTCAATAATATAGAGAATTGAAGATTCAGAACATACAACAGAGGAATTACACAGAAAAAGCTGGGCGTTCAAAACGCCCAGTGAAGAAGGGCAAACTGGCGTTTAAACGCCAGCCAGGGTGCCTGGTTGGGCGTTTAACGCCCAAAAGGGTAGTGTTTTAGGCGTTAAACGCCAGAATGTATACCATTCTGGGCGTTTAACGCCAGGATGGCACAAGAGGAAGGATTTTGTTTTTAAATCAAATTTTTTTTCACGTTTTCAAAATTAAATCTTTTTCAATCAAATCTTTTTCAAAATCAATTTCTTTCCTTTTTCAAAAACACTTGCTAACAATTAATGATTTGATTCAACATTTCAAGTATGTTGCCTTTTCTGTTGAGAAAGGTTTAATATTTGAATCATATCTTTCTTGTTAGCCAAGTCATTAGTTTTTAAAATCAAATCTTTTTTTTAAATTATTTTACAAATCATATCTTCTCAATCACATCTTTTTAAAACCATAACTTTTCAATCATATCTTCTAATCACTTCTTTTTCAAAATAGTTTTCAATCATATCTTTTTTATTACTAATTTCAAAATCTTTTTCAAAAATCACTTGATTTCTTTTCCACTCTTGGTTTTCGAAAATCAATTAGTGTTTTTCAAAATGTTTTTAAAATATTTTACTTAATTTTCGAAAATTTCTTCCCCTCTTCTCACATCCTTCTATTTATGGACTAACACTATTCCTTAATGAACAATTCGAACTCCATCTTTCTTGATAAGTTCGAATTCTTCTACTTCTTCCTTCTATTTTTCTTTTCTTCTGACACCTCAAGGAATCTCTATACTGTGACATAGAGGATTCCATATTTTCTTGTTCTCTTCTCTTTCATATGAGCAGGAGCAAAGACAAAAGCATTCTTGTTGAGGCTGACCCTGAACCTGAAAGGACCTTGAAGCGAAAGCTAAGAGAAGCTAAGGCACAACTCTCTGTAGAGGACCTAACAGAAATCTTCAAAGAAGAAGAACCCATGGCAGCCGAAAACAACAACAATGCCAACAATGCAAGGAAGGTGCTGGGTGACTTTACTGCACCTACTCCCGACTTCTATGGGAGAAGCATCTCTATCCCTGCCATTGGAGCAAACAACTTTGAGCTTAAGCCTCAATTAGTTTCTCTAATGCAACAGAATTGCAAGTTCTATGGACTTCCATTGGAAGATCCTCATCAATTTTTAGCTGAATTCTTGCAAATCTGTGACACTGTCAAGACTAATGGGGTTGACCCTGAGGTCTACAGACTTATGCTATTCCCTTTTGCTGTAAGAGACAGAGCTAGGATATGGTTGGACTCACAACCTAAAGAAAGCCTGAACTCTTGGGAAAAGCTAGTCAATGCCTTCTTGGCAAAGTTCTTTCCACCTCAAAAATTGAGTAAGCTTAGAGTGGAAGTCCAAACCTTCAGACAGAAGGAAGGAGAATCCCTCTATGAAGCTTGGAAAAGATACAAACAATTGATCAGAAAGTGTCCTTCTGACATGCTTTCTGAATGGAGCATCATAGGTATTTTCTATGATGGTCTGTCTGAACTGTCCAAGATGTCATTGGATAGCTCTGCTGGAGGATCTCTTCATCTGTAGAAGACGCCTACAGAAGCTCAAGAACTAATTGAAATGGTTGCAAATAACCAATTCATGTACACTTCTGAAAGGAATCCTGTGAACAATGGGACAAATCAGAAGAAAGGAGTTCTTGAGATTGATACTCTGAATGCCATATTGGCTCAGAACAAAATATTGACTCAGCAAGTCAATTTGATTTCTCAAAGTCTGTCTGGAATGCAAAATGCACCAGGCAGTACTAAGGATGCTTCATCTGAAGAAGAAGCTTATGATCCTGAGAACCCTTCAATGGAAGAGGTGAATTACATGGGAGAACCCTATGGAAACACCTATAATTCTTCATGGAGAAATCATCCAAATCTCTCATGGAAGGATCAACAGAGACCTCAACAAGGTTTCAACAACAATAATGGTGGAAGAAACAGGTTTAGCAATGGCAAGCCTTTTCCATCATCTTCTCAGCAACAGACAGAGAATTCTAAGCAGAACCACTCTGACTTAGCAACCATGGTCTCTGATCTAATCAAAACCACTCAAAGTTTCATGACTGAAATAAGGTCCTCCATTAGAAACTTGGAGGCACAGGTGGGACAGCTGAGTAAGAAAATTACTGAACTCCATCCTAGTACTCTTCCAAGCAATACAGAAGAGAATCCAAAAGGAGAGTGTAAGGCCATCAACATGGCCGAACTTGGAGAGGATGAAGAGGCAGTGAGCGCCACTGAGGAAGACCTCAATGGACGTCCACTAGCCTCCAATGAGTTCCCTAATGAGGAACCATGGGAATCTGAGGCTCACACTGAGACCATAGAGATTCCATTAGATTTACTTCTGCCATTCATGAGCTCTGATGAGTATTCTTCCTCTGAAGAGGATGAATATGTCACTGAAGAGCAAGTTGTTAAATACCTTGGAGCAATCATGAAGCTAAATGACAAGTTATTTGGTAATGAGACTTGGGAGAACGAACCTCCTTTGCTCACCAAAGAACTGGATGACTTGTCTAGGCAGAAATTACCTCAAAATAGACAGGATCCTGGGAAGTTTTCAATACCTTGTACCATAGGCACCATGACCTTTAAGAAGGCTCTGTGTGACTTAGGGTCAAGTGTAAACCTCATGCCTCTCTCTGTAATGGAGGAGCTAGGGATCTTTGAGGTACAAGCTGCAAGAATCTCACTAGAGATAGCAGATAACTCAAGAAAACAAGCTTATGGACTTGTAGAGGATGTTTTGGTAAAGATTGAAAACCATTACATCCCTGCTGATTTCATAGTCCTAGAGACTGGGAAGTGCATGGATGAATCCATCATCCTTGGCAGACCCTTCCTAGCCACAGCAAAGGCTGTGATTGATGTGGACAGAGGAGAATTGATCATTTAAGTGAATAAAGAATTCTTTGTGTTTA
The DNA here is from genome assembly GCF_014773155.1 of Arachis stenosperma. NCBI lineage: Eukaryota > Viridiplantae > Streptophyta > Magnoliopsida > Fabales > Fabaceae > Arachis > Arachis stenosperma. Next base: position 53,773,819 of record NC_080379.1, on the reverse strand, counting down.
AGGCTCAAGGATATCCCTCTGTCACCATGGAGAGGAAGCATGAAGAGCTTCTCTCAAAATAGAGTCAAACAGAGCCCCCACAGTCAAACTCTAAGTTTGGTGTTGGGAGGCCACAACCAACTTCTAAGTTTGGTGTTGAACCCCCACATTCAAACTCTAAGTTTGGTGTTGGGAGGTTTCAACATTGCTCTGAGTATCTGTGAGGCTCCATGAGAGCCCTTCTGTCAAGCTACTGACATTAAAGAAGCGCTTGTTGGGAGGCAACCCAATGTTATATTTATCTATTTCCCTTTGTTATTTTATGTTTTCTGTAGGTTGATGATCATGAGAAGTCACAAAATCAATTGAAAAAGCAAAAACAAAATGAAAAACAGAAAGAAAAATAGCACGCCCTGGAGGAAGACCTTGCTGGCGTTTAAATGCCAGTAAGGGCAGCAAATGGGCGTTTAACGCCCAGTCTGGCACCATTCTGGGCGTTTAACGCCAGAAAGGGGCACCAGACTGGCGTTAAATGCCAGGAAAGGGTAAGAAGCTGGCGTTAAACGCCAAAAATGGGCACTAGCCCGGTGTTTAACGCCAAAATTGGCATAGAGAGCATTTTTGCTCGCCACTTGGTGCAAGGATGACTTTTCCTTGACACCTTAGGATCTGTGGGCCCCACATGATCCCCACCTACCCCACCACCCTCTCTCTTCTTCTTCACCCATTCACCAATCACCTCAACCACTCTTCCCCAAAAACCCCTCACCTATCAAATCCCATCTTTCTCTTCACCACTCACATCCATCCTTCATAAAACCCCACCTACCTCACTATTCAAATTCAAACCATTTTCCCTCCCAAACCCACCCTCCCATAGCCGAACCCTACCCCTCTCTCCACCCCTATATAAACCCATCTTCACCCCTCATTTTCCCACAACCTAAACACTACTTCTCCCTTTGGCCGAATAACAAAGCCATCTCCATCTCCTTCATTTCTTCTTCTTCTACTCTCTTCTTTCTTCTTTTGCTCGAGGACGAGCAAACCTTTTAAGTTTGGTGTGGTAAAAGCATTGCTTTTTATTTTTTCATAACCATTTATGGCATCCAAGGCCGGAGAAACCTCTAGAAAGAGGAAAGGGAAGGCAAAAGCTTTCACCTCCGAGTCATGGGAGATGGAGAGATTCATCTCAAGGGTGCATCAAGACCACTTCTATGAAGTTGTGGCCTTGAAGAAGGTGATCCCTGAGGTCCCTTTCAAACTCAAAAAGAGTAAATATCCGGAGATCCGAAGAAGAGGTTGGGAAGTTCTTACCAACCCCATTCAACAAGTCGGAATCTTAATGGTTTAAGAGTTCTATGGCAATGCATGGATCACCAAGAGCCATGATCAAAGTGTGAACCCGAACCCAAAGAATTGGCTTACAATGGTTCGGGGGAAATGCTTAGATTTTAGTCTAGAAAATGTAAGGTTGGCATTCAACTTGCCCATGATGCAAGGAGATGAACACCCTTACACTAGAAGGGTCAACTTTGATCAAAGGTTGGACCAAGTCCTTATAGACATTTGTGAAGAGGGCACCCAATGGAAGAGAGATTCAAGAGGGAAGCTGGTTCAATTGAGAAGGCCTGACCTCAAGCCCGTAGCCAGGGGATGGTTGGAGTTTATCCAACGCTCAATCATTCCCACTAGCAACCGGTCCGAAGTTACTATAGACCGGGCCATCATGATTCATAGCATCATGATTAGAGAGGAAGTAGAAGTTCATGTGTTATAGCCCAAGAACTTTATAAGGTGGCAGACAAGTCCTCTACCTTGGCAAGGTTAGCCTTTCCTCATCTCATTTGTCACCTCTGTTATTCAGTTGGAATTGACATAGAGGGAGACATCCCCATTGATGAGGACAAGCCCATCACTAAGAAAAGGATGGAGCAAACAAGAGATCCCACTCATCATGAAATCCCTGAGATGCCTCAAGGGATGTACTTTCCTCCACAAAACTATTGGGAGCAAATCAACACCTCCCTAGGAGAATTGAGTTCCAACATGGGACAACTAAGGGTGGAGCACCAAGAACATTCCATCCTCCTCCATGAAATTAGAGAAGATCAAAGAATCATGAGAGAGGAGCAACAAAGGCAAGGAAGAGACATTGAGGAGCTCAAGCACTCCATAAGATCTTCAAGAGGAAGAACAAGCCGCCATCACTAAGGTGGACCCGTTCTTTAATCTCCTTGTTCTTTATTTTCTTGTTTTTCGAAAATTATGCTTATGTTTATCTATGTTTGTGTCTCATGATCATTAGTGTCTTAGTGTCTGTTCCGAGGGTTACCTGAAACGTGTAGCTCGGTCTTCTGGCAAGGCCCGAGGTGGGGGGTCTGTGACCCGAGCTGGTTGTGCTGAACGGCGGGGGGTTGTACCTGCAATGACACTCCGATGCTTAAGTTAGCATGGGTCCAAGCAGATATCAAGTAGAATTGGAGTATGAGTTATACCTGGGTGCTCCAGTGTATTTATAGTAGTTGGCTGCGATCATCCCTGGATAAGATATTCTTATCTTATCTTATCTTTTGGGAGATTCATCTCTATCTTTGCGGAACCGCCTTTCCCAGGCCCTTTCGGCCTTTAGGTTTTGGGCTTAGTTCCTTCTGATGGGCCTCTGTTTGTCCGAGGTCCGACCTCGAACGTGGGCCTTGGGTCGAGGTCGGGCCTTCTATCAGCATTACCGAGTTTGGAGAGCTCGGTCAGGGTATGAACAGTGCCCCTGCCCGAGTTCGTCTTTTTTCGGAAGGTCGAGCTCGGGCATAGTAGTTTTTCAAAATTTTGAAAACGGTCGTTTCAGCATTTATTGCTTGTTTACCGTTTTCTTCCTCGATTTCCGTGCGGCGCTCTGTGGAGGCTTTATTTATTTGCCCCTTTCTTCATTTTTCTTTGTTTATTCATCACTTCTTTTCGAGCATCTTCTCTTCTTTCTCTCTGTTCTTCGTCTTCCATTTTTTGTGCGTTTTTTCAGAGTTCTTTTCTGCGCCGCCGTTTTTCCTTTCGTCGGAGCTCGTCGCTTTCTTCTTTTCCAGGTTTGCTTTTTTCGCTTTTATTCTTCGTACGCTTCTTTTTTCTGATATCTTCTATGCCCGGGTTGCCCCGAAAAGAGGCGCCGCTATTGCTTTGTATGTGTGTGTGGGGGGACTCTTTTCTCCGATCCATTTTTGTTATTCGAGTTGCTGCCTTCTTGTTTGTAAAAGAACTTTGCTTTCTTTTGTTTTTGTTGAATTTGGTTTTTCTGCCTTTGTGTGATTTTTGTCTTGCTGTTGTATTCTTTCTTTGTAGGCAAGATTTTTTTATGTCTCGAAAGGTGTTTCAAGCAATGTCGACCAAGATTCCGAGTGGTCTAGGTTGGGTAGATCCTGCTCCTTTAAGGGTCCCGTCTGTTGTAGATTCTGAGTATCTGATTAGGTTCCGTAGGGAGTGTAGTATTTGTGAGAACAGGGAGTCTGAGCGGGATTACGAGTTAGCAGCCCCGGAGTCCGAGGAGAGGGTATGTTTTCCGCCGTTAGAGAGTTCCGAGAAACTTTTCTTCTATGCTTATGATTGTTTCTTCTCCAAGCTAGGTGTCCGTCTTCCTTTCACCGACCTGGAATCCGAGGTCCTTTGGTCTTGTAACCTTGCCCCTACGCAACTCCATCCGAACTCTTGGGCGTTTTTAAAGCTTTTCCAACTTTTGTGTCAGATTTTAGGCGTCTCCCCTTCTGTTTCTCTTTTTTCTTATCTGTTTGTACTGACGAAGCCGGGGTCGGGTGCTGGGAAGGTGTCCTGGGTTTCGTTTAGGGCTAACCAGGGTAGGAAATTTTGCACTTTGTATGATGAGTCGTTTCACGATTTCAAAAACTATTACTTCAAAGTCCGGGCTGTTGGAGATGTCCGACCTTTTTTCTTAGATGAGAGTGGGGAGCCTTCGTTTCCTCTTTGTTGGCAAGAGAGTGTGGTGTCGGTTAAGTACACTTTCGAGAGTCTAGATGAGGTGGAACAGGCTTTCGTTGGTGTGTTGAGCAGTCTATGGGGTCGGGCACCTCACTTGGATACGAAGAAAATGTTGGGAGATCCAAGCCTTCTCCGTTCCGAGTTAGGTAGTTCCCGACCTCTTTTTGAGATTTCATTTTCATATTTTGACTTTGTTTTGATCTTTCTGTTTGATAACCTCTTTGTTTCGTTTCTGCAGAGATGTCTTCTCAGGCTGATTCTATGAAGTTTCTCCGTCGAGCGAAGAAATCTGCGGCATCTCGGAATATCGAGGCTGAAGCTTCTCCCCGACCTTCTCCGCAGAAGACTACAATTGGTGTTCAGACTCGGTCGAAGACCATTCCGGTCCCTCAGTTCCGAGCTATAACTCAGGATCCTCCGACCTCCGGACCCGGTCAGCTTTCCCCGACCTCGACCTCGGGTCCTCCCCCAAGAAACAGAAGACTTCCCGAGAGCCTGCTGGTTTCAATGACAAGGATTTCGATGCTCTCGGTTGGGTTGAGCAGCACATTCTTCCTCAGACTTTTATTTCTACTGATGATGCGTCCATGGAGCATCACTTTCAGTATATGGCGCGGAGTTGTGTTCGGATGGCTAGCCTTCATGCCGCCATTGCTCGGGAGTTTAAGAAAGCTCCCCTTGGGGCGACCAGCTCCCGACTTGAGAAGGCCCGGTCCGAGCTTGATAAGGTTAGTCAGCTGAAGGATGCTAGGATTGCCGAGCTGGAGGAGTCTTTGGAGGAAGAGAAGACTAGGGCTACCGCGGCTGTGGCGGTGGCGAAGACGTCTGAGGAGATGGCGAGGGTGGCGACGGAGAACTATACCAAGCTGTATGCTGAGCTTGTGGAGACGAAGGAGAAGCTGCAATCTGCTCGGGATGACTTTTATGAGCTGGAAGATAATGTGGCCAAGGGTATGGATGCTATGTTTGTGAATTTGAGGGATCAGGTCCGGGTTCTTGCTCCCGAATTGGATCTCAGTTTGTTCAGTACGGATAACATGGTTGTGGGGGGGAAGATTGTTCCTGCCCCTGTTGAGGATGAGGTTCTGATGTCCGACCCCAAGGCTCCGGTGTCCGACCCCGAGGCTCCGGTCGTGAACCCGACTTCACCTTTGGCCGAGGATAGAGTTGGTATGGAGGTTCCAAGCGATGGTGCTGTTCCTGCAGTCCCGATATCCATGTTTCAGCCAGGTGTTGATGCGGAGTCTGGAAAGGGCCTTGATCCTCTGTAATTTTTTGTACTTTTTGTGCTTTTGCCCGACCTGTGGGCTTTTTGTTTTTTGGATGTTTTCTGCAAACATTTTGGACACCTGTTCTGCTATTTTAGCTACTCTTGTAGCTTTATTATGCCATGCTTTGTGTTTCGATTTGTCTTGTTCCGCTTTTATGCTTTTTAGTTGTTCTCGGATAACAACTTTTTAGCTAGCGTTTTGACTTCCCGCTTTTTGCTTTTTTTAGTTGTTTTTGGGTAACAACTTTTAGCGCTTTGACTTCTCGCTTTTTGCTTTTTAGTTGTTTTTGGGTAACAACCTTTTAGCTAGTGCCTTGACTTTCTCGCTTTTGCTTTTTAGTTGTTTTTGGGTAACAACTTTTTAGCTAGCGCCTTGACTTTCTCGCTTTTTGCTTTTAGTTGTTTTTGGGTAACAACTTTTTAGCTAGCGCCTTGACTTTCTCGCTTTTTGCTTTTTAGTTGTTTTTGGGTAACAACTTTTTAGCTAGCGCCTTGACTTTCTCGCTTTTGCTTTTTAGTTGTTTTTGGGTAACAACTTTTTAGCTAGCGCCTTGACTTTCTCGCTTTTTGCTTTTTAGTTGTTTTTGGGTAACAACTTTTTAGCTAGCGCCTTGACTTTCTCGCTTTTGCTTTTTAGTTGTTTTTGGGTAACAACTTTTTAGCTAGCGCCTTGACTTTCTCGCTTTTTGCTTTTTAGTTGTTTTTGGGTAACAACTTTTTAGCTAGCGCCTTGACTTTCTCGCTTTTTGCTTTTTAGTTGTTTTTGGGTAACAACTTTTTAGCTAGCGTTTCTCGAAGTCCTGGTTCTTTTGCCAGCTTCTTTCTTGGGTCCGAGTTTACTCTCGGACATCGGGATCCTTGAGTACCCCTTTGGTCAGGTCCGACTTCGTTGTTTGGTCGGCCTTTTTTAAGTTATTTTTGTAACTTCTTTTCTACTTGGCTTTTTGAGCCATTTCAGAGTTACTTTTATAACTTCTCACATTAATTTGAACCTCGTCGCTTCATCTTTGCCGACCTCGTATGGCCTTTGGCAAATGATTTTTGCGTTTTGCCGAGCATAAATTAATGCGCCTTGGTGGGGTACTTTTTAGGATATGCTTTATAACGAGAAAGAGAAAATAAAGAAATTTGATTAGTATTAAAAAGAAGAATATGTACAAAGTGTTTACCCTTTTGACTAGGTCGGGTGTCCTACTTAACCGGGTGTCTCATTAAAAAACCCTCGTGGGGAAAAAGAGTACACCTCGGGTTAAGTTATTCTAGCTGTAGTATCGTCTTAGGTTACAGGCGTGCCAGGTTCTGGGCAGCTCATTGCCTTCTAGGTCGGATATCTTGTAGTAGCCTGTCCCTAAGATTTCTGTTACTTTGTAGGGCCCCTTCCAATTTGCGGCTAGCTTTCCTTCTCCCGATTTTTGTGTTCCGATGTCGTTTCGGATTAAAATCAGGTCGTGAGTGGAGAAGCTTCGTTTTATCACCTTTCGGTTATATCTGAGGGCCGTTCGTCGTTTTAAGACTTCTTCTCTGATTCGGGCTCTTTCTCGGACCTCGGGTAGGAGGTCGAGTTCTTCCCTTTGTGCCTGAGGGTTGCCTCCTTCGTTGTAGAAGATGGTTCTGGGTGATCCTTCGTCTATTTCGACGGGAATCATTGCCTCCATTCCGTAGGCTAGTCGGAATGGGGATTCTCCTGTTGTAGAGTGCGGGGTTGTCCGATATGCCCATAATACCTGGGGGAGTTCATCGGCCCATGCCCCTTTGGCCTCTTGGAGTCTTCGTTTTAACCCGGCCAAGATGACTTTATTTGCGGCCTCTGCTTGTCCATTGGCTTGCGGGTGTTCGACCGATGTGAACTGCTGTTTGATTTTTAGCTCGGCCACCAAGTTCTGAAAACTTGTGTCTGTGAACTGTGTTCCATTGTCTGTTGTGATGGAGTAGGGGACTCCGAACCTCGTGACAATGTTTTTGTATAGGAATTTACGGCTTTTCTGAGCCGTAATAGTGGCTAAGGGTTCAGCCTCGATCCACTTTGTGAAGTAGTCGACCCCTACTATGAGGTACTTGACTTGCCCCGGCCCTTGTGGGAATGGGCCGAGTAGGTCGAGTCCCCACTTTGCGAATGGCCATGGTGCGGTGATGCTTATGAGGTCTTCGGGCGGTGCTTTGTGAAAATTGGCGTTTTTTTTGGCAGGGGGGCATATTTTCACAAACTCTGTTGCGTCTCTTTGCAAGGTCGGCCAGTAGAACCCGGCTCTGACTACTTTTTTGGATAGTGCCCGAGCTCCGAGATGGTTCCCACACATGCCTTCGTGGACTTCTTCGAGGACGCTCTTCGTTTCTGAGGTCGGGACGCACCTAAGGAGGGGGTTTGAGAATCCTCTTCTGTATAATACGTCGTGGATTAACGTGTAGTTCTGGGCGTCTTTTGTAAGCCTTTTAGCTTCTTTTCTTTCGGCGGGGAGAGTTCCCGATTTCAGATAGTTGAGTATGGGGGTTATCCATCCTTGTTGTTGCCCGGATATATTTAGTATTTCTTCCTCCCTTAACACGGAGGGGGATTGTAGAGTTTCTTGGAGGAGACTTCTGTTGTTCCCTCCGGGCTTGGTGCTAGCAAGTTTTGAGAGGGCGTCTGCCCGGGCATTTTGCTCCCGGGGTATGTGCTGGATTTGTATTTCCGGGAAGTGTCGTAATTGCGCCTGTGTTTGGTCTAGGTATTTTTTCATAGTAGGGTCTTTGGCCTGGTAGCTTCCATTTACTTGTGATGTGACGACCTGGGAGTCGCTGAAGATCGTGATCCTCTTTGCTCTGACCTCTTCGGCTAGTTTTAGTCCCGCTAGTAGGGCTTCGTATTCGGCTTGGTTATTTGAGGCCTGGAACTCGAATTTTAGGGATAGCTCAATCCGTGTTCCTTGATCGCTTTCGAGTATAACACCGGCCCCGCTTCCTGTTTTGTTTGAGGATCCGTCGACATACAGATTCCATGAGAGTGGGGTTCCCGGGGTCTCAGTGTATTCTGCGACGAAGTCGGCTAGGTATTGAGATTTTATGGCAGTCCGGGCTTCATAGTGGAGGTCGAACTCGGACAATTCCACCGCCCATTGTAGGATTCGTCCTGCCATGTCTGTCTTTTGTAGGATGTGTCTCATAGGTTGGTTTGTCCGGACTTTGATGGTGTGGGCTTGAAAGTAGGGGCGGAGTCTCCGAGCTGTGAACACTAGTGCGTAGGCGAATTTCTCTATTTTCTGATAGTTTAATTCGGCCCCTTGTAGTGCTTTGCTTACGAAGTATATGGGGTGTTGCCCCTCCTCATTTTCTCGTATTAGTGCCGAGGCGACTGCCCGATGTCCGACCGACAGGTATAGTACGAGCTCTTCCCCTTTTAGAGGTCGGGTTAAGATTGGTGGCTGCCCGAGGAATTCCTTGAATTCTTGGAAGGCCTTTTCGCATTCCGGGGTCCAAGAGAAGGGTTTCCCTTTCTTTAGGAGTGAGTAGAGAGGGAGTGATCTTATCGCTGATCCTGCCAAGAATCTTGATAGGGCGGCTAGTCTCCCATTTAGTTGTTGTACTTCTTTGACACACGTCGGGCTTTTCATATTGAGTATTGCTTGGCATTTGTCCGGGTTTGCTTCGATGCCTCTCTGAGTCAGCATGAAGCCTAAGAACTTCCCGGCTTCTGCGGCGAAGGTGCACTTTGTCGGGTTAAGTCTCATGTTGTGTTTCCGGAGGGTGTCGAAGATACTGCTGAGGTCGGCCACCAAGTTTCTGTCTTCTTGTGTCTTTACTAGCATGTCGTCGACGTACACCTCTAGCTGTAGCCCGATGTGTTCTGAGAACACTTTGTTCATTAGCCTCTGGTAGGTTGCCCCTGCGTTCTTCAGCCCGAAGGGCATTACTACGTAGCAGTAGTTTGCCCTTGGGGTTATGAACGAGGTCTTTTCTTGGTCGGGTCCATACATCGGGATTTGATTGTATCCCGAGTATGCATCCATGAAGGAGAGGTATCTGTAGCCCGAAGCGGCATCGACTAAGGCGTCGATGTTCGGTAGTGGATATGGATCTTTGGGGCAGGCTTTGTTGAGATCCGTGTAGTCGACGCACATCCTCCATTTTCCATTGGGCTTCTTCACTAGGACCACGTTTGCGAGCCATAGGGGGTACTTTACTTCCCTAATGAACCCTGCATCTAGTAGTGCTTGCACTTGTTCTTCTATTGCTTGCATGCGTTCGGGCCCGAGCTTCCTGCGTCTTTGTTGGACAGGTCGGGATCCCGGGTATACTGATAGCTTATGGCACATCAGGTCGGGGCTTATGCCTGGTATATCGGAGGCTTTCCAGGCGAAGAGGTCGGAATTCTCCCTTAAGAGGGTTGTGAGTTCCTCCTTTAGGCCTGCCTCGAGGTTTGCCCCTATGTTTGTTACTTTCTCGGGTGTGTTCCCGATCTGGATCTTTTCGGTCTCTCCTTCTGGTTGTGGCCGAAGATCTTCTCGGGCTTGGACTCGCCCGAGTTCTATTGTGTTGACCTCTTTCCCTTTTAGGCTCAGGCTTTCGTTGTAGCATCGTCGTGCTAGTTTTTGGTCGCCTTTTAGGGTAGCGATTCCCTTTGCGGTAGGGAACTTCATACAGAGGTGTGGGGTCGAGACTATAGCCGCTAGTTTGTTTAGGGTTGGTCGTCCGATGAGGGCATTGTATGCTGAAGTGACGTCGACTACAATGTAGTCGATGCTTAGTGTTTTGGTTTGCTCGCCTTTTCCAAAGGTAGTGTGTAATGAGATGTATCCCAAGGGGCGGATCGGGGTATCTCCTAGTCCAAACAGGTCAGTGGGATAGGCTTTTAGCTCTTTTTCTTCGAGTCCGAGCTTGTCGAAGGCTGCTTTGAACAGGATATCTGCTGAGCTTCCTTGGTCGATCAGGGTTCGATGTAAGTTGGCGTTGGCTAGGATGATGGTGATCACCATAGGGTCGTCGTGTCCGGGTATTATTCCAAGAGCATCTTCTCGGGTAAATGAGATAGTAGGTAACTCGGGTAAGGGGCTGTCTTCTCGGACATGGTAGACTTCTTTGAGGTGTCTCTTCCGTGAGGATTTGGATGTCCCTCCCCCTGCGAAACCTCCGTTTATCATGTGTATGTGCCTTTCAGGAGTTCGCGGGGTTCGTGTTTGCTCGGCCCGATCTTCGTTATCTCCCCGTCTTCTCTTTCTGGTTTCTTCTCCTTTCTCAGCTATGTATCTGTCGAGTTTTCCCTCTCTGGCTAGCTTTTCTATAACATTCTTTAGGTCGTGGCAGTCGTTAGTAGAGTGGCCGTAGAGTCTGTGATATTCGCAGTACTCGGACCGATCTCTTCCTGCTCTCTTGTGCTTCAGAGGTTTGGGTGGTGGGATCTTCTCGGTGTGGCATACTTCTCTGTAGACGTCTACCAGGGAGACTCGGAGGGGAATGTAGCTGTGGTATTTTCGTGGCTTGTCCGAGTTGGATTCTTCTTTCTTTTTCTGTTCCTGATCTCGATCTCGGGGCGGGTAGGTTGACTCCTTCCTGGAAGAGTCTCTCAGCTGGGAGGTTTCTTCCATGTTGATATACTTTCCTGCCCGTTCTTGTACTTCGTATAAGGAAGTCGGGTATCTTTTGGATAGGGATTGGCTAAACGGTCCTTCTTTTAGGCCGTTTGCTAGTCCCATGATGGCTGCTTCCGTGGACAAGTGTTGTATGTCCAGGCAGGCCTTGTTGAATCGCTCCATGTACTCTCTGAGAGTTTCTCGGTTGCCTTGTTTGATCTCGAGTAGGCTGGGGGCATGTTTTGCCTTGTCCTTTTGAATAGAGAACCTTGTTAAGAATTTTTTGGTCAGGTCTTCAAAGCTGGAGATTGATCCTGGTGGCAGGTTGTCGAACCACTTCATGGCTGACTTAGTGAGAGTGGTGGGGAAGGCTTTGCATCGAATCGCGTCGGAGGCGTCGACTAAGTACATTCTGCTTCTGAAATTGCTGAGGTGATGACTTGGATCGGTGGTGCCGTCGTAGAGGTCCATATCTGGTGGTTTGAAGTTTCGCGGTACCTTCTCTTTCATGATCTCTTGTGTGAAGGGATCATGGTTGCTTTCGGGAGTGGTGCCGTGTTCCGTCCTATCTTTTAGGTTGGCCTCTATCTTCCGCAGTTTTTCTTCCAATTCTCTGCGTTTGCGAGCTTCCCTTCTCAGATCCTGTTCAGTTTCCTTCTGCTTCTTTGCGTCCTCTTCGAGTTGTCTCAGCCGGCTTTGTTGTGCCCGAACTGTTTCCAGAATCTCCGAACTTTTTTCTCTTTCGGGATTTTGTGGATCTTTGTCTGGGGGTGATGTCTTTGGGCGATTCTGTTTGTTTCCTCCTGGAGTGTGTGGTGATAGAGGGCTGTCCGGCCGTTCTCCGGTGTCAACTTCCTCTTCTTGTTCTGATGTAGCGTGGTTATTGTTGGGAGGGTCGTCCGCCATGGTAAAGGGATGACTTCCAGGGTCCCCGGCAACGGCGCCAATGTTCCGAGGGTTACCTGAAACGTGTAGCTCGGTCTTCTGGCAAGGCCCGAGGTGGGGGGTCTGTGACCCGAGCTGGTTGTGCTGAACGGCGGGGGGTTGTACCTGCAATGACACTCCGATGCTTAAGTTAGCATGGGTCCAAGCAGATATCAAGTAGAATTGGAGTATGAGTTATACCTGGGTGCTCCAGTGTATTTATAGTAGTTGGCTGCGATCATCCCTGGATAAGATATTCTTATCTTATCTTATCTTTTGGGAGATTCATCTCTATCTTTGCGGAACCGCCTTTCCCAGGCCCTTTCGGCCTTTAGGTTTTGGGCTTAGTTCCTTCTGATGGGCCTCTGTTTGTCCGAGGTCCGACCTCGAACGTGGGCCTTGGGTCGAGGTCGGGCCTTCTATCAGCATTACCGAGTTTGGAGAGCTCGGTCAGGGTATGAACAGTGTCTATGCCTTAAAAGTTATGAATGTCCTATGAATCCATCACCTTTCTTAAATGAAAAATGTTCTTAATTGAAAAAGAGAAGAATTGCATGAATTTTAAATTTTATAACTGATTAATTATTTTGATGTGGTGGCAACACTTTTGTTTTCTGAATGTATGCTTGAACAGTGCATAAGTCTTTTGAATTTGTTGTTCATGAATGTTGGCTCTTGAAAGAATGATGAAAAAGGAGACATGTTACTGAGGATCTGAAAAATCATAAAAATGATTCTTGAAGCAAGAAAAAGCAGTGAATATTCAAAAAAAAAAGAAGAAAAGAAAAATAAAAAAAAAGAAAGAAATAAAGTTGTGATCCAAGGCAAAAAGAGTGTGCTTAAGAACCTTGGACACCTCTAATTGGGGGCTCTAGCAAAGCTGAGTCACAATCTGAAAAGGTTCACCCAATTATGTGTCTGTGGCATGTATGTATCCGGTGGTAATACTGGAAGACAGAGTGCTTTGGGCCACGGCCAAGACTCATAAAGTAGCTGTGTTCAAGAATCATCATACTTAACTAAGAGAATCAATAATACTATCTGGATTCTGAGTTCCTATAGAAGCCAATCATTCTGAATTTCAAAGGATAGAGTGAGATGCCAAAACTATTCAGAGGCAAAAAGCTAAAAGGCCTGCTCATCTAATTAATACTGATCTTCATAGATGTTTTTGGAATTCATTGCATATTCTCTTCACTTTATCTTATTTGATTTTCAGTTGCTTGAGGACAAGCAACAATTTAAGTTTGGTGTTGTGATGAGCGGATAATTTGTACGCTTTTTGGCATTGTTTTTAGTATGTTTCTAGTAGGATTTAGTTAGTTTTTAGTATATTTTTATTATTTTTTAGTTAAAATTCACTTTTCTGGACTTTACTATGAGTTTGTGTGTTTTTTCTGTGATTTCAGGTATTTTCTGGCTGAAATTGAGGGACTTGAGCAAAAATCTGATTCAGAGACTGAAAAGGACTGCAGATGCTGTTGGATTCTGACCTCCCTGCACTCGAAGTAGATTTTCTGGAGCTACAGAAGCCCAATTGGCGCGCTCTCAGCGGCGTTGGAAAGTAGACATCCTGGGCTTTCCAGCAATGTATAATAGTTCATACTTTGCTCGAGATTTGATGGCCCAAACTGGCGTTCCAAATCAGCTTAAAACTGCCCGGCGTTAAACGCCGGAACTGGCACAAGAATGGGAGTTAAACGCCCAAACTGGCACAAAAGCTGGCGTTTAACTCCAAGAGAAGTCTCTATACGAAAATGCTTCAATGCTCAGCCCAAGCACACACCAAGTGGGCCCGGAAGTGGATTTTTATGTCATTTACTCATTTCTGTAAACCCTAGGCTACTAGTTCTCTACAAATAGGACCTTTTACTATTGTATTTTCATCTTAAGATCTTTGAATCTTTTGATCACATTTTGGGGGCTGGCCTCATGGCCATGCCTAGACCTTGTTCTTATGTATTTTCAACGGTGGAGTTTCTACACACCATAGATTAAGGTGTGGAGCTCTGCTGTACATCGAGTATTAATGCAATTACTATTGTTCTTCTATTCAATTCAGCTTGTTCTTATTCCAAGATATTCATTCGCACTCAAGAACTTGAAGAATGTGATGATTATGTGACACTCATCATCATTCTCACTTATGAACGCGTGCCTGACAACCACTCCTGTTCTACAAGAAAACAAGGCTTGAATGTTTATCTCTTGGACTCCTTAATCGGAATCTTCGTGGTATAAGCTAGAATTGATGGCGGCATTCAAGAGAATCCGGAAGGTCTAAACCTTGTCTGTGGTATTCTGAGTAGGATTCAATGATTGAATGACTGTGACGAGCTTCAAACTCCTGAAGGCTGGGCGTTAGTGACAGACGCAAAAGAATCAATGGATTCTATTCCAACCTGATTGAGAACCGACAGATGATTAGCCGTGCCGTGACAGGGTGCGTTGAACATTTTCACTGAGAGGACGGGACTGTAGCCACTGACAACGGTGATGCCCAACATACAGCTTGCCATGGAAAGGAGTAAGAAGGATTGGATGAAGATAGTAGGAAAGCAGAGAGACGGAAGGGACAAAGCATCTCCATTCGCTTATCTGAAATTCTCACCAATGAATTACATAAGTATCTCTATCTTTATGCTTTATTCATATATCATTCAGAACCATTTGAATCTGCCTGACTAAGATTTACAAGGTGACCATAGCTTGCTTCATACCAACAATCTCCGTGGGATCGACCCTTACTCGCGTAAGTTTATTACTTGGACGACCCAGTGCACTTGCTGGTTAGTTGTGCGAAGTTGTGAAATTATGTTTAGACCATGGTATTGAGCACCAAGTTTTTGGAGCTATTACCGGGGATTGTTTGAGTTGTGAAAAGTAGAGATCACAATTTCGTGCACCAAAAAGCAGGGCATAAAGCCGTAAATTGTGTGGAGAAGCAGAAGCAAGGTGCTGGGAAAGCACAAACGACTGGTTGGGTGTTCACCACCTCAGCTATAGGTGCTAAAGGATCCGAGACACTTATCTGAGGTAAATGTGAAATGGCTGGTCAAACTTTAAATGTTTTATTTGATTGTGGAGCAACACATTCATTCATTGCATTTGAAAAAGCTAGTGAGCTAGGCTTGAAGATTGTAGTTTTAGGTTATGACCTAAAGGTGTACAATGCTACCCATGAAGCCATGGTAACTAGGCTAGGATTCCCACAAGTTTCCTTTAGGTTCAAGCAGCGTGAATTTGTCCATAATTTAATCTGCTTGCCGAAGATCGGTCTTGATCTTATCTTGGGATTGGATTGGTTATCTGAGAACCATGTCCTGCTCGACTATTCTACAAAAGTAGTGTGCTTCATGCCGAAAGATACAGAAGGGCTGATTGTGGTGAATAGTTACTACTTGAATTCTATGATGGTGAATTGTTCTGGGGCCGAATGTCAGGGTATTCTGTTGTTGGTGAGTTTTTGGAAGTGTTTCCCGATGATATTGATGAATTTCCACCTAACCGAGAGGTTGAGTTTGCTATCGAGTTGGTGCCTGGAGTTGGACCAATCTCGAAAGCTCCGTATAAGATGTCATCACTGGAAATGGCTGAGTTAATGTCTCAGTTAGAGGATCTGTTGGGTAAGAACTTTATCCGACCAAGTGTTTCTCCGTGGGGTCCGCCGGTGTTACTGGTAAAGAAGAAGGATGGAAGTATGCGACTCTGTGTGGATTACAGGCAGCTGAATAAGGTCACGATAAAGACTAAGTACCCGTTGCCGAGGATTAATGATCTCATGGATTAGTTACAAGGAGTTGGAGTTTTCTCCAAGATCAATATGCGATACGGTTATCACCAGATAAGGGTGAGGGATGAGGATATCCCTAAGACGGCTTTCAGGACTCGTTATGGTCATTACGAGTACACTGTAATGTCTTTTGGGTTGATGAACACTCCTGCAGTGTTTATGGATTATATGAATAGAGTTTTCTATCCGTTTTTGGAGAAATTCGTTGTTGTCTTCATTGATGACATACTGATTTATTCCAAGACTGAGGAAGAGCATGTGGAACACTTAAGGACCGTGTTGCAGATACTAAAGAAAAAGAAGCTCTATGCAAAACTGTCCAAATTTGATTTTTGGAATAAGGAGGTGAAGTTTTTGGGACATGTAGTGAGTAAACAGGGGGATAGCAGTTGATCCATCTAAGGTGGAGGCAGTGATGGAATGGAAGCAACCAACCACAGTAACTGAGATAAGGAGTTTTCTGGGCTTAGCTGGCTATTACCGAAGGTTCATCAAAGGCTTTTTGCAATAAGCTTTGCCGTTGACAAAGCTAACCTGCAAGGACACACTATTTGTTTGGACTCTCGAGTTTGAGGAGAGCTTTCAGGCATTGAAGAAAAAGTTGACCACTGTACCTGTGTTGGTGTTACCTGAGCCAAACGAACCATTTGAGGTATAATGTGATGCCTCACTAAAGGGTCTAGGGTGCGTGCTGATGCAGCATCGTAATGTGGTGGCGTATGCCTCACGGCAGTTGAGACCTCATGAAGTTAATTATCCTACGCACGATTTGGAACTTGCTGTGGTTGTGTTTGCCTTGAAAGTGTGGAGGCATTATCTCTATTGGGTTAAGTTTCAAGTCTTCTCCGATCACAAGAGCTTGAAATACCTCTTTG
This sequence comes from Arachis stenosperma, assembly GCF_014773155.1. Classification (NCBI taxonomy): domain Eukaryota; kingdom Viridiplantae; phylum Streptophyta; class Magnoliopsida; order Fabales; family Fabaceae; genus Arachis; species Arachis stenosperma. Next base: position 53,757,454 of record NC_080379.1, on the reverse strand, counting down.
ACCAGAAAGAGCTTTGATAAACCACTATTTTATGGTTTACAATGTGTTTAATTGTGTGGTTTATCATGGTCTTTACCCACTTATTCATATAATTAGCATGCATTTATATTTCCTTCCTAAAATTATTACATGATTGGAAAGATGCTTCTTTGGTCTTAATTTAGCTAATCTTAATCCTCTCTTATTACCATTTGATGCCTTGATCTGTGTGTTAAGTGTTTCAGGCTTAATAGGGCAGGAATGGCTTAGAGAATAAAGAGGAAGCGTGCAAAAATGGAAGGAACACAAGGAATTGAGGAGATGACCAGCGAGAAGTCACGTGGTCGCATGGCTCACGCGACTGCGCGAAATGGAAGAAATTAGAGTGACGCGTTCGCATGCCTAACGCGACCGCGCGGACTAGAAGCTGCACAAACGATGCGAAAGCGTGGATGACGCGCACGCGTGGTACGAGAAATGCAAAGTGATGCGAACGCGTGGACGACGCAGACGCGTGACGTGCGCGATCTGCAGAATTACAAAAGTCGCTGGCAGAGATTCTGGGCCGCATTTCAACCCAGTTTTTGGCCCAAAAACACAGATTAAAAATCAGGGAACTTGCAGAGACTCAACATGCTTTCATAATACACTTTTTATAGTTTAGATGTAGTTTTTAGTGAGAGAGGTTCTCTCCTCTCTCTTAGGATTAGGATTATGATTAGAATTTATTTTAGGATTAGGATTTCTTTTCACTTCAGGATTATTTTATCTTCATCAGGTTCAATAATTTATGTTTCTCTTCTACTTTTATTTACTCTGATATTTTTATTTGTGTTTGATTGATGTTGCCCAATTGGCTGATGATATTGTCCATGTTAGAATTGACATATTCTATTTAATATAATTTGAGGTATTTCAGACTCATGATTGCTTTTCTTTAATTTTAATTTAGATTATTTACTATTGGCTTTAATTGATTAACTGGAAGCTCTTGAGTTCTCAACTTTTCATGATTGATTGTTATGTCGGCTAATTAACTGGAATTCCACTAACTCTAGTCTTTCCTTAGGATTTGGCTAGGACTTGGAAAATCTAACAAATTGGTTCACTTGACTTTTCCTTGCTTACGCAAAGGTTAACTAAGTGGGATTAACTTCCATTCTTATAGGAGTAACTAGGATAGGACTTCCGAATTTTCATATCTTGTCAAAAGTTTATTTTACAGTTATTTATTTATTTTACCTGCCATTTAAATTACTTGTCCCTCATCTTCAAAACCCCGATTTACAATCTTCATAACCAATAATAAAACATACCTCCCTGCAATTCCTTGAGAAGACGACCCGAGGTTTAAATACTTCGGTTATCAATTTATTTAGGGGTTTGTTACTTTTGACAACCAAAACATTTGTAAGAAAGGTTGATTGCTTGGTTTAGTAACTATACTTACAACAAGAGTTTACTATAACTTCTAAACCATCAATCTTCAGCTCTTCAAAATGGCGCCGTTGCCGGGGAATTGCAAACGTGTGCCTTATTATTGGTTATTGTAAATATTTTTCAAAAAATTTTTTTTTCTTTTACTTGTTTATTGGTTTTCTCTCCTCCCTCTTATTTCTGATAGCTATTATGAATTCTCACCCCTCTCGCTTTGAGTTTGGTTCTAATTTTGTTGCAAGAAATGGAAGCTATAACAGGACTATGCATCAAGGTCTAGGCAATCAAAGATGGATGGAGCCACAAGGATCTGATCACCCCTTTAGGCAACAACATCCTCCTAGATATCATGGACAAAGACCATTTTACAATGCATACCCAACTGATAGATTTGGTGGACCGCCTTGTAACTACCAACAAGCCCCACCCTATGCTCAGAGACCATCCTCTCGACATAACTTCGAACTACCACACTCACAAGCTTCTTTTCACCATTCGCCACCATATGATCCTTATCCACCTCAACACCAATCCAATTACTCCCAAGAACCACCACTCCCCCATACACCATGCCCATATCCATCAAAGCCAGAATCACAGGTTCGCCTCGAAGAATCAGTAAACCGATTTAATGCAACCCTTCATCAACTGGAGCAAGCAATAAATCAATTATCTTCCCGATATTCGGACACTCAACAGACTCCCATAGCTTCATGTGGAGAATCTAATGAAGAATGTGTTGTGGAGAAGACACGAGAAGCTCCAGTGGACATCATAGAGCATAACTTCGTACTGGAACAAGTAGAGGATGCTGTCATTATAGAAGAGGAAGAGTTGGTTGAAGATTTAGGAGATGCTGAACCTCCATGGGAACACAGAGTCATGGAAGACTCCGTCGAGGATGCTACAATTGACGATGAGGAGGATTTTGCACCGCCTCCAATACAAATATCTTATGAAGAACTGGACGGAATAACCCAGGACGCAGGTTTCCTTGATGATGATGATCATGAGTCCTATTCTCTTAGTGACGAACTTGCATCTGCATGTGATTTCTTTGAGATAGAAGAATCTTCCCCGAGTGAATATGAAGATGATACTAAGGTAGATTTTTCTCAACCTCCAATATATGACTTGAGCGATGATGAGGGAGAAATTGAAGTCTCTGATCAAGATATGGTTGAAGTGGAAGAAATTTGCAAAGAAATGGAAGAATTCACAGAAGATTATAAGGGAGTAGAACTTACAAAACCACTGGAAACACCTATCCCAAGGCCATTGCCGCCCAACACAAACTACAAGTGGGTAAAATCCTTGCCTTTTATCTTCAATCTTCCACTTGAATATGGTTTGCTTGAAACAAATGGCCAGCTTAGAGCTCTCTGCGGCTTTAAGAGTAAGAGAGAAATGGCTTGTACTCAGAGCTGGTGCACAAGGTTCAATAAGGTTCCACGCTTCAACTCGAAGTGCAAGGATTGGTATCATGCTCAATTGAATGGATCACGGAGAACGTTTGGTCACCATGGTGAGAATCTACTTTTTAAACTGTTCGGATGGAAACATGTAGATCAAGACGGAGGCGGATTTAAAAGCAAAGCTTGGGATCATGGATTCTATGCTGACATTCGTCACCCTGGAAGCCTGAGAATCTGTTTGAAGCTGCTCAGAAGCTTTATATGCCTAGTTTGAGACCCCGGAGGCTATTGGCATTCCAAGCATTGGTGGAGATTTTTGGATGAATTTAAACATAAGCCGCCACAACAGGAAGCTCATCCAATGTCCAACTTAAGGACTTTAACCAAAAGTGCTAGGTGGGAGATAACCCACCATGGTATGGTCATTTCTTTTTCAGTTTTATTTCGTGTTATTTATTTTTATTTCCTTTTTAATTGAACCTGAATATTATTCATTTGCATTGCATACTGCATAATTGCATACCTGCATGAAAAAAAAGAGGGGAAAACACGCACGCGACGTGGCAGCGTCGCTGACGCATCCGCATCACTAGTGCGTTGGGTAGAAAAGAATTAAACAGAGAGTCACGCGAGAGCATGGCTGGAGGCGCGCCTTTAGTATCATTTAACCCCACGTGACCGCGTCGCTCACGCGACCGCGTCATGTGAGAACTTTGACCTCCCACGCGACCGCGTCACCCACGCGGCCGCGAGCCATGAAAATCGACGTGAAAAGGGTGCATAGCCGAACGTTATGCTGGAGTGGTGCTGAACTGGTGTTGAAAGCACAACCTTACCACGCGGACGCATGGCTCACGCGTCCGCGTCATATCCCCATATTGGCCACTCACGCGATCGCGTCGACCACGCGATCGCGTCACCCAAAATTTGGCAAAGTAAGATTTTGAACAGAGAGTTGTGCGAGCGCGAGGTTGCCCTCACGCCAGTAGCATAAAACGTGTCACGCGACCGCGTCGATTAACCTCAAACGGTCGCGTGCCCCATGCGTCCGCGTCGCTTGCGCCGCACAACTTATCCTAATTTGCCAAATATCTTATCTTTTCTTCCCCAATCCTAATTTTTCCCTCCCCCCTTTCTTACTCACTTCTTTCCCTTCTCATTCTTCTTATCTTTCATTTTATTTATTTGCATATTTCATTCATTGTATTTTAATTTAGTGTATATTTTTCTTTTCTTTTCTAAATTTATTATTTTTCCTTTGGTGTTGATTTTCTTATTTAACTGTTGCATCTTTTCTGGTATAATTTTTAGTGACTTATTTTACAATGTTGGGTGATGCTATTTTTCTGTCAATGTTAATCTTTTAGGATACTTGTATTCCTTTTGCATTGACATGAACTTATATTGTCTTTCATTACCCACTCTCTTCCCCATTATTGTACATTTGTACCACTGGCATGCCATGGCTTCTATTGTTTTCTCACGTACATGTTGAAGCTTCCATGTAAATGAGACCTTTATCATTTGGCGTTAACCCATCCATACTTTATTTATTTTTTTTATCTTTATTTCTAAGTTACTTTTCTTCCCTTTTTCTTTTAGGATGGCCACCCGGAGGGGAACCGGAAGACGTTTACATGGGGAGACAAGACAAGTCCATCTGCACAATCTTTGGAGCGAAGCATCAGTTGGAACAACCCGTCCGCCTGCACATCTTAGCATGCACCGAGGACGGTGCAATCTTTAAGTGTGGGGAGGTTGATACCGATCTCCATAGGTTAGCTATTTTCTTCTTTTCAACACCATTGTTTTATTTTCTTTGTTTATTCATTATTACATTTGCATATTTGATTGCATGTTTGTTTGATTTTATGCATTTAGCCACTACTTGGTTGAAGTAATATTTTCTTTTTCAAGAAATTTTTATAGTATTTTACTAATTTAAATTGAAAATTTTTTTTGTTAAATTTGTTTGAAGTTGTATTTGGAACATGATTTTTGAGCCAAAGAACACACAACCTGTGAGATTTTGAGCTTAATTGCATGGTTACATTATTTAACCATAATATTTTATTCTTGTGTGTTTTCTTCCCTACAATTGCAATCTTTACTTTGTTTCAGTCTATATGTCCATTGTTTAGTATATTTACATGCTTGCATATGATTGAGGCCATTGTTTGATTTTAGTTCACTTATCCCAAATAAAGCCTACCTTCTACATCACCCTTGTTAGCCCCCTTGAGCTTTTAAATTCCCCCCTTGTTTTATAACCACATTACTAGCCTTAAGCAGAAAAACAAAATAAAAATCCCAAGTTGAATCCTTGGTTAGCTTAAGATAGAAATTGTGTAATTGTTTAAGTATGGGGAAACTTTATGGGAACATGGATGATAGAAACAAGGTAGAAAGTAAAAAGAATAAAGATATTTCAAAATAAAAATTTTTTGGGAAGCATGCTCATGTGAAATCAAAGTAATTAAATTACCATGTGCATATAAAAAAATTCAGTATTTAAACAAAGGGGATACAAAAGAATCCCCCAAATACAAAATAAAGCAATGCACATGAGACAAAATTCAAAAATAAGTTTGATACATGAGCATGTAATACAAAAGTGAGAAAATTTGGGTAGCTAGGTAAAGAATTTTAAATTTTATAAAGTATGTATATGTTAGGTGAGATCTTAGACTAATCAAGGATTCACTCTGTTAGCTCACTTAGCCTTATATGTACATCCTTACCTTTACCTCAGCCCCATTACAACCCTGAAAAGACCTCATGATGTTTGTATGTATACATTAAATATTTGTTGATTGGTTAGATGAAGAACAAAGTTTAGAAAGCATGACTAGAGAAGAGTAGAGAGATTAATCCTAGACACTTGAGAGATTAGAGTGCATATACACTACCAGTGAGGGTCCAATGCTTAATTCTATGTTCTCTGCTTTCATTAGCTATCTTCTTACAAGTTTATTTGCTTTTTATTGTGTAATTTGAATTAGTGGAATTTAATTCATATTTGTCTTGAAAGATTTATTTACTTTTTCACTAAGTAGGTAAAATCATCTTTGCATGTAGTTGCATTCACATTCATAGGTTGCATTGCATAAGTCTTGCCTTTCCCTACTCAATTATTTGGTCTCCTTGAGTTTAGCATGAGGACATGCTAATGTTTAAGTGTGGAGAGGTTGATAAACCACTATTTTATGGTTTACAATGTGTTTAATTGTGTGGTTTATCATGGTCTTTACCCACTTATTCATATAATTAGCATGCATTTATATTTCTTTCCTAAAATTATTACATGATTGGAAAGATGCTTCTTTGGTCTTAATTTAGCTAATCTTAATCCTCTCTTATTACCATTCGATGCCTTGATCTGTGTGTTAAGTGTTTCAGACTTCATAGGGCAGGAATGGCTTAGAGAATAAAGAGGAAGCGTGCAAAAATAGAAGGAACACAAGGAATTGAGGAGATGACCAGCGAGAAGTCACGCGGTCGCATGGCTCACGCGACCACGCGAAATGGAAGAAATGAGAGTGACGCGTTCGAGTGCCTGATGCGACCGCGCGGATTGGAAGCTGCACAAACGACGCGAAAGTGTGAATGACGCGCACGCGTGGTACGAGAAATGCTAAGTGACGTGAACACGTGAACGACGCGGACGCGTGAAGTGCACGATCTACAGAATTACAAAAGTCGCTGGCAGAGATTCTGGGCTGCATTTCAATCCAGTTTTTGTCCCAGAAACACAGATTAAAGTCAGGGGACTTGCAGAGACTCAACATGCTTTCATAATTCACTTTTCATAGTTTTAGATGTAGTTTTTAGTTAGAGAGGTTCTCTCCTCTCTCTTAGGATTAAGATTAGGATTAGAATTTATTTTAGGATTAGGATTTCTTATCACTTCAGGATTATTTTATCTTCATCAGGTTCAATAATTTATGTTTCTCTTCTACTTTTATTTACTCTGATATTTTTAATTGTGTTTGATTGATGTTGCCCAATTGGTTGATGATATTGTCCATGTTAGAATTGACATTTTCTATTTAATATAATTTGAGGTATTTCAGACTCATGATTGCTTTTCTTTAATTTTAATTTAGATTATTTACTATTGGCTTTAATTGATTAACTGGAAGCTCTTGAGTTCTCAACTATTCATGATTGATTGTTATGTCGGCTAATTAACTGGAATTCCACTAACTCTAGTCTTTCCTTAGGATTTGGCTAGGACTTGGGAAATCTAACCAATTGGTTCACTTGACTTTCCCTTGCTTACGCAAAGGTTGACTAAGTGGGATTAACTTCCATTCTTATAGGAGTAACTAGGATAGGACTTCTGAATTTTCATATCTTGTCAAAAGTTTATTTTACAGTTATTTATTTATTTTACCTGCCATTTAAATTACTTATCCCTCATCTTCAAAACCCCGATTTACAATCTTCATAACCAATAATAAGAACATACCTCCCTGCATTTCCTTGAGAAGACGACCCGAGGTTTAAATACTTCGGTTATAAATTTATTTAGGGGTTTGTTACTTGTGACAACCAAAACGTTTGTAAGAAAGGTTGATTGCTTGGTTTAGTAACTATACTTACAACGAGAGTTTACTATAACTTCTAAACCATCAATCTTCAGCTCTTCAAAATGGTGCCGTTGCTGGGGAATTGCAAACGTGTGCCTTATTATTGGTTATTGTAAATATTTTTCAAAAAAAATATTTTTCTTTTACTTGTTTATTTGTTTTCTCTCCTCCCTCTTATTTCTGATAGCTATTATGAATTCTCACCCCTCTCGCTTTGAGTTTGGTTCTAATTTTGTTGCAAAGAATGGAAGCTATAACAGGACTATGCATCAAGGTCTAGGCAATCAAAGATGGATGGAGCCACAAGGATCTGATCACCCCTTTAGGCAACAACATCCTCCTAGATATCATGGACAAAGACCATTTTACAATGCCTACCCAACTGATAGATTTGGTGGACCGCCTTGTAACTACCAACAAGCCCCACCCTATGCTCAGAGACCATCCTCTCGACATAACTTCGAACCACCACACTCACAAGCTTCTTTTCACCATTCGCCACCATATGATCCTTATCCACCTCAACACCAATCCAATTACTCCCAGGAATCACCACTCCCCCATACACCATGCCCATATCCATCAAAGCCAGAATCACAGGTTCGCCTCGAAGAATCAGTAAACCAATTTAATGCAACCCTTCATCAACTGGAGCAAGTAATAAATCAATTATCTTCCCGACGTTCGGACACTTAACAGATTCCCATGGCTTCATGTGGAGAATCTAATGAAGAATATATTGTGGAGAAGCCGCGAGAAGCTCCAGTGGACATCATAGAGCATAACTTCGTACTGGAACAAGTAGAGGATGCTATCATTATAGAAGAGGAAGAGTTGTTTGAAGATTTAAGAGATGCTGAACCTCCATGGGAACACAGAGTCATCGAAGACTCCGTCGAGGATGCTATAATTGACGCTGAGGAACTGGACGGAATAACCCAGGACACAGGTTTCCTTGATGATGATGATCATGAATCATGTTCTCTTAGTGACGAACTTGCTTGAGTACAGCTTACCATCCTCAAACAGATGGTCAATCCAAAAGGACAATCCAAACACTAGAGGATATGTTGAGAGCTTTTATTTTGGACTAACCGGCAAATTGAGATCGGTATATGCCGTTAGTGGAGTTTGCATGCAATAATAGTTACCATGCAAGCATCGGAATGGCTCTGTGTGAGGCTTTGTAAGGGAGGAAATGTCAATCTCCGCTATATTGGTATGAAGCTTGAGAGAAAGGCTTGTTGGGGCCAAAAATGATAGCTAAGGCCACTGAACAAGTCAAGAAAATCCGAGATAGGATGCTTACGGCGCAGAGTTGTCAAAAGAGTTATGCCGATCAGAGGCGAAAGCCCTTGGAATTTGAGGAAGGAGACCATGTTTTCCTTAAGGTTACTCCAACTACAGGAGTAGGAAGGACAATTAAAGCAAAGAAGTTGAATCCTCGATACATTGGGCCATTTCAAATCCTGGAGAGGGTTGGACCGGTGGCGTATCGGATGGATCTACCACCTCATCTTTTGAACCTGCACGACGTATTTCACGTGTCGCAGCTTCGAAAGTATACTCCTAATGCTAGCCATGTGTTAGAACCTAAAACGGTCCAGTTAAGAGAAGATTTGACGCTTCCGGTGGCTCTGGTCAGAATTGATGATACTAGTATCAAACGGATGCGTGGAAAAGAGGTTCCATTACTCAAAGTGGCATGGAGTCGAGGCGGTGTTGAGGAACACACTTGGGAACTTGAGTCAGAAATGCGAACGGACTATCCTCACTTATTCTCAGGTAATTGAATTTGAATTTTGTGGGCAAAATTCTCAATTAGGTGGGTTGAATGTAAAACCTGGTTAATTAATAGCTAATTAACCCATATATAAGAATTTATTCTAGAAAGCCAAAAATGTGATTTTTATGGCTTAATATGATAGAGGAGATTGAGACGAGAATTTCGATACAAATTTTGTAGGAATCGGATCAAGATTGGATCGAACGGGCTAAACTGGGCCAACCGGACCCCAAGTGGGCCCTTGGCCCAACATAACTAAACCATAAAACACTTATTTCAGCACTCTCTCTCCTCACTTATCACTCAAACACGCTGAAAGGGGGAAGAATGGGGGAAGAACACTCTCTCAAACTTCTATCTCTCATTTGATCTTCAAACCACCATAACTTTTGATCTAGAGCTCCGATTGCTGCATCGTTTATGGCCATGTGTTCACCGTGGAGATCTCTACAAAACCCATACAATCAATTTTGAGGTAAGCCACAGTTTTCTATTTGAATTTCCAGCTTTGATTTTGAGTTTCATGAGCATAAATGTTGAGGTTTTGAGCTCCCTTGTGTTATAGGATCACATTAGCTTGAAGGGAAGGCTTGTTCTTGCTCCCTTGGTCCTTGGGTAAGGTGATATATCTCAAGTCCTAGTGAGAATGTTGAATTTGTGGTTTTGGGTATTGAGCTCTTGTGTTTTGGTATGATATTGTGACTTAGGCATTTTATATATGTGTATTGTAGCTTGATTGGTGATTTTGGAAAGATTGGAAGAGGGTTTTGTATGCAAAAATCTGTTCTTGGAGGTGTTGAGACCTTGAGAGCTTGAGGAAAAGTGGTTTGGAAGTGCTCCGGTTGAGCTTGGGAAATCGGCTAAGGTATGGTCTCGGTTTCTCGTATCTAATATGTAATGTGGTAGAAAATACTTAGGCTATAGGCCCTAGGATAGGCATTGAATTGTTGATATTTTTGAATGGTTGAGATATGTGATGTGGTCATATATGTGATTATGATTATTGATGCATTGATAGTACGATGTATGAGAAATATGCATGTTGTGATATATGCTTGATGATTGATTGAGGTTGAATTGTGGGTGAGACCATGTTGATGGTGAGTATATTATTGGTTATGTGCAATGATGGTTAATTAGAAATGCTGTTGTTGAAAATTGGCATGAGGAAGAGTATATGATATGTGAATGTGTTTGAGTTTGAGCCACTTGGGTAAAGTGGGTTAAAATGATGGGACAGTATTTTTGTGAATTGTGGTGAGGTGTTAATGTGTGAGTTGAGGAGGCTTGATGTTGTTTTTGGTATATTTTGATTGATTTCAAAAAAGGGATGAAATTGGCATGTTTTAGTTGATTTTGAAAAGGGTTGAAAATGGCTTGTTTCGAAAATGGCATTTGTGGTTTTGTATGAAAATATGGTTTTTTAAGCATACTTTGATGGGACATAACTTGGACTCCGGATCCCCCTTTTGTGCCAAATTTGTTTAGAAATGAAATTGGATCCGGGATGTCCATATCGTTCGAAGAACGGGTGAAAAAAATGATTTAAAATGAGAAAGTTATGTCCGTCGGAAGATTGTGGGTTGAATTTGTGAATTTTGTTGCTTTTAACTTAGAAAAATTTTTAGCAGAATGATCCTACACGCGTAGGTGATGAGCGGATAATTTATACGCTTTTTGACATTGTTTTTAGGTAGTTTTTAGTATGATCTAGTTACTTTTTGGGATGTTTTCATTAGTTTTTATGCTAAATTCACATTTCTGGACTTTACTATGAGTTTGTGTGTTTTTCTGTGATTTCAGGTATTTTCTGGCTGAAATTGGGGGACCTGAGCAAAACTCTGATAGGAGGCTGACAAAGGACTGCTGATGCTATTAGAATCTGACCTCCCTACACTCGAAATAATAGATTTTCTGGAGCTACAGAACTCTAAATGGCGCGCTCTCAACGGCTTTGGAAAGTAGACATCCAGATCTTTCCAGAAATATATAATAGTCCATACTTTATTCGTGATTAGACGATGTAAACTGGCGCTCAATGCCAGTTCCATGTTGCTGTCTGGAGTCAAACGCCAGAAACACGTCACGAACCGGAGTTGAACGCCCAAATCACGTTACAACTTGGCATTCAACTCCAAAAGAAGCCTCATCTCGTGGATAGATCAAGCTCAACCCAAACATACACCAAGTGGGCCCTGGAAGTGGATTTATGCATCAATTACTTACTCCTATGAACCCTAGTAGCTAGTCTAGTATAAATAGGATAATTTACTATTGTATTATTCAATCTCTGGACGCCTAGTCCTTAGACCTTCATGGGGGCTGGCCATTTGGCCATGCCTGGACCTTTCACTTATGTATTTTCAACGGTGGAGTTTCTACACACCATAGATTAAGGGTGTGGAGCTCTGCTGTACCTCAAGTTTCAATGCAATTACTACTATTTTCTATTCAATTCGATTTATTTCTGTTTTAAGATATTCGTTGCACTTCAACTTGATGAATGTGATGATCCGTGACACTCATCATCATTCTCACCTATGAACGCGCGTGATTGACAACTACTTCCGTTCTACCTTAGACCGGGTGCATATCTCTTGGATTCCTTAATCAGAATCTTCATGGTATAAGCTAGAATTGATGGCGGCATTCATGGGAATCCGGAAAGTCTAACCTTGTCTGTGGTATTCTGAGTAGGATTCTGGGATTGAATGATTGTGACGAGCTTCAAACTCCTGAAGGCTGGGCATTAGTGACAAACGCAAAAGAATCACTGGATTCTACTCCAACCTGATTGAGAACCGACAGATGATTAGCCGTGTTGTGACAGAGCATTTGGACCTTTTTCACTGAGAGGATGTGATGTAGCCATTGACAATGGTGATGCCCTACATACAGCTTGCCATAGAAGAGAGTGATAAAATTGGATAAAAGCAGTAGGAAAGCAGAGATTCAGAAGGAACACAGCATCTCCATGCACCTATCTAAAATTCCCACCATTGGAGTACATGAGTAACTTTATCTTTACTTTCTGTTTTTTTTATTAATCATCTTTAAACCAATAATCCATAATTAATTACTATCCGCCTGACTGAGATCTACAAGATGACCATAGCTTGCTTCATACCAACAATCTCCGTGGGATCGACCCTTACTCACGTAAGGTATTACTTGGACGACCCAGTGCACTTGCTGGTTAGTTGTGCGGAGTTGTGACTAAGTGTAATTCATGTGTGAGAGCTACCAAACTATTGGAGCCATTGTTGATGATCACAATTTCGTCCACCAGTAGGCGCACTTGGTGTGTACGCGTCATTCTTCAAGAAGGCACCATCCACGCGTGTGCGTGGTGTGCGCGGGTGCATCGATGCGTTGCACCCAATGCCCAGCCATTCTTCCCGAGAGTTGTGCTAGAGTTGTGCCAATTTTGTGCGTGGAGCACAAAAGCACCCACGCATACGCGTCGCTGGCGAGCATGCGTCGATTGGATATTTTTCAATCCACGCTTCCGCATGAATGACGCATACGCGTCAATGAACTGTAAGGTCATCCACGCGTGCGCGTGGTCCTGTTTTCATCCCAAAGTTTATTTTTGTGTTTTAAAAGCCAAATTTCATACTTCTAGGCCTCCGATCTCACCACTTGTGTCTTAAATCATTATGATATGCCTAGCAATGAGAAAAGGAGCTAGGGGATGTGGTAACTTGCGAGGGAAGCAAGGGAAAAATAGATGATCAATGAGGATCAAAGATGATTATATGAGATGCGGAGGATGGTGGTGGAAGTGCTGTATGTGCCATGAGCCGATGGGCTAAATTGTTTATGAATTGGCTGGTTATGGATTTAACCGTGAGCCGGATGGTTGGATTATTGTCGTATTACGGCGGAGCCATGATTATGGCTAAGTATAAATGCATATATGCTGTTGAATGAATTGTGAATATTTGCACTTCCACCATCGGAGACACGAGTTTCCCTGGGAGAAAGTAGTGACTAGCCACCACGTGCTCTAGGTAGAGACTCGAGACTTTGTTGACCCTATATCGTAAGGGTGGCGGGGCACTGTGAAAGACCCGAATGAGCTCGCCCCCGTAAATATACACCAGTGAGGGTGTTGGATATGGATCATGATTATGTTGAGTATAACTCGAGTTGGGGATGCACGACAGAGGGACAGTCCAATGGTTAGCTACCAGGACTCGTCAGGTTGGCTATATAATCGACAGATGATATCATCAGCCATTAGGGACAATCATTCATCATATGCATACTATATGAATTATTTGAGATTGCTTATTTGACTGCATATTACTTGCTAATTGTCTAAATGCCTTATTTGTTCCTATTTATATATCTCTTGTCTGATATAACTGTGTTTGCCATTTTTATACTCCTGCTGGTGGTTGGGAGGTCTAAAGTTATTGGAAAAGAAAGTATTAGTTAGACTGAAGGATCTTTAGTCAGTTGCCATTTATGGGTTAGCTTGTTTATAAGCTTTGATTTTATCTGGAGGAAATTCTAGAATTGCCTTCGACTTTTCTCTAATATTACATGTTATATATGTGGGAACTGTTACCATGCTGGGAACCTCTGGTTCTCACCCATGCAGATTTTGTGGTTTTCAGATGTAGGACGTGAGATTTCTCATTGAGGCATGCTTGAGACTTCCGGATTAGCGAAGATCCTTTGTTCTTGGGACTCTATTTTGGTTTATATGTCTTGCTTAGATACTTTTATCTCTACTAAATAATACAAATTGTGATGACTCCTCTTATAGGAAATTTTGGAGAATAGGTTTTTTGTATTTGTGTCCCTTTGGGTTTCCTTTGGGGTTTCCTTATTTTATTTATATGTATATATTGATATGCTCGGACCGGTTATCTCCACAACCGGATCTTGAGTTTTCATATTCCTATTTTTGACATTCTTGTGTACATATATAATCTCATATTAATTTATCCTTGTTCGTTACGTTATCGATCAGAGTGTTGCATTTTTTAGGTACGATTTTTGTTTTACCCCTTTTTCTTCAAAGGCTCCTAGTTATAATCATTTTTCACAATACTATTTGTACTAAATTTTTATTTTAGAGGTCGTAATACCTTGCCATCACTGAATTATGACTTAAGCATAAGACTCTGTAGGTTAGGGTGTTACAGTTTTTACTTCGTTTATGGGTATGGTGGGTGTGGTAAGATGATGCGCGAGCATCTTTCCTACCTTTTCCTAGTGAATTTGCATTTAATTTGTTGAGTTTAATCAAGAATTAATTATCTTTTAGCCACTATGGATGCTACTTTGAGTCTTGTGCAATTTTGTTTATTTTAGGTAGCATTCGGATGGATTTGATGGAGTTTCCGCAGAAAAAGAGAAGAAGGCGAATAATGCTGTCAACCCTGATCTCTCTGCACTCAAACCTAAATAACTTAATCTACAGAGATCCAATTGACGTGGTTTTAGTGGCGTTGGAAAGATAACTTCTATAGCTTTCCAACGATATATAATAGTCCATACTTCTTCTCCATCAATTCGGCCAAGGCTACGCCTAACTTGAGATTTCTCAAGTTAGGCGTGGATTATTAAGGAATCAAGTGGTCCCCAACTCTCCAAGAAGCAAGCACGCAGTCTCCTATTAATTTTGATTTAAACTTTATTTTATTTAAAAATAGGAAAAGATATTATTTAGTTTTAGGAAATATATTTTACATTAATTAGGATTAGATATAAAAGGGAAAAGAATCTCACCTCTTCTCTTCTACCTCATTCCGCAATTTACAGTTTTTACCTGAATCCTTATTTTCTCTTTGAACCATGAGCAACTAAACCTCCACTGTTAAGGTTAGGAGATCTGTCTATTGTATGGATTGATACTATTATTTTTCTATTTTAATTCATGTACTGATTTATAATTCAAGAATTATTGTCATTCTTTATCTTATGAATTTGGGTGGAACGGAAGTATGACCCTTGTTCTAATTGAGTTCTTGTATAACTTGGAAAAGCTCTTTACATGAACAACAGCTTGAAAATATATTCTCCTAAATTTCTAATTATCTGGACTTAACGGGATACGTGACATATAATCCTCTTATATTTGGGTAATTAGGATTTCTGTGGAATATAAACTAGAAGTAAGCTTCACCCTCTAATTGGAATTAAGTGACCAAGGAATTGGCGGTTAATGAATTTTAGAGGAGACTAAAAAGGTCTAAGGAATTAGGGTTTAGTCACATATAGTTTTCCATTAATTAAATCTTGCATGATTAAAATAATTAGTAAGAAAAGTCAATCCGGAAAATAGATAACTCTAAAGCCTTAACTGTTTTCTCCATATATTTCACAAACCGTTTGCTGCTTGCTTTTTGATTTATTGAATTTACTGTTTAATGCTTTTGAACTCTCAAACATCATTTTCTGTTTGTCTGACTAAGCCAATCATTCAATCATTGTTGCTTGATCCATCAATTTTCGTGGGATCGACCCTCACTCACCTGAGGTATTACTTGGTACGACCCGGTGCACTTGCCGGTTAGTTTGTGGTTATAAATTCCGCACTAAGTTTTTGGCGCCATTGCCGGAGATTGACTGTGATTGACAACTATTGGTTGTTTGATTTCTTAGATTAAGCGTTTTTTCTTTAATTTCATTTAACTTATTTCTTTAAAATTAAAAAAAACATTTTGATTTATTTAATTTTTTCTCTTAATTTCCGAAATTAAGTTTGGTGTTGCCTCTGTTATTTAATTACTTAGATTAAATAATTTTTCTTTTTCAATTAATTTTCTTCTATTAATAAATTCTATTTTTATTTTTTATTTTTTTCTATTATTTTCTTTTTGTTTTTTTACTTGTCATCTAGTTCCGTTTCCCCCCTTTCCCCTGCGTCCTTTTTTTTTCTTTTTACCTTATCATTTAGTTCAATTTTAATTTGTCTAAAAAAAACTTGCGTTCCTTTTTTTATTTTATTTATTTTTTTCTTTTATTTTTGTTTTTCTTTATGTTTTATTTTATTTTTGTTTTTATTTTTTATTTTATTTTTTTATTTTATTTCTTTTGAAAATATATATATATATATATAATTTAAACAAAAAAAAATTCTTTCGGTTCTTTCTTCTTTGCTTGCCTGTTTACCACATGGTGCGTTTAATTCTGTTTGGTATTATGTGCTAAGGAAAAATAATGGAGAGAGACTACATGGGTTACTACTCACACCCAGGGAGTGATTCTTATTATTGTGGATGGAGGAACTACCCAAATTTTGGTTGGCAAAGTCAAAACCAAAGAAACTTCAGTGCTCTATGTTCCAACTATCAAGGACCACCATTTCCATATTCATACCAAGAGCCACCATCTCCCTATTCATACCAAGAACCACCACCTCTCTATCCATATCAAAAACCATCATCTTTCTACCTATATCAAGAGCCACCATCTCTCTATTCATACCACTACAAAAAAAAAGGCCTATGGTCACGGTAAAAAACTGTGACCATAGCTAGTAAAAAGGGTGGCCATAGATCTGTGGTCACGGTTTTGGACCTATGGTCACGGTTTTTTACCGTGGCCTATTCTCTCGTGGCCATAGGTCTATGGTCACGGTTTTTTGATCTATGGTCACGGTTTTTATGGTCACGGTTTCAATTTTCAAAATCTGACACTTTAGGACACATTTTTTTACCGTGACCATAGGTTAATCTATAGTCACAGTCGGTAGCTTTATCTATGGTCACGGTTTTCAGGGTGACCATAGAGGTCACCCCTCCTTAAAACCGTGACCATAGATAAGGCTATGGTCACGGTTTTCACCGTGGCCATAGCCTCTATGGTCACCCCTCCTTAAAACCGTGACCATAGCCCAACCTATGGTCACCGTTTTCACCGTGGCCATAGACTCTATGGTCACCCCACTTAAAACCGTGACCATAGCCTATCTATGGTCACGGTTTTTCACCATGGCTATAGCCTCTATGGTCACCCCACCTAAAACCGTGACCATAGCCCTTTCTATGGTCACGGTTTTTCACCGTGGCAATAGCCTCTATCGTCACCCCTCCTTAAAACCGTGACCATAGCCCTATCTATGGTCACGGTTTTCACCGTGGCCATAGTCTCTATGGTCACCCCCTCCTTAAAACCGTGACCATAGCCTATCTATAGTCACGGTTTTTCACCATGGCCATAGACTCTATGGTCACCCCCTCCTTAAAACCGTGACCATAGCCCTATCTATGGTCACGGTTTTTCACCGTAGCCATAGCCTCTTTGCCCTATCTATGGTCACGGTTTTTTAAAACGGTGACTATAGCCTGTTGTTGTTTATGAGATTCAATTTTTTTAAATTATAATCACATCCCAAAATGATAATAATCACAAAATAAATCTAGAAATAAGAAATTAAAGAAATCTAAATCATAAAAGTTTCATTATAAGATAGATATGTTTAATCTTTAGTCTAAACAACACAAATCCAAATAGAGTGAAATTTTTTCAATTGCATGTACTACCTCAAAAAGTACATAACACATCAAAATATTACATTTGCATAACTAATTAAGGTCATTGTAAGACCCATCCCATGTGATATTTGTATGGAACATATTTTTTTCATCACATCATGTCTTCTTGCACGTAAAAAAAATAAACATGTTAAATATCTTGCAAAAATGGTTTTGATGATGCAATACATATGCAGCAAAAGAAGGGAAACATTCATCCACAGTAACACTCAAGAATTATTCACAACCATCATTCACTTCAAACAACAACTATTGCAAGAATGCAGCAGTAGTGATAGCTTAAACTCCAAAATTCATCAAAGTTATCACTACCGCACAAATAATTCAGAATTTGTTCATTCCAACAGCAGCCAACACAAGAATAAGGCAGCAATAATACACCATTAAGACAACTGGCCATGTGCTATGTGACACGTTCATAGTTCGAAAAGGATTAAAACCATCACTTGCCAAACTAAGCCTTAAGTTGCGCAGTTCTTTTGAAAAGTTCAGGTATCGACTGTCCAAGTTCTTCCATGCTTGGCCATCAGCAGGGTGCCTTATGCAACCGTCTTTCAAACGCTGCTCATCATGCCACCTCAACACCTCTGCTGTGTTTGGGCACATAAAAAGCCTTTTAAGCCTTGGTATTAAAGGAAAGTATCTTAAGGTTTTCGCAGCAACCTTATGAACTTTATTCGGAAGTGCAAAGTCCTCTTTGTTGCCATCTGGTCGGCGAAATTGTGAACAATACTTTTTCACAACTCAAATAATCCCCGGTAATGGCTCCAAGAACTTGGTGGCTCAATACCATGGCATTACACAACTTCGCACAACTAACCAGCAAGTGCACTGGGTCGTCCAAGTAATAAACCTTACGTGAGTAAGGGTCGATCCCACGGAGATTGTTAGTATTGAAGCAAGCTATGGTCATCTTGTAAATCTTAGTTAGGCAAACTCAAATGTATATGATGATGATGAACGAAAATAACATGCAAGATAAAGATAGTGATACTTATGTATATCATTGGTGTAAGAGCTTCAGACAAGTGTATGAAGATGCCTTCCCTTCCGTCTCTCTGCTTTCCTACTGCCTTCATCCAATCCTTCTTACTCCTTTCCATGGCAAACTCGTGTAGGGTCTCACTGTTGTCAGCAGCTACCTCCCATCCTCTCAGTGAAAGCGATTGCATATGTCCTGTCACGGCATAGCGGAATTCATCTGTCGGTTCTCAATCAGGCCGGAATAGAATCCAGTGATTCTTTTGCGTTATCACTAACGCCCCGCCCTCAGGGTTTGAAGCACGTCACAGTCATTCAATCATTGAATCCTACTCAGAACACCACAGACAAGGTTAGACCTTCCGGATTCTCTTGAATGCTGCCATCAGTTCTTGCCTATACCACGAAGACTCTGATCTCACGGAATGGCTGGCTCGTTTGTCAGGCGAGCACTCGGTTGTCAGGCGATCAACCATGCATCGTGCAATCGGAAATCCAAGAGATATTCACTAAGCCTCAGATGCTTGTAGAACAAGAATGGTTGTCAGTCACCTTGTTCATAGGTGAAGAACAAGTGATATCTTGGTAAAAGAACAAGCGGAATTGAATGGAAGAACAATAGTAATTGCATTAATACTCGAGGTACAGCAGAGCTCCACACCCTTAATCTATGGTGTGTAGAAACTCCACCGTTGAAAATACATAAGAACAGGGTCTAGGCATGGCCGAATGGCCAGCCTCCCAAAGATCTAAGATAGCATAAAAGTGAAGATAGCTACCAAAGTCTACTAATACAATAGTAAAAGGTCCTATTAATAGTAAACTAGTAACCTAAGGTGTACAGAAATGAGTAAATGACATAAAAATCCACTTCCGGGCCCACTTGGTGTGTGCTTGGGCTGAGCAATCAAGGAAATTCGTGTAGAGACCTTTTCTGGAGTTAAACGCCAGCTCCCATGCCAGTTTGGGCGTTTAACTCCAACTTTTATTCCTGTTCCGGCGTTTAACGCTGGAATTCCTGAGGCCGGATTGCTTCGCGGGTTTGGGCCATCAAATCTTGGACAAAGTATGGACTATTATATATTGCTGGAAAGCCCTGGATGTCTACTTTCCAACGCCGTTGAGAGCGCGCCAATTGGGCTTCTGTAGCTCCAGAAAATCCACTTCGAGTGCAGGGAGGTCAGAATCCAACAGCATCTGCAGTCCTTTTTGGTCTCTGAATCAGATTTTTGCTCAGGTCCCTCAATTTCAGCCAGAAAATACCTGAAATCACAGAAAAACACACAAACTCATAGTAAAGTCCAGAAAAGTGAATTTTAAATAAAAACTAATAAAAATGTACTAAAATCTAACTAAAAGATATCAAAAACATACTAAAAACAATGCCAAAAAGTATACAAATTATCCGCTCATCACC
This sequence comes from Arachis stenosperma, assembly GCF_014773155.1. Classification (NCBI taxonomy): domain Eukaryota; kingdom Viridiplantae; phylum Streptophyta; class Magnoliopsida; order Fabales; family Fabaceae; genus Arachis; species Arachis stenosperma. Next base: position 53,737,331 of record NC_080379.1, on the reverse strand, counting down.
ATCCGTAGTAGGAGTCTGATTATATCGAGACTCTCCACAGATACGGCAAACTGAGTCATTTATGTACTCATTCCGATACAGCATGCAGTCATTAGGACATGCATCAATCTTTTCATAGTCAAGACCCAACTCTTTAACCATATTCTTAGCTTTATTAAAAGAAGTGGGAATGTTCAAATCAGGTATAGCTTCTTTCAATAACTCCAAGAGGGAGGTAAAAGATGTGTTACTCCACCCATGTAGACACTTCAAGTGGTAAAGACGAATGATGAACGATAATCTCGAAAATCCAGTTGTACAATTCGGGTATAATTCCAGACTTGCTTCGTCTACTAGCTTATAAAATTTCTTCGCATCTTCATTCAACCCACTATTCCCCTCCTCAAGATTTGCCATATTTCCGAATGCGTCACGCAGCAACCCGTCAATATCATCAAGGCCGCCTCGATCATCCATGTCAGTATCTACTACTGTTGGGATTACGGATTCCTCATGATTAGTCCATCGTTTATAACCTTCGACAAACCCATAGCAAATAAGATGCTCATATACGGTGTCTCGTTCACGCCAATAAGTGTTTCCACACTTTGCACACGGACATTGGATTTCTTTTCCAACCGGTTTTCCCTTTACGAAGGCAAACTCTAAAAAACTATTTACACCAACTATGTACTCGTTCTCAAATCTTGGTGAATCCATCCAATCTTTTGACAAAACATGATTAAACCTAATAATGCAAAAATCTGAACTTACTAAACATGGTCTAATAGGCCAATTACAGTGACAATCTAGCTACCATAAACACACTACCTAAATAACTAGAAGATCAAATTATAATATATATCAAGTACGGTATAAACTTACTGCTTAGTTCCTTCATTTTGAGATGCCATTTGAAGTTGTTATCAACTGTGCCACAACAACTAATCAACTCCTTTTGTCTTTACCAGTCTAAAACAATATCCTGTATGCAAAACAAAACAAAAAAATTCAGGACAAGATAAATCTATATGAAGAATTAAATTATTAAACCTCCATTCCCTATAAATTTTATTTGAAAAAAGAAAAACTATATTTTTTAATTTTATGACATTAAAAGGGGGTTATGGTTAATTAGAGTATGTAACAAGATCTGAGTTATGATAATTGACAATCAAGTAGAAGGTTAATCAAGTTACTTATAAAAGGGGGTTATGGTTAATTAGAGTATGTAACAAGATCTGAGTTATGATAATTGACAATCAAGTAGAAGGTTAATCAAGTTACTTATAAAAGGAGATAGAAAAAAATGACATAAGCGTCATTGTTTAATACATTAAAAGGGTGAAACATAAAACAAGTGAACATGTCAAAAAAGAGACCCAAAAATGGGGTTTGAACTTAAAATTCAAAATACACATCTTCCGTTTAATTATTTTGAATGGGTTTTGGTATTTCTTTCACTTTGTAATAGTCTTGGAAAATTCTTGAGTATCCATTCAAGGTGTAGTCAAAACAGCTTGTCAAAACAGCAACCTTCGTTGATAATTAGTTTATATCAAACAATAATTAGTTTATATTGTATACTAACTATAATTACAATAATATGACATTATTATTTCTGAACTGAGATTTCAACTTTGGGCAAAGTCATTGCTTCAAGGTACAAATTAAGTAGCAGCAGCCAACACAAGAACAAGGCAGCATTAATACTATGCAGCAGCATTATATAAACCAGTTTAGCACAAAAGTAAATCAATAAAACAGCAACATAGGATCAATAACAGTTTAAACCTAATCAACAGCACCAAGCAAACTAATTTAGCACAGGACAGATCAATAAACCAACAGCATGAAACTAAATTAGAACAGGGCAAGTCATTACCAGCACAGGAAAATCAATTTCAGATAGAATAAACATCAGAGTTCAATCCTAAATCCACTACAAAATCAATTGACTACCTAACCACCTAATTCAACTAAGCTAACCTAATCAAACAGCAACCTAATATATCAAGATATTTGTTTCCATTAGGTGCTCTGCTTTATTAAAGCATTACTATGCCACTCTAAGGATCAAGTACATCTCAGTAAAAATCTTGTGATGTGCAGCTACCAATATCTTCTTCAAACCTTCCTGCCCAGTACTCTGAAGAAACAAAAAATGTGCCAAACTTCACCTCAATAAAGTTGATACAAAATTCTTATCATAAGCTTCAAAATTCAAATTGCAATATTAACAAACTTGACTCATTGTTCACTGGTTGCATCATACAACAATATAAAAAAAAATTATATTTATATCTTTCTTGAAATTTTGGGAAAGGGGGAGGGAATGTTTTTAAAATTGAAACGATAACATTAAAAACTTGTTTCACTGATTAGAATAAAGTATTAAATTAGCAAATTAGAAAACTTAGCTAATTGAAATTATGAGATCAAATGCTCATTAGAATTGAAATTATGAGATCAAATTGAAAAAACTTAACTAATTGTAAAAACTAAACTAATTAAATTGAAAAGAAAAGAAAGAAACTTACTTGGAATACTCAATGGTATGAATGAGTGCTGACACGAAGAGCTTTAAGGGCTATGCACACCAGCAGGGCTGACGCCCAACTTCACGGGTTGGAGCAAGACTTCGACGGATGCTGGCCTTCGAAGCTGGTGACCGGCGACTGGGTTTTGCCTATAACATACAACAAAAACCCTTAGGCCTCAGCAACCAATAAACTCAGCAACCAATGACAAAATAAATTAAGCTCAGCAACAAAAAATCTCACCAAACAAATCATGAATAAAATAACAATAAGCTCAGCAAGCAAATAATAACCTCAAAAAAAATCATGAACAGAAAATCAGAAATAACAACCAAATCACGAATAGAGTAACAATAAGCTCAACAAACAATGAGCTCAGCAAGCAAATAATAACCTGGGCAAAAAAAATCATGAAGAGAAAATAAGAAAAAACAAATAAATCTATTCCAGCAAACAATAACCTCAGAAAATCCAGCTACTCAGCAAATGAATTATTAACAAATTACTAACAATAACCTAAGCTAATCCAGCTAATCAGAAAATCAACTTCTAAACCCTAAACCAGCAAGCAGACACCGAGGAAATGGCTAAAAAGTTTGTAAACAGAGTATTACTTACCGGCGGCGAGGAGGAAGGCGAGCAACGGCGACGGTAGAGGAGGCGACAACGGCGAACACAGAGAAGGCGAGCTCAGCGACGACAACGACGCAGTGGCGACTGTGGTGGTCGAACCCGTCGCTGCGTGATAAACCCCATTTGTAGGGTTTATCTTATGCTTCATTTAAGGGATTTTATGACCTTTTACCCACATTTATTCAATGAAATAGCATGGTTTTATAACTTCTCCTTTAATTGTGCTTAAGAGTGAAAACATGTTTTTTAGGTCTTAAAATAGCTAAATCTAATTCTCCTTGATTCTATTAGATGCCTTGATATGTTTGTTAAGTGATTTAAGGTTTAGGAGGCAAATATTGGATCAAGGGAATGAAGAAAGAAGCATGAAAAGTTGGAGAACTCATGAAGAAATGAAAGAACCGGAAAGCTGTCAAGCCGACCTCTTCGCACTTAAACGACCATAACTTGAGCTACAGAGGTCCAAATGATACAGTTCTAGTTGGGTTAGAAAGCTAACATCCGGGGCTTCGAAACGATATAAGATTTGCCATAGTTGCTACACGTATGGTGGCGCGCACGCGCATAGTACGCGCACACGCCGTTGCTGCCACCTGGTTCACTTAAAGCAAAACGTGGCCAGCGATTTTAGAAGCCTTGTGGGCCCAATCCAACTCATTTCTGATGCTATTTAAGCCAAGGATTGAAGGGGGAATCAACATACTTTACAAACTTTTAACCATTAGTTTAGTTTAGTAGTTAGAGTTAGTTTCTAGAGAGAGAAGCTCTCTCTTCTCTCTAGAATTAGGATTAGGATTAGGTTTGGTTCTTAGATCTAGATTTTAATCTTTGCTTTCTTCTACTTCTACATCTCAATTCCTTGTAGTTACATTCATTCTTCTTCCATTCTTTTATTATAATCTCTTTTATGTTGTTCTTGTATTTCGTTATAGATCTAGTATTGTTCCTTCTACTCTCTTTCAATTCAATAAAGGTAATTCATAATAAATGTGTCTCTTTTAATTGTTGTTGTTAATTCTTTGCAATAATTGTTGTTAGATTTCATTCTTGTTGTCAATTTACTATGCTTTTCTTGTGTGCCTTCCAAGTGTTTGATGAAATGCTTGGTTGGATTTTAGTGTAGGTTTTGTTCCTCTTGGCTTTGGTTGAGTAATTAGTGACTCTTGAGTTATCTAATCCCTTTGTTGATTGATAATTAGAAGTTGCTAATTGATTTGAATGCCTCTAAAGCTAGTCATTCCTTTAGGAGTTGATTAGGACTTGAGGAATCAAATTGATTCATCCACTTGACTTTCCTCCATAGTTAGAGGTTAACTAAGTGGGAGCAATGGACAATTTGTTATCACAATTGAAGAGGATAACTAGGATAGGACTTCTAGTTCTCATATCTTGCCAAGAGCTTTGTTAGTTGTTAGTTTATTTCCTTTGCCATTTTATAATTCTTGTCTATAATCTCAAAAACCCCAAAATTACTCACAACCAATAACAAGACACTTTATTGTAATTCATAGGGAGAAGGACCTGAGGTTTGAATACTTCGGTTTATAAATTTTAGAGGTTTGTTTTAGTGACAAACAACTTTTTGTATGAAAGGATTAGTGATTGGTTTAGAAACTATACTTGCAACGAGAATTCATTCGTGAAATTCTATACCATCAAAATTCAATCATCACTGCGGTGGCTACAGGACGCAGCAGTTGCTCGATTCGTGGCTTCTATGGACTATGGTTCTCAGAGAAGAAGAGAGGAGCGGTGGGGGCTGTGGTGGTCGAACCCATCGCTGTGGTGGCTACAGGACGCAGCAGCTGCTCGATTCATGGCTTCTATGGACTATGGTCCTCAGAGAAGAAGAGAGGAGCGATGGGGGCTGTGGTGGTCGAACCCATCGCTGCGGTGACTACAGGACGCATGCAGCAGCTACTCGATTTGTGGCTTCTATGGACTATGGTTCTCAGAGAAGAAGAGAGGAGCGATGGGTTTGTGTCTTTGTAAAGAGAGGAGCGATGGCTTCTAACGGACGGGCATTGAAACGACGAGAGAGGGGAGGAGGGTGCGCATGGCTGGGCAGGCACTATGGTTCTCTTATTTCTTTTAACCCTAACTTAGGAACTTAGAAGATGATGAGGAGGGAATGGGGAAATTCGGGGAGGGAATGGGGAAATTTCGGGGGGACACTCTTTAATTAGATGCACTCACTTTTCCAATTAGATAATAACATTATAAGACAATACAAACATATCAGTATAAGTTAAAATGATATTGTACAGTTAAATACATTTTTTTATTGGTTTTTCTAAAATTAATCATCACATTATTAATAAGAAAAATCCATTCTTTTATTAATTTTTCTAAAATTAATCATCACATTATTAATAAGAAAAATCCACAACGAAGATGAAGATTTCATATTTTATATATAGTAACAATATAATGGAAATGCACACAAACAGACACGCACGAAAGTGTTGATTACAAAAAAACTTAATTGGCTATCTAATTTTAAATGAAAATTTATGTGAATGGAATTTATTAAAATTTATAAAAATAATAATTACTTAAGAGTTAAGAATGTAACTGTCATGCCATTTAATAAAAATACTTGTATTTATTCAATTTTTGTGATGGGTGTTGAATGGTTTGAGTAGTTTTTAAGGTGTGGCAATAAAAAAAATTGAACGTCGATGTATCTTTTTTTTTTGCACCGTATGTATATACATTAAATTAATTATATTCTTAAAAATGGATTTGCTAATATAAATTAAATAATAATAAAGATAATTTATTTAAATAAAATAATTAGCTTTCATATTTAAGCAAATAGAACATAGATACTTTTAGGTTACTCTAAAAAATCGTGACCATAGATACCTTTAGGTCACTCTCAAAAACCGTGACCATAGATACCTTTAGGTCACTTTCAAAAACCGTGACCATAGACCCTTTTAGGTCACTCTTTCAAAAAACCGTGACCATAGACTCTTTTAGGCCACTCATTAAAACCGTGACCATAGACCCCTTTAGGCCACCCCCCAAAACCGTGACCATAGACTCTTTTAGGCCACCCCCAAAACCATGACCATAGACCACTTTAGGTCACCCTTCAAAACCGTGACCATAGACCCTTTTAGGTCACCGTTTTTGAAAAATCGTGACCAAGACCCTTTTTGGTCACTGTAAAAAACCGTGACCATAGACCCCTTTAGGTCACCCCCAAAACCGTGACCATAGACCCTTTTAGGCCACCCCCCAAAACCGTGACCATAGACCACTTTAGGTCACCTCCAAAACCGTGACCATAGACCCTTTTAGGTCACCCTTTTTTGAAAAACCGTAACCATAGACCTTTTTTGGTCACTGTAAAAAACTGTGACCATAGACTCCTTTAGGTCACCCCCCAAAACCGTGACCATAGACCCTTTTAGGCCACTCTTTTTTAAAACTCCATGACCATAGGTACTCTATGGTCACCCTTTTTCTTAAAACCGTGACCATAGCTTCTTTTATTGGTCACGGTAAAAAACCGTGACCATAGAGGGTCTATGGTCACGGTTTTTTACCGTGACCAAAAAAACCGTGACCATAGACCCAAAATGTTGTAGTGTACTAAGAACCATCCTCTTTTTACTCTTATCAAGAACCATCATCTCCTTCTTATTCATATCAAGAACCATTATCTATTGAGCTTCTCATGAAAGAATTCATACATGATATAAGGACGAGTGTCAAAAATGTAGAGAAATATGTGCAGTTGATTATCAAGCACCAGGAAGAGGAACAAGCAAATTCCTTTCTAAGAGATATAATGCAAGATTCTATGGAAGAAAGTGAGGAAATCAATCAAAGGAGTTCATATTCTAGTGAATTAGAGAACTTTCTACCCTAACACATGAAAGAAGAGGAAGATGCAAAAACAAAGGAGGAGGATGCACAAACAAAGGAGGTTGTAGGGGATGAAAACAATTATGGGAATCTATACTGCAACGAAGCAGAAATTGGCATAGAAGGTGAGTTTATTGAATTACCAATTTGAGAAATTCTTGATGAAGGGTACACTCTAACAATCACACAACACCCAAATTTTGAAATTAAAAAAGTGAAGGTAACTAAGGAAAGTACTGAAAAGGGGATTGTGACCAAGAACCAGAAGAAAATATCCATGAAAAAGAGAAGGTCAGAAAAAAATAATCCAACCTCTACACCAACAAACAAGGTGAATCAAGCTAATCACAATAAAAGAAAGCTTGTTAGGAGAACTTTATATCAGGGGGCACTAATTTTCACCTCTCCCCCCTTGGAGTCATTTCTTTTAACCAACTGGAAGAAGAGGAAGAAAATTCAACAATCAAGTGTCAAGCTAGTGACATTAAAGAAGCGCTTGTTGGGAGGCAACCCAACTACTAGTATCCTTGGTTTTGCAGTTGCTTTGGTTTTAATTTTATAGTTATTTTGATTTTAGCGTTATAGTTATTTTAGTTTTGATTTTAAATTACTTTATCTAATTTTTTTTAGAATTTTTCTTGTTTTACATGTGTTGTGGTTATGCAGAATGATTAGAACAGGAACAGGAGCAATTAAGAAGAATTTTTGACACCCTGTTTTCAGATTTTCATTGCTTGAGGACAAGCAAACTTTTAAGTTTGGTGTTGATTGTCGCTTCGCTTTTGGCCTTTTCTGTTTATTTTAATAGCACCAAAGAGAGATGAATGTTCTTCATGGAGGAATAAGATGGTCACCAGCATAACTGAGGTGGTTGAGTTCCTTTCATTCTATTTCTCTTCCATTCTTATTTTGTTGTCTTTTGTTTTCTGTTGCTTTAATTGCCTGCATGATCTTTAGTACTTTCAGTTCTTAGATTTAGTTTCATTATGTTATTTGCTTTTAGTAAAAAAGAAAAATAATTGTCTCATGTACCACTCACTGAGCTTGAATCTAAAAAGAAAAGAAAAAGAAGTGATGTATTGCATGAGAAATTGAGTTTATATTTAAGAGTAGTCTTATTTACTTAAATGTGTGGTGGTGTTATCTGTGATTTTGAATGCATGATATGAACAGTGCATATTTGAATTTGAATCAAAGGATATTGATGCATGAAGAATAGGAATTTAGAGAACTATTATGAATTCTCTGAATTAAACAAAAGCTTAATACTTGAAGCAAAAGAAACAGTAAAAGAAAAATAAAAGCAAGGTCCAAGGCTCTGAGCATCAATCACTAAGGAGGTCAGACATGATTAAAAGCTCAAAGAGTTGTTTCCTTAGTCATATGCTTGTGGTGTTCTTGTGTCAAGTAATCCTTGAGACAGAATATCTAGAGTCGAGGCCAAATACATTTAGCAGGTATGCCAAAGGCTTTGAGCACCACTGTTTGGGAGTAACTGAAAAAAAATCAGAACTTAAAGAGAGTTCCCCAAGTGCTTGTGGTATTTTTGTGTCAAGTGAAGCCTGAGACAAAATAGTTAAAGTCACGGCTAGGCTCAAGGTACAAAGCACCAATTCATTGAGAAGTAAAGGATGTATGTTGTGTTCAAGGATTAAACTGGAGTACAAAGAGCAGAGAATTCATAATATGATCCGGATTCTAATTTCCAATGATAGTGACATTCCTCTGATTCAAAGGAGAGTGAGATGGCAAAACTATTTAGAATTATAATAGATAAACCCCACTTTAAGAAGAGACATGAGCATAACTGAACTCTCACCTCCCATGCAAATTCACATCTTAATCATGTACTAATTTTGGTTGCTTGAGGACAAGCAACAATTCAAGTTTGGTGTTGTGATGTGTGAGCATCTTTCCTACCTTTTCCTAGTGAATTTGTATTTAATTTGTTGAGTTTAATCAAGAATTAATTATCTTTAAGCCACTAAGGATACTGATGAGCGGATAATTTATACGCTTTTTGGCATTATTTTTAGTATATTTTTAGCATGTTTTAGTTAGTTTTTATTACATTTTTATTAGTTTTTAGTTAAAATTCACTTTTCCGGGCTTTACTATGAGTTTGTGTGTTTTTTTGTGATTTCAGGTATTTTCTGGCTGAAATTGAGGGACCTGAGCAAAAATCTGATTCAGAGGCTAAAAAGGACTGCAGATGCTGTTGGATTCTGACCTCCCTGCACTCGAAATAAATTTTCTGGTGCTACAGAAACCCAATTGGCGCGCTCTCAACGGCGTTGGAAAGTAGACATCCTGGGCTTTCCAGCAATGTATAATAGGCCATACTTTGCCCGAGATTTGATGGCCCAAACCGGCGTTGTAAATCAGCTTCAGAATTTCCAGCGTTTAACGCCGGAACTAGCACAAAAATTGGAGTTAAACGCCCAAACTGGCATAAAAGCTGGCGTTTAACTCTAGAAAAAGTCTCTACACATGAAAGCTTCAATGCTCAGCCCAAGCACACACCAAGTGGACCCTGGAAGTGAATTTTTACGTCATTTACTCATTTATGTATACCCTAGGTTACTAGCTCACTATTAATAGGATCTTTTGACATTGTATATGGACCTCATGACACTTTACACGTTTCTCATTGTATTGTCCACGGCATGAGTCTCTAAACTCCATGGTTGGGGGTGAGGAGCTCTGCTGTGTCTTGATGGCTTAATGCAATTACTACTGTTTTTCATTCAATCACGCTTGCTTCTATTCTAAGATATCACTTGTTCCTAAACTTGATGAATGTGATGATCCGTGACACTCATCACCATTCTCACCTATGAACGTGTGCCTGACAACCACCTCCGTTCTACCTTAGATTGAGTAGATATCTCTTGGATTCTTTAATCATAATCTTCGTGGTATAAGCTAGAATTGATGGCGGCATTCAAGAGAATCCGGAAGGTCTAAACCTTGTCTGTGGTATTCTGAGTAGGATTCAAGGATTGAATGACTGTGACGAGCTTCAAACTCCTGAGGGCTGGGCGTTAGTGACAGACGCAAAAGAATCACTGGATTCTACTACAACCCGATTGAGAACCAACAGATGATTAGCCGTGCTGTGACAGAGCGCGTTGAACATTTTCACTGAGAGGATGGGAGGTAGCCATTGACAACGGTGAAACCCTACATACAGCTTGCCATGGAAGGAGTCTTGCGTGCTTGAAGAAGAAGACAGTAGGAAAGCAGAGATTCAGAAGATAGAGCATCTCCAAAACCTCAACCTGTTCTCCATTACTGCAAAACAAGTACTTATTTCATGTTCTTTTACTTTTCACAATCAACCCTGATAATTATTGATATCCTGACTAAGAGTTACAAGATAACCATAGCTTGCTTCAAGCCGACAATCTCCGTGGGATCGACCCATACTCACGTAAGGTATTACTTGGACGACCCAGTGCACTTGCTGGTTAGTTGTGCGGAGTTGCAAAAGTGTGATTGCAATTTCATGCACCAAGTTTTTGGCGCCGTTGCCGGGGATTGTTCGAGTTTGGACAACTGACGGTCTATCTTGTTGCTTAGATTAGGACTGTTTTATTTTTGTTGGTTTAGAGTCTTTTATTTGAGTTTAGTTTCATGTTTTAAGTTTGGTGTCAATTGCATGCTTTTGTTTTCTTTTAATTTTTTGAAATTGCATGTTCTTAGTCCTTTCTTGTTCTTTAAAAATTCTAAGTTTGGTGTCTTCTTTGTGTTTTCCTTTAAGTTTTCGAAAATTTGTGTCTGATTTTCTAAAAATTTTAAGTTTGGTGTTATTTTGTTGTTTTTCTCTTTCCTCATTTCAAAAATCAAATCTTTTTCAAAATAATTTTCAATCATATATTTTCAATTGCTAATTCCAAAATCTTTTTAATTAACTAATTGATTTAGTTTTCAATTTGCTTTGATCTTATTTTCTTTTAGTTTTCAAAATTTGATTTTATTTTCTATTTGTTTTATTTTATTATTTTCGGTCAAATAAAAAAAAAAATACTTTACTTGTGAATCCATATCATATTCCCTTTCTCCATCATGGACCTAAGTGGAATTGAACAGTCCAGAAGGACTCTGGGGTCATATGCTAACCCATTACAGTTGCATATGGGAGTAGCATCTGTATACCTCCCATTAAAGCAAGCAGCTTTGAGCTAAACCCTCAACTCATTATCATGGTGCAGCAAAATTGCCAGTATTCCGGTTTTTCACAGGAAGAACCTACTGAGTTTCTGGCACAATTCTTACAACTTGCTGACACAGTACGTGATAAAGAGGTGGATCAGGATGTCTACAGATTATTATTGTTTCCATTTGCTGTAAAAGATCAAGCTAAGAGGTGGTTGAATAACCAACCTACAGCAAGCATAAAGACATGGAAACAGTTATCAGACAAATTCCTGAATCAATTTTACCCTCCAAAAAGGATGACACAGCTAAGGCTGGACATCCAAGGCTTTAAACAAGAGGATAATGAATCCCTTTATAATGTCTGGGAGAGGTATAGAGGTATGCTAAGAAAATGCCCCTCTGAAATGTTTTCAGAGTGGGTACAGTTAGACATCTTCTACTATGGGCTTACAGAAAAAGCTCAGATGTCTCTAGACCACTCAGCTGGTGGATCTATACATATGAGGAAGACGATTGAAGAGGCTCAAGAGCTCATAGATACTGTTGCTAGAAATCAACATTTGTACTCTAGCAATGAGTCCTCTACAAAAGAAGAAGTTATGGCAGTAGCCACTGATCCTAATCCTCAAGAACAGATGGTTGAGCTTAATCAGCAATTGCACCTGATGACAAAACAGTTAGCAGAATTTAAAGAGATGCTCCAAGAAACTAAAATTGCTAACAAGAACATAGAATCACAGTTGAATCAGGCAAAACAGTAGTTATCTAAACAGATAACAGAAGAATGCCAAGTAGTTCAACTGAGGAGTGGGAAGGCATTGAATAAAACTGCTCAAAATAGCAAAAAGCCAATAAAGAAACAATTGACAGAGGATAACCAAACCACTGTCTAAAATCCCTCTGAGGACAGTAAGAGCCCAGAGAGGAATACTCTTGGCGTTCAAATGCCAGAAAGGGGGGAAAAGCTGGCGTTAAACGCCCATTCCCTGCCCAGTTCTGGCATTCAAACGCCAGAAAAGGGGGAAAAGTTGGCGTTAAACGCCCATTCCTCACCCAATCCTGGCGTTCAAACGCCAATGAGGGATCAGACACCTGAGAGTGGTGATAGTAACCCCTCTAAAAAGGCTTCTCCAACCACCTCTGTAAGGAATAAACCTGCAGCAACTAAGGTTGAAGAATATAAAGCCAAGATGCCTTATCCTCAGAAACTCCGCCAAGCGGAACAGGATAAGCAATTTTCCCGCTTTGCATACTATCTAAGGACTCTTGAAATAAAGATTCCGTTTGCAGAGGCACTTGAGCAAATACCTTCTTTTGCTAAGTTCATGAAAGAAATCTTAAGTCATAAGAAGGATTGGAGAGAAACTGAAAAAGTGTTTCTCACTGAAGAATGCAGTGCAGTCATTCTGAAAAGCTTACCAGAAAAGCTTCAAGATCCAGGAAGCTTTATGATACCATGCACATTAAAAGGTGCTTGCACCAAGACAGCCCTGTCTGACCTTGGAGCAAGTATCAATCTAATACCTGCATCCACTATCAGAAAGCTTGGGTTGACTGAATAAGTCAAACCAACCCGGATATGTCTCCAACTTGCTGATGGCTCCATTAAATATCCATCAGGCATAATTGAGGACATGATTGTTAAGGTTGGGCCATTCGCCTTTCCAACTGATTTTGTAGTGCTGGAAATGGAGGAGCACAAGAGTGCAACTCTCATTCTAGGAAGACCTTTCCTAGCAACTGGACGAACTCTTATTGATGTACAAAAAGGGGAAGTAACCCTGAGAGTCAATGAGGATGAGTTCAAGTTGAATGCTGTAAAAGCTATGCAGCATCCAGACACACCAGATGACTGCATGAGCGTAGACATTATTGACTCTTTGGTAGAAGAGATCAATATGACTGAAAGTCTAGAATCAGAGCTAGAGGACATCTTCAAGGATGTTCAGCCTGATCAGGAAGAACTAGAGGAAACAAAAGAATTTTTGAAAATTTCTCAGGAAGAGGATAAGCCTTCCAAATCTGAGCTCAAACCACTACCATCATCCCTGAAGTACGTATTTCTGGGAGAGGGTGACACTTTTCCAGTGATCATAAGCTCTGCTTTGAATCCACAGGAAGAGGAAGCACTGATTCAAGTGCTAAGGACACACAAGACAGCTCTTGGGTGGTCCATAAGTGATCTTAAGGGCATTAGCCCAGCAAGATGCATGCACAAGATCCTACTGGAGGATAATGCAAGACCAGTGGTTCAACCACAAAGGCGGCTAAATCCAACCATGAAGGAGGTGGTGCAGAAAGAGGTCACTAAATTACTAGAGGCTGGGATTATTTATCCTATTTCTGATAGCCCCTGGGTGAGCCCTGTCCAAGTTGTCCCCAAGAAGGGAGGCATGACAGTGGTCCATAATGAAAGAAATGAACTGGTTCCTACAAGAACAGTTACAAGGTGGCATATGTGTATTGACTACAGAAGGCTCAATACAGCCACCAGAAAGGATCATTTTCCTTTACCATTCATAGACCAAATGCTAGAAAGACTAGCTGGTCATGACTATTACTGCTTTTTGGATGGCTATTCAGGTTACAACCAAATTGCAGTAGATCCTCAGGACCAAGAGAAAACAACATTCACTTGCCCTTCTGGCGTGTTTGCCTACAGGAGAATGCCTTTTGGTCTGTGTAATGCTCCTGCAACTTTTCAGAGATGCATGCTATCCATCTTCTTTGATATGGTGGAGAAATTCCTGGAAGTCTTCATGGATGACTTCTCAGTATATGGAGACTCATTCAGCTCCTGTCTTAACCACCTAGCACTTGTCCTGAAAAGTTGCCAAGAGACTAACCTGGTTTTAAACTGGGAGAAATGTCACTTTACGGTGACTGAAGGAATCGTCCTTGGGCACAAAATTTCGAACAAGGGAATAGAGGTGGATAGGGCAAAGGTAGAGGTAATTGAAAAATTACCACCACCTGCCAATGTTAAGGCAATCAGAAGCTTTCTAGGGCATGCAAGATTCTACAGAAGGTTTATAAAGGATTTTTCGAAAATTGCAAAACCTCTGAGCAACTTGCTAGCTGCTGACACACCATTTGTGTTTGACACACAGTGTCTGCAGGCATTTGAGACCCTGAAAGCCAAGCTGGTCACAGCACCAGTCATCTCTGCACCAGACTGGACATTACCATTCGAATTAATGTGTGATGCCAATGACCATGCCATTGGTGCAGTGTTGGGACAGAGGCATAACAAGCTTCTGCACGTCATTTATTATGCCAGCCATGTTCTAAATGACGCACAGAAGAATTACACAACCACAGAAAAAGAGTTACTTGCAGTGGTCTATGCCATTGACAAGTTTAGATCCTATCTAATAGGATCAAAGGTGATTGTGTACACTGACCATGCTGCTCTTAAGTACTTACTCGCAAAGCAGGATTTAAAACCCAGGCTCATAAGATGGGTGTTGCTTTTGCAAGAGTTTGATATAGAAATAAGAGACAGAAAAGGGACAGAGAACCAAGTAGCTGATCATCTGTCCCGAATAGAACCAGTAGCTGGGGCGTCCCTCCCTTCTACTGAGATCTCTGAGACTTTCCCAGATGAGCAACTCTTTGCCATTCAGGAAACTACATGGTTTGCAGATATTCCAAATTACAAAGCTGTGAGGTTCATACCCCAGGAGTATAGCAGGGTGCAAAGAAAGAAATTAATTTCAGATGCCAAGTACTACCTATGGGATGAGCCATATCTCTTTAAGAGATGTGCAGACGGAATGATCCGCAGATGTGTACCCAGAGAGGAAGCACAAAGGATCCTGTGGCACTGCCATGGATCACAGTATGGGGGACATTTCGGAAGTGAGCGAACAGCCACTAAGGTTCTCCAATGTGGCTTCTACTGGCCTACTCTCTATAGAGATGCCCGAGAGTTTGTGCGTAACTGTGACAGTTGCCAAAGAGCTGGTAACGTGCCTCATGGATACGCCATACCTCAACAAGGGATCCTAGAGATTGAATTGTTTGATGTATGGGGTATTGACTTTATGGGTCCATTCCCACCATCATACTCAAACACTTACATTCTGGTGGCAGTGGACTATGTATCTAAATGGGTAGAAGCAATTGCTACACCCACTAATGATACTAAGATTGAAATTCCTCCAGAAATATATCTTCAGCAGGTTTGGTGTTCCCAGAGTACTAATCAGTGATGGGGGCACTCATTTCTGCAACAAACAGCTGTACTCTGCTATGGTCCGATATGGAATTAGCCACAAAGTAGCAACCCCATATCATCCACAGACAAATGGGCAAGCTGAAGTCTCTAACAGAGAGCTAAAAAGAATCCTAGAACGGACTGTAATTGCCCGTAGAAAGGATTGGGCAAAGAGCTTGGATGATGCTCTGTGGGCATACAGAACAGCATTCAAGACTCCAATAGGAACCTCTCCATACCAACTTGTGTATGGCAAGGCCTGTCATCTGCCCGTGGAACTGGAACACAAAGCCTACTGGGCAACCAGATTCCTAAACCTGGATGCTAAGTTAGCTGGGGAAAAAAGATTACTCCAGCTAAATGAGCTAGATGAATTTAGACTCAGTGCCTTTGAAAATGCAAAAATTTATAAGGAAAAGGCAAAGAAGTGGCATGACAAGAAGTTGTCATCCAGAGTCTTTGAGCCAGGACAAAAAGTTCTACTCTTCAACTCTAGGCTCAGACTGTTCCCAGGAAAACTTAAATCCCGGTGGAGGGGTCTGTATGTGATTACAGGAGTGTCACCATATGGATATGTTGAGCTTCAGGATACTGATTATGACAAAAAGTTCATTGTTAATGGACAGAGGATCAAGCATTATCTTGAAAGCAACTTTGAGCAAGAATGCTCAAAACTGAGGCTTGAATGATTCTCAGTGAAGGTCCAGCTAAAGACAATAAAGAAGCGCTTGCTGGGAGGCAACCCAGTCATTAGTAGGTTATCTGTTTTGTTTAATCAAAGTTTGATACATATTCTCAAAGGGCAAATATCAAAATTGAAGGAATTCACAGAGTTACAGAAGGATTCAGTGCAAAAAGCAGAGAAAAAGGAGCTTGCTGGCGAAAAAAAGTCAGTAAGGGGTACTTTGGGCGTTAAACGCCAGAATGGGCACCATTCTGGGCGTTTAACGCCAGTAAAGGTGCCATTTTGGGCGTTAAACGCCAGAATGGGCACCATTCTGGGTGTTTAACGCCAGGTGTGCAGCATCTTGGGTGTTTAGCAAAACGCCCATTGATGAAGGGAATTCTGGCGTTTAACGCCAGCCAGGGTACCTGGCTGGGCGTTAAACGCCCACAATGGCCAACATTTGGGCGTTAAACACCAGAATGGATACCATTCTGGGCGTTTAATGCCAGAAAGGTGGGGGACAGAGATTTTGCTTTCTAATTAAATTTTTTTTCTTTTTTTTTCAAACTTTCCTGTTTTGATCCATAATTTTCTACATAAACACATTTCAAACTTTCATCATTCACCTTCAAATTTTCAAAAATTAAAATCATTCTTCAAATCTCTTTCAAATCCTTCCCAAATCTTCTTCAAAAACTCAAATATTTCTCAAATTCTTTCCATATCTTCTCAAATCTCCTTCAAAATTTTTTAAATCTCTCCCCCCTTATAAATACACGTTCGGCCATCCCTTTCTCCCCACCATTCAAATTTGCTCTCCTCCTCTCTCCCCTCTTTCCTTTCTTTTGCTTGAGGGCAAGCAAACCTCTAAGTTTGGTGTGCTTTTTCGTGATCACTAAGCTAAGAATCATCAAGATCATGGCTCCTAAGGGAAAACAAACCAATTCAAGAGGCAAGAAAAAGAATAATCCAAAGAGTCTTTGGAATCAAGAGAAGTTCTTAACCAAAGAACATGAAGACCATTATCACAAAATAATGGGTCTGAGGTCAGTGATCCTGGAAGTCAAATTCGATCTAAAAGAAGATGAATATCCAGGGATCCAAGAGCAAATTCGAAATAGAAGATGGGAAATTCTAACCAATCCTGAGATAAAGGTTGGAAGAAATATGGTTCAGGAATTCTACTCAAATCTGTAGCTGACAGATAAGCAGAGAATGACTGGAACCACTTTCTATACTTACAGAACCATGGTCAGAGGGAAAGTTATCTACTTCCATCTGGACAAAATAAGAGAGATCTTCAAATTGCCTCAACTGCAAGATGATTCTGAATCCTTTAATAGGAGAATGGTGAGAGCAGATAAGGGGTTGGATCAAGTTCTAGAGGACATATGCCTCCCTGGAACTAAGTGGACAACCAATTCAAAAGGTGTCCCAAACCAACTCAAGAGGGGAGACCTCAAACCAATTGCAAGAGGCTGGCTAGACTTTATTGGGCGTTCCATATTGCCCACTAGCAACCCTTCTGAGGTTACTATCAAGAGAGCAATGATGATTCATTGTATTATGCTGGGAAGAGAAGTGCAGGTTCATCATCTGATTGCTTGTGAGATCTACACAATTGCAAACAAGAATTCTACTGAAGCCAAACTGGCTTACCCAAGCTTAATCTCTTTGCTATGTAAAGATGCTGGGGTGAGGATGGGAGTAGATGAATTCATCCCAATTGAGCACCCAATCACCAAGAGGTCAATGGAAGGACAAATGCAAGATAACTCTATCAAAAGAAGGGCGCAGGAGTTCCTCCCTGAACTTCCTGAAATTGACTACTGGACTCGTTTGGAAGCATCTGTTATCAAGCTACAAGAAGCTATGGAACAAATTAAGGAAGAACAGCAGAATCAAAACTGCATGCTTTGCAAATTGCTGAAGGAACAAGAGAAGCAAGGGAGTGAGCTACAGGAGTTGAAGCGCCAAAAGCTCTCCCTTGAAGGGTCAGATACCCCACAAGTTGAGGGAGCATCCACTTCTCAAAATCAAGGTTGTTGAGTCCTAACTCTGTGATAATCTCTATCATTAGGAGTCCATTTAAATTTTTGTTTTCTATTACTATTAGTCTTATCTTATATCTATTTTTGAGTCTTGTTCTTAATTCATGATTAATAAAATTTAAGGTTCATGTCTTAAAGCTATGAATGTCCTATTAGTCCATCACCTCTCTTAAATGAAAAATGCTCTAATCACAAAAGAACAAGTACATGATTTCGAATTCATCTTTGAAACTAGTTGAATTAGTTTAATGTGGTGACAATACTTTTTGTTTTCTGAATGAATGCTTGAACAGTGCATATGTCTTTGAATTTGTTGTTTTAAGAATGTTAAAATTGTTGGCTCTTGAAAGAATGATGGAAAAGGAGAAATGTTATTGAGGATCTGAAAAATCATCAAATTGATTCTTGAAGCAAGAAAAAGCAATGAATACAAAAAAAATAGTTGTGATCCAAGGCAAAAAGAGTGTGCTTAAGAACCCTGGACACCTCTAATTGGGGATTTTAGCAAAGCTAAGTCACAATCTGAAAAGATTCACCCAAGTATGTGTCTGTGGCATGAATGTATCCGGTGGTAATACTGGAAGACAAAGTGCTTTGGGCCACAGCCAAGACTCATAAAGTAGCTATGTTCAAGAATCATCACACTTAACTAGGAGAATCAATAACACTATCTGAGTTCTGAGTTCCTATAGATGCCAATCATTCTAAACTTCAAAGGATAAAGTGAGATGCCAAAACTATTCAGAAGCAAAAAGCTACTAGTCCCGCTCATCTAATTGGAGCTAAGTTTCTTTGATATTTTGGAGTCTATAGTATATTCTCTTCTTTTTATTCTATTTTGATTTTCAGTTGCTTGGGGACAAGCAACAATTTAATTTTGGTGTTGTGATGAGCGGATAATTTATACGCTTTTTGGCATTGTTTTTAGTATATTTTTAGCATGTTTTAGTTAGTTTTTATTACATTTTTATTAGTTTTTAGTTAAAATTCACTTTTCTGGGCTTTACTATGAGTTTGTGTGTTTTTCTGTGATTTCAGATATTTTCTGGCTGAAATTGAGGGACCTGAGCAAAAATCCGATTCAGAGGCTAAAAAGGACTGCAGATGCTGTTGGATTCTGACCTCCCTGCACTCGAAATGGATTTTCTGGAGCTCGAGAAACCCAATGGCGTGCTCTTAACGGCGTCAAAAAGTAGACATCCTGGGCTTTCCAGCAATGTATAATAGTCCATACTTTGCCCGAGATTTGATGGCCCAAACCGGCGTTGCAAATCAGCTTCAGAATTCCCGGCGTTTAACGCCGGAACTGGCACAAAAATTGGAGTTAAACGCCCAAACTGGCATAAAAGCTGGTGTTTAACTCCAGAAAAAGTCTCTACACATGAAAGCTTCAATGCTCAGCCCATGCACACACCAAGTGGACCCCGGAAGTGGATTTTTACGTCATTTACTCATTTCTGTATACCCTAGGTTACTAGCTCACTATTAATAGGATCTTTTGACATTGTATATGGACCTCATGACACTTTACATGTTTCTCATTGTATTGTCCATGGCATGAGTCTCTAAACCCCATGGTTGGGGGTGAGGAGCTCTGCTGTGTCTTGATGGATTAATGCAATTACTACTATTTTTCATTCAATCACGCTTGCTTCTATTCTAAGATATCATTTGTTCCTAAACTTGATGAATGTGATGATCCGTGACACTCATCACCATTCTCACCTATGAACGTGTGCCTGACAACCACCTCCGTTCTACCTTAGATTGAGTAGATATCTCTTGGATTCTTTAATTAGAATCTTCGTGGTATAAGCTAGAATTGATGGCGGCATTCAAGAGAATCCGGAAGGTCTAAACCTTGTCTGTGGTATTCTGAGTAGGATTCAAGGATTGAATGACTGTGACGAGCTTCAAACTCCTGAGGGCTGGGCGTTAGTGACAGACGCAAAAGAATCACTGGATTCTACTCCAACCCGATTGAGAACCGACAGATGATTAGTCGTGCTGTGACAGAGCGCGTTGAACATTTTCACTGAGAGGATGGGAGGTAGCCATTGACAACGGTGAAACCCTGCATACAGCTTGCCATGGAAGGAGTCTTGCGTGCTTGAAGAAGAAGACAGTAGGAAAGCAGAGATTCAGAAGATAGAGCATCTCCAAAACCTCAACCTGTTCTCCATTACTGCAAAACAAGTACTTATTTCATGTTCTTTTACTTTTCACAATCAACCCTGATAATTATTGATATCCTGACTAAGAGTTACAAGATAACCATAGCTTGCTTCAAGCCGACAATCTCTGTGGGATCGACCCTTACTCATGTAAGGTATTACTTGGACGACCCAGTGCACTTGCTGGTTAGTTGTGCGGAGTTGCAAAAGTGTGATTGCAATTTCGTGCACCAGATACTACTTTGAGTCTTGTGCAATTTTTTTTATTTTAGGTAGCATTTGGATGGATTTGATGGAGTTTCTGCAGAAAAAGAGAAGAAGGCGAACAATGCTGTCAATCCTAACCTCTCTGCACTCAAACCTAAATAACTCAAGCTACAGAGATTCAAATGATGTGATTCTAGTGGCGTTAGAAAGTTAACTTCCAGAGCTTTCTAACGATATATAATACTCCATACTTCTTCTCCATCAATTCGGCCAAGGCTGCGCCTAACTTGAGATTTCTCAAGTTAGGCGTGGATTATTAAGGAATCAAGTGGTCCCCAACTCTCCAAAAAGCAAGCACGCAATCTCTTATTAATTCTGATTTAAACTTTATTTTATTTAAAAATAGGAAAAGATATTATTTAGTTTTAGGAAATATATTTTACATTAATTAGGATTAGATATAAAAGGGAAAAGAATCTCACCTCTTATCATCTACCTCATTCCGCAATTTACAGTTTTTACCTGAATCCTTATTTTCTCTTTGAACCATGAGCAACTAAACCTCCACTGTTAAGGTTAGGAGATCTGTCTATTGTATGGATTGATACTATTATTTTTCTATTTTAATTCATGTACTGATTTATAATTCAAGAATTATTGTCGTTCTTTATCTTATGAATTTGGGTGGAACGGAAGTATGACCCTTGTTCTATTGAGTTCTTGTATAATTTGGAAAAGCTCTTTACATGAACAACAGCTTGAAAACATATTCTCCTAAATTTCTAATTATCTGGACTTAACGGGATACGTGACATATAATCCTCTTATATTTGGTTAATTAGGATTTCTGTGGCATATAAACTAGAATTAAGCTTCACCCTCTAATTGGAATTAAGTGACCAAGAAATTGGCGGTTAATGAATTTTAGAGGAGACTAAAAAGGTCTAAGGAATTAGGGTTTAGTCACATATAGTTTTCCATGAATTAAATCTTGCATGATTAAAATAGTTAGTAAGAAAAGTCAATCCGGAAAATAGATAACTCTGAAGCCTTAACTGTTTTCTCCATATATTTCACAAAATGTTTGCTGCTTGCTTTCTGATTTATTGAATTTACTGTTTAATGCTTTTGAACTCTCAATCATCATTTTCTATTTGTTTGACTAAGCCAATCACTCAATTATTGTTGCTTGATCTATCAATCCTCGTGGGATCGACCCTCACTCACCTGAGGTATTACTTGGTACGACCCGGTGTACTTGCCGGTTAGTTTGTGGTTATAAATTCCGCACCATAAGACATTTATTTAGAATGGACTTTCTTCTATTATTCGGTCTAGAGGAAAGATTGTTTTAAATGTCGCATCCAGTGGAATTGCGTCTTTACTCCTACCTGGTGGCAGAATGACTCATTCTAGATTTTCAATACTCATTACAATTACTGATGAACCTACTTGCAACATCAAGCATGGTAGTTTGAAGGCTGAGCTGCTTATCCAAAGTAGCATAATAATTTGGGATAAAGCTCCAATGCTCAATAAAATATGCCTTGAAGCACTTGATCAGACCCTCAGGGATCTTATGTCAGTTAGCGATCAACATAAGACACATCAACCATTTGGTGGTAAGGTTGTTGTTCTAGGAGGTGATTTCAGACAGATACTTTTGGTGATTCTGAAAGGGAGTAGACATGATATATTGTCATCAGCTATTAACTCATCCCATCTGTGATCATTTTGTAAGTTTCTGAATCTGCATACGAACAAGAGGCTTCTAATGTCTTCTTCGGATCAATATGAAGGTGAAATGAAGAGATTTGCTAATTGGATACTTGATGTTGAAAATGAAAATAATTGGTTCTGTTGTTGGTGATGAATCAGAAGTTTAAATTACAGATGATTTATTGATTACAACTAGTGATGACACTCTATCTCATTTGGTAGACTTTGCATATCCAAATTTGTTGCAAAATATGTCAGATTATAGGTATTTTTAGAGTAGGGCAATTCTCGCTCCCACGCTTGAGAGTATCGAGAAGGTAAACGATTTCGTCTTGACAATCTCTCCAGGGATGGAAAAAGAGTATTTGAGTTCTGACACAACATGTCAAGATGATGAGAATGAAGATGTACAACAAAAGTGGTTCACACCAGAGTTCCCAAATGACATCAAATGTTCGAGACTACCCAATCACAAGTTGACTTTGAAGCCAGGAGTCACTGTAATACTACTCTGAAACATATACTAGACTTAAGGTTTATGCAACGGGACAAGATTAATAGTTAACAAACTTGGCAACAACGTAATTGGAGCGACGGTAGTGACTGGTAGAAATATTGGAGATAAAGTGTACATTCCAAGAATGAACTTGATCCCTTCAGATTCAGGATTGCCATTTAAATTCCAACGGAGACAATTTCCATTAACAGTATGCCTTGCAATGACCATTAACAAGAGTTAGGGTCAATCATTATCACATGTAGGACTTTATTTGCCGGAATCAATGTTCACCCATGGACAACTTTATGTTGCTTTGCCAAGAGTTAAGAGTCGCAGTGGCCTCAGAGTCTTAATTTTGGACGAAGACGACAATCCAAAGTCATCAAAAACAAATATCGAGTTTAAAGAAGTTTTTAATAATATTTAGGTAAGAATAATATTGTTTTCATTTTAATAGCATGTTATGATTTACACAAGTGTACAAATATTTACTGTAGATATAACTAATTTATCTATAACTCTGTTTTCAGATTTGAGATGAAATGTGTAACAGGGAGCACAACATCATATGCCAATTGCTTTTCTAATAAAGTTAGTAAGATAGTAAGATACTAGGTTGTCGATAAATTTTTATTAGCCTTCTGATATAAAGTTTAGTGTAAAATTGACGTGCTATTATTACAGTTATATATGTTCTTATTTTTTCATTTCTCACTCCTTATGGTTCAAGAATATTATAGACTTCAAACTCTTCTATTTGCATTTTACTTTGAATAAGGATAAAATAGCATATTTTGTACGTTTATTATATAATGATAATGATAGTGTTATACTAAACTCGAAAAATTTATGATTATAAAATATTATTTTTTATTTAACATGTCAAATTTAAATATAAGCACGTGCATCGCACGAGTTTAATACTAGTTTCAAACATTTTCTTAATTAAATGAAAAATGACACTTATTTGATTATAAAGAGTAATAACTAACAACAAATATTTGATCTAATAGTTAAAACAAGGATATCGATACACTACAAGAAAAAGCATATTTTTCGATGCAAAAAATCGACGGCTATCTCTGCCGTTGATATTTTTCGATGGTTTGCTATCGATATTTAAAAAAAATAAAAATAAAATAATAAAATTGACGGCCTTGTCGTCGATTTTTTTATGCTGCATTAAACCTTTTTTAACTATCATCATATTATCGACGAACCAGGGGTTGGAAATACTTTTATTTTAAAATCGACGAAAATGACGTCTATTTTTATATTTAAAATATCGACAACATTTTTGTCGATAAATTTGTACGGTCTAGATTGCTTTCTAAAATCGAATAAATGGTGTGGATTTAATGTATAAAATAGACGCAAAAGTAATTGCTTTTTATCAAATTAAAATTGACAACTCTACCATCGATTTTTATTACAAAAAACATCAGCCCCGTGCCCACTTCCCGCCTTTAAGTTTAGAAACACAATTTTACCCCAAATTCCTCATCAACCTTCATTTTACCCCAAATTCACCAACCTTCATTCTCCATTGCCAGCGTCACGGTTGCGCTGCCGTCACTTCGTTTGCTCGCGTTGCCGTCGCGCTCTATTGCTACCGCGCCGCTGTCGCTCCTCACTATCGCTCCTCTTGCTCGCGCCGCCTGTCGTTCCGCTGCTGTCGCGCCACCGTCGCTCCTTCTCTCTGTTGCCGTCGTCGCTCCTCCTACCTTGGTCCTTCTCCGCTCTCTCTCAATCAAGCTCACAAGAACCAGGTATCGTTTTCTGATTGTCACTAAACTCTTTCCAATGTAAACTTCAGTTTCACTTAGAAATTCCCTATTTTAGGTGTAAAACTTGACCTAATTGTAATATCATGTTCTCTAAATTTGAAGAGAATATATAATATATGTTGTGAAATCGATAATTTAGGTTAGGTCAAGAGAGACCATAACTTTTGCATCTCCTAAAGTATTGAGTCGTTTACGATTGAGGCTTAAGTAAGGAGAATCAAAAGACTCAAATCTCATTCATCACACAAAATCTAGGACATCAAGTATAGCTCTTCTCTAATCCTACTTCCTAGTTTCAATAGGATTCTTTTTTTTTTGGATAGATCCTAGTTTCAATAGGATTGATTCTTATTATTTGAACACATTAATTTGAATCACCTAATTAATAATATTTTGGATAAATTATATTCACTTCCCTAAAATATTTCTAAATTATTACAGTCATCTCTTCTCTAGTTGTCTAATTTATACTAACTATCTCTAATTGTTGTCTAATTTTTTTCATGATATTATGTTCATGTTTATTGGGTTTAATGAATTTGTGAACCCAAAAGATCATAACAAACCTATACAAGAGGTTAGTTCATTTTAAGTTTTTCTGCATAATTATTTATATTTATAATTAATTTTGGAATTTGGATCAGCGAAGGTTTCAAATGCAGAGTTGTTAGTTGAAAAACATGGAACTCTTGTTTCTAGTTGTTGCAGAGTTGGATAACAGAATGAAAAAGAAGAATAGAAGTGTGTTTTGTTGTTACTAACTCTCACTCTATGGTTCTTTGAACACATTCATCACTATTCAACATGACTACCATTTTTCTAAGTTTAAGACAATCAATCTTTATTCTAGTCTAGTCTAGTCTTTATCATTTAAATTTGGAGAAAGAAATTACTTATTATTGTTAGTTAAGTTTTTATCAACAACCAAAGCTATTTGAAAGGTTAAGAAATACATTCAGAATGACTTCTTAATAATATGTCATCAACCCTTGCTGTTAGTATCTCATTTTTTCTGTCACCATCCCTTTTTAATAATAAAAATGCTTCTGAAGTTATATTCATTTAATATATATTCTTCATATTTTAATTATTATTAACAATACTTAATAATAAAAATGCTTGTGAATGGTTTGTAGATGTCACCAACCTTTTTTAATAATAAAAATGTTTTTTAATAATATAATTCAGGTTGTTACTTTGTTGTTTAGATTCCTGTCAATAAAAAGAACAAGAAAAAAAGGTACCAAGAGGAATTAGAGGAGCGCATTGTGTCATTGATTTCTTCATTATTTGGTAAGCAGGTGATGAGCGGATAATTTATACGCTTTTTGGCATTGTTTTTAGGTAGTTTTTAGTAAGTTCAAGCTACTTTTAGGGATGTTTTCATTAGTTTTTATGTTAAATTCACATTTCTGGACTTTACTATGAGTTTGTGTATTTTTCTGGGATTTCAGGTAATTTCTGGCTGAAATTGAGGGACCTGAGCAAAACTCTGAAAAAGGCTGACAAAAGGACTGCTGATGCTGTTGGAATCTGACCTCCCTGCACTCAAAATGAATTTTATGGAGCTACAGAACTCCAAATGGCGCGCTCTCAACGGCGTTGGAAAGTAGACATCCAGAGCTTTCCATAAATATATAATAGTTTATACTTTATTCGGGAATTTACGACATAAAGTGGCGCTCAACGCCAAGTACATGCTGCTGTCTGGAGTCAAACGCCAGAAACACGTCACGACCCGGAGTTGAACGCCAGAAACACGCTGTAACTCGGCATTCAACTCCAAAGGAAGCCTCAGCTCGTGGATAGATCAAGCTCAGCCCAAACACATACCAAGTGGGCCCCGGAAGTGGATTTATGCATCAATTACTTACTTTTGTAAATAGGACATTTAACTATTGTATTAGACGTTTTTGACCATTTCATCTTTGGTCTCAGTTTTGTTTTAGTCCATTGATCATGTTTGGGGGCTGGCCATTCGGCCATGCCTGAACCTTTCACTTATGTTTTTCAATGGTGGAGTTTCTACACACCATAGATTAAGGGTGTGGAGCTCTGCTGTACCTCAAGTTTCAATACAATTACTATTATTTTCTATTCATTCTCTTTATTCTTATTCCAAGATATACGTTGCACTTCAACTTGATGAATGTGATGATCCGTGACACTCATCATCATTCTCACCTATGAACGCGCGTGACTGACAACCACTTCTGTTCTACCTTAGGCCGGGCGCATATCTCTTAGATTCCCCAACAGAATCTTCATGGTATAAGCTAGATAGATGGCGGCATTCATGGGAATCCGGAAAGTCTAACCTTGTCTGTGGTATTCCGAGTAGGATTCCGGGAATCCGGAAAGTCTAACCTTGTCTGTGGTATTCCGAGTAGGATTCCGGGATTGAATGACTGTGACGAGCTTCAAACTCCTGAAGGCTGGGCGTTAGTGACAAACGCAAAAGAATCAAGGGATTCTATTCCAACCTGATTGAGAACCGATAGATGATTAGCCGTGCTGTGACAGAGCATAGGACCCATTTTCACTGAGAGGATGGGATGTAGCCATTGACAACGGTGATGCCCTACATACAGCTTGCCATGGAAAGGAGTAGGAAGGATTGGATGAATGTAATAAGAAAATAGAGATTCGAGAGGAGCACAGCATCTCCATATGCCTATCTGAAATTTCCACCATGGAATTATATGAGTAACTATTTACTATTTTATTTCTGTTTATTTTATTTCGAACTTATCATAAACCATTTAATCTGCCTAACTGAGATTTACAAGGTGACCATAGCTTGCTTCATACCAACAATCTCTATAGGATCGACCCTTACTCACATAAGGTATTACTTGGATGACCCAGTACACTTGCTGGTTAGTTGAACGGAGTTGTGAGATTCTCTAACAGTGCCTGTAACTCTTTTGGTCCAACAACAACACTAAGCTGTTGGTGCCATTACCAGGGATTATTAAGATCCCAATTCATCATACCATGATCTCTTTGGGGTATTTTTGATAGAGCCAATATTTAAATTTCATACAAGTACAAAGAGACCAACTTTGAGGATCACAATTTCGTCCACCAAGTTTTTGGCGCCGTTGCCGGGGATTGTTCGAGTATGGACAACTGACGGTTCATCTTGTTGCTCAGATTAGGTAATTTTCTTTTCAAAAACTTTTCAAAAATCTTTTTCAAAATTTTTCTTTTCTTTTTCGTTTTTCCAAACTTTATTTTCGAAAAAAAAATAATAAAAAATCCAAAAAAATTAATAAAATCATAAAAATCAAAAATATTTTGTGTTTCTTTGTCGAGTCTTGTGTCATGTTTTAAGTTTGGTGTCAATTCCATGCTTTAAAAATTTTTCTTGCATTTTTCGAAAATTCCATGCATTCATAGTGTTCTTCATGATCTTCAAGTTGTTCTTGACAAGTCTTCTTGTTTGATCTTGATGATTTCTTGTTTTGTGTTGTTTGTTGTTTTTCATATACATTTTTTCGTTTGTTAGAGTCCATGCATTAAAAATTTTTATGTTTGGTGTCTTGCATGTTTTCTTTGCATTAAAAATTTTTAAAAATATGTTCTTGATGTTCATCATGATCTTCAAAGTGTTCTTGGTGTTCATCTTGACATTCATAGCACTCTTGCATGCATTATGTGTTTTGATCCAAAATTTTCATGTTTTGGGTCATTTTTGTGTTTCTCTCTCTCCTCATTAAAAATTCAAAAAAAATATCTTTTCCTTAATTTTCTCAAAATTTTGAAAAATTTGAGTTGACAAAGTCAAAAACTTTTAAAATTGGTTGTTTCTTATGAGTCAAGTCAAATTTTCAATTTTAAAAATCCTATCTTTTCAAAATCTTTTTCAAAAATCATATCTTTTTCATTTTTTCTTATTTTCGAAAATTTAAAAAAAATTAAATTATTTTTCAAAATCTTTTTCTTATCTTTTATATCATATTTTCGAAATAAGCTAACAATTAATGTGATTGGTTCAAAAATTTGAAGTTTGTTACTTTCTTGTTAAGAAAGGTTCAATCTTTAAATTAAATCTTTTTCAAAATATCTTTTTCTTAAAAATCTTACCTTTTTATCTTATCTTTTTATCTTATCTTTTTTCAAAATTTTATCTTTTTCAAAAATTTGATTTTAAAATATCTTTTCTATCTTCTTATCTTCTTATCTTTTTAAAATTAAAATTTCAAATCTTTTTCAATCAACTAACTAACTTTTTGTTTGTTTCTTATCTTTTTCAAAACCAACTAACTACTTCTCCCTCTCTAATTTCGAAAATATCTCGCCCTTTTTTCAAAATTCTTTTTAATTAATTAATTAGTTTTAATTTAAATTTAATCTTATTTCTCATCTTTAATTTTCGAAAACTACTAACCCCTTTTTAAAAATTATTCTCGAATTCTCTCCCTCTTCTCTTCTTCTATTTAATTAATTATTTACTAACACTTCTCTTCACCTCTTGATGCCAAGGCATCTTAGGCTAGTTTCACTAGCATTTTTCTGTTAGTTTTAGTTGTTTTATGCATTTTCTTGAGCTTAAAGTAACCAAGAATGGTTAAATGAATAACAAAGCAATGAACCATCCAAACAGTATGATTTTGATGCAAATTCCATGAGTTTTTAGTTATTACTTGAATGCTATGAATGGAAGATTTCTCATGAAATTTGCAAGACTTTGATGCAGTTGTTTGGATGATTTCAGGGGAAGAAGAGGTTAGGCAAGGAAGCAACAAAATCAATAAAGGAAGCTTGAATATCACATGTGGAGTTTAAGTTCCAGTTTAAGCTTAAACTGGAGCTAAACGCCAAAATCATGAAAGCTGAGGAAAGCTGAAAGTGGCGTTTAACCTCCAGTTTAACCTTAAACTGGAAGTTAAACGCCAGAAATGAGAAATGCACCAGGGAGCCATTTCCACGTTTAAGCTCCAGTTTAACCTTAAACTGGAGCTTAAACGTGTTCGACAATTCTCCTCCAGGGTTGCTTTCTTCATTTCCACGTTAAGCTCCAGTTTAAGCTTAAACTGGAGCTTAAACGTGTTCGACAATTCCACACTCCAGGGTTGCTTCTTCCATTTCCACGTTTAAGCTTCAGTTTAACCTTAAACTGAAGCTTAAACGTGTTCGACTACTTTACCCTCCATGGTTGCTTTCTTCCATTTCCACGTTTAAGCTTCAGTTTAACCTTAAACTGAAGCTTAAACGTGCTTGAATTATACCACCTCCAGGAGTGTCCAACGTTTAAGTTGCAGTTCAAGCTTAAACTGCAACTTAAACGCCACTATTTGAAAAGGTTTCTGGGCCAAAGATATTGCAGTTTAAGTTAGCATTTGAGCACAAACATTAACTTAAACGTACTCTGGTATGAAATCCAATTGAATATCATGGTTTATGGGATTGGGCCTGAAGAATTGATGAGTCTGGAATTTTAATTTGTTGAGTCATGTGTCATTACTTGATTATCCCTAAGTTGGCTCAATGAATGTTACAGAATTGGATCAGCAGCCTCATCAGGATTATGGATCATAAACCCAAAGCAAAAGGAAATCAGGGAAAGGCCTCAAAGCCCAAGAAACACAACAGAAGCTCAATTTAGAAAGTGTATAAATAGGATAGAATTTAAGTTAGTTAAAGGACTTTTGATCATTTTTCTAGTTTTCATACTTTTTGTAATTGAATTCAGAGCTATGACTCACTAAACCCCCTTTCATTGGGTTAGGGAGCTCTATTGTAATTCAATGAATCAATAATAGTTTTTATCTTCTTCTTCAATCTTTTCTCTTGAATTTTTGTTAGAAAGCTTCTCGATCTAATTCCATTGGTTAGTTGTCTTGGGAAAGAAACTATCCATAATTGGAATCCTTCGGAACCTTGGGAAAGGAATGGAGGATTCATGCTAGAGAAGCTTTCTCACAGTGAAGTGGATTGGGGTTTGGATGGATATTGTGACATGTAATCCTACCAAATTGTGGTTCATGAAACTGTGTGGTATAATCAGTGATCGAGCGTCATCTCTTCTTATGAACATTTAAACCAAGGGATTGGGAATTTGTTTGTTTTTTAGAGAGAATTGGTGAGCCAAGGGATTGGAATCCAATCATATAAGATTGCCAAGCAAAATTCAATGAACGCATTGGTTGAGGAAGGGATAAAAAATGTTTTGATTCGGAGATCTCAATATCTCCTGAAACCCAATGAATTCCCCATTTCTGATCTACCACTTTCTCTTTACATTCTGCAATTAAATTCATGCAATCACCCCGATCCCTTTTTAATTTCAGCAATTTAGCTTCTCGCTCTTTAATTCATGCAATTTAAGATTCCGCAATTTCAATTTCTTGCCATTTACGCTTCCCGCCAATTTTACATTCCGCAATTCTCATCTAAATCTTGATTCCGCTCAACTAGAACACACTTCTAATCCGAATTGCTCACTCAACCAATCCTTGTGGGATTCGACCTCACTCTATTGTGAGTTTTTACTTGACGATAACCGGTGCACTTGCCGGAAGGAATTTTTGCCGATCGTGCAATTTCCTAAAATCGTAGCATCAAGTTTATGGCGCCGTTGCCGGGGATTGGTTTTCGATTGACAATTCTCAAATTGGAAGTTAACTAGATTGAGCATTTTTCTTGTTTTGTTAATTCAGTTGAAGTTACTTGTTGAATTTTAATTTCTGCACTCTGTTACTTGTTTTCTTTCTTTATGCCTTTAAATTCAAGCAACTAACTCACTGACTCACTAACTATTTGAATTAATTCCTCAACTGCTCTAACCATACTCTTCCATTAACCAAGAGTATTTCACTTGTTTGTTGCCTGTGCGTGTTCTTGTATGACGGGTAGGAGAGGAGACATCAACTCATCCATACCGAACCAGAGAGGACCCTTCATAAACTTAGAAGGGAAGCAAGAGGGAAGAGAGTACTGGGAAGAAGAATCTGAAGGAGAATCTGAGGACAATTTTGAGGAAGTTCTAGATCTCAACATGGATAGAGAAGTTCACAACCATGAGAGAGCTGATGGAAACAATGCCATTCCCGAGAGGAGGGTTCTTGGTTCATACATAAACCCAACCTCTGGGAATTGTGGTAGCAGCATTCAGAAACCACCCATTCAGGCCAACAATTTTGAACTCAAACCACAGCTAATATCACTGATGGAGAATCATTGTTCATTTGGTGGGAGTGCTAATGAAGATCCAAACCAACATCTCACAAAATTCCTGAGAATTTGCGACACTGTGAAGTCTAATGGAGTCCAGGAAGATGCCTATAAACTGCTCTTGTTCCCATTTTCACTTAGGGACAAGGCAGCTAAGTGGCTGGAATCATTCCCAAGGGGGAGCCTAACAACCTGGGATGAGGTGGAAAGCAAGTTTCTGGCATGTTTCTACCCCCCACAAAAGGTCAAGAGGCTTCGATCTGAGGTTCAGACTTTTAGACAACAAGATGGTGAAACTCTCTACGAGGCATGGGAGAGGTTCAAGGATTTGACAAGGAAATGCCCACCAGACATGTTCCATGACTGGGTGCAATTACATATTTTCTATGATGGACTTTCTTACGAATCAAGGAAGGCTGTAGACCATTCATCAGGAGGTTCATTGAACAGGAAAAAGACTGTGGAAGAAGCCATTGAAGTGATTGAGATAGTGGCTGAGAATGAGTACTACTATGCTTCAGAGAGACACAACACTAAGGGAGTCATGGAGCTGAACCATGTTGATACAATTCTAGCCCAAAACAAGGTGTTTGCCAAGCAACTAGCAGAGCTCACCAGGAAATTAGAAACAAATCAAGTGGCTGCAATACACACAAGATCAAGAGGAAGTAAGCACTGAAGGAGGTGATTGGGAAGAGGCCAACTATGTGGGAAATCAACAAAGGCAACCATATGATCCACATTCCAACACTTACAACCCAGGCTGGAAAAACCACCCAAACTTTGGGTGGGGAAACCAGCAAACCCAACCACAAAACCACAAACCTTACAACCCCAACCAACATAACAATTCCACATACCAAAACTCCAACCAAAGATCATACCAAGCCACACAAAACACTTACTCCCAACCACCATATCATGGCCAAAATAATCAACCTGCCCAACCTAATCCGAACCAACAATTTCAAGATCAATTAAACAGGATAGAAGGAATGCTTGCAACCATGGGTCAAGACATAACCGAATTGAAAGCCTTTAAGGAAGAAGTAAATTCTAACTTGCAAAACCAAGGAGCTGCCATCCAGAAGCTAGAAAATCAAATTGGGTATTTGTCTAAGCAAACCCCTGGGCCAAGCGTTTCTCATGCTGCCAAGGCTATTGCAAGGGAAGAATGTAAAGCCATAACCCTCAGAAGTAGAAAGAAGCTAAAGGAGATCTCAAAGGAAACCACAGAAGATGAAACAAAGGAAAATGTGAGAGACAAGGAACAGGGACAATCTTTTACACCGTCTGCAACAAAAGAAAAAGAAAAAGAGGTCCTGAAGCCTTATACACCCAAAGCACCATATCCTCAACGTTTGATGAAAAGTGAAAAGGATGGCCAATTCTCCAGATTTTTGGAGATTTTCAAGAAGCTTCAAATCAACATTCCGTTTGCTGAGGCAATAGAGCAAATGCCACTCTATGCAAAATTCTTAAAGGAATTAATGACCAAGAAGAGAAGCTGGAGAAATGAGGAAACTGTGTTGTTGACTGAAGAATGCAGTGCCATCATTCAACACAAATTGCCTCAGAAATTGAAGGATCCAGGCAGTTTCCAAATCCCCTGCATCATAGGAGAAGTCATGGTGGAGAAGGCCTTGTGTAACTTAGGGGCCAGTATCAATTTGATGTCTCTAACAATGATGAGAAGAATGAAGATTGAGGAAGCCAAACCAACAAGAATGGCCCTCCAATTGGCAGATCGAACTTTTAAATTCCCTCATGGGATAGTTGAGGATTTGTTGGTGAAAGTGGGAGATTTTATATTTCCTGCCGATTTTGTGGTGTTAGATATGGAGGAAGAAGCCAAAGCTTCGATAATCCTGGGAAGACCCTTCCTGGCTACTGCTGGAGCCATCATAGATGTCCAAAAGGGTGAACTCACTCTTAGACTACATGATGAGCAATTGGTGTTTAACGTATTCAAAGCAATGAGCTATCCATCAGAATCACTAAAGGAATGCATGAGGGTGGATGTAGTGGACATTGCAGTACAAGAAACCTTTGAGGAAACAACAAAGGAAGTGGCAGAGGAGGAGTTCACCAAGGATATTGAAGTTAGTGACATCAAGGTTGCTGAAACAACCATGCCAAGCATGCCAGAGAGAGTGAAAGAAGAGAAGGAAGCACCAAAACCTGAGCTCAAAGCATTGCCCCCTAATCTCAAGTATGCATACTTGGGTAGTGATGAGAGCCATCCTGTTATCATTAGCTCTGCCCTGAGCCAAGAACAGGAAGAAGAATTGATCAAGGTGCTACAAACTCATCAAGATGCCATTGGATGGACCCTAGCTGATTTGAAGGGGATAAGTTCATCCATATGCATGCATAAAATCTTATTAGAAGAGGATGCTAGACCCTCCATTCAAGCTCAGAGAAGATTGAATCCCGTCATGAAAGAAGTGGTACAAAAGGAGGTCATGAAGTTATGGCAGGCAGGGGTAATCTACCCCATTTCTGATAGCCCATGGGTTAGTCCCATCCATGTAGTTCCCAAGAAAGGTGGCATAACTGTGGTGCCAAATGAGAGGAACGAACTCATACCCACAAGAACTGTCACTGGGTGGAGGATGTGCATAGACTACAGGAAGCTCAATGAAGCCACCAGAAAAGATCATTTCCCACTCTCATTCATGGATCAGATGCTTGAAAGGCTTGCAGGACATGCTTACTATTGCTTTCTGGATGGATACTCAGGCTATAATCAGATAGTAGTTGATCCAAGAGATCAAGAGAAAACATCATTTGTTTGTCCATATGGAGTTTTTGCTTATAGACGCATGCCCTTTGGATTGTGCAATGCACCTGCCACTTTCCAAAGATGCATGCTGTCCATCTTTTCGGACATGATTGAAAAATTTATTGAGGTTTTCATGGATGATTTTTCTGTGTTTGGAGATTCTTTTCCTAGCTGCCTACACCACCTTGCCTTGGTGCTTAAAAGATGCCAAGAGACCAACCTAGTATTAAACTGGGAAAAGTGTCATTTCATGGTCACAGAAGGAATAGTCCTTGGCCACAAAATCTCTAATAGAGGCATTGAGGTGGACAGAGCTAAGGTGGAACTCATTGAAAAACTACCTCCACCAAGTAATGTCAAGGCAGTTAGGAGTTTTTTGGGACACGCTGGCTTTTACAGAAGGTTTATTAGAGACTTTTCTAAAATAGCCAAACCTTTGAGTAACTTGCTTGTCTCTGATACACCCTTTGTATTTGATAAAAATTGCATGCTAGCATATGAACTTTTGAAGCAAAAACTTTCCTCTGCACCTATCATTGCCCCACCTGATTGGAACTTACCTTTTGAACTGATGTGTGATGCATCAGACCTTGCTATTGGGGCAGTGTTAGGACAAAGGAAAGACAATTTGGTACATGTGATTTATTATGCCAGTAAAGTCTTGAATGATAACCAAAGGAATTACACAACCACTGAAAAAGAACTCTTGGCAATAGTCTTTGCATTTGACAAATTTAGATCCTATCTCATTGGATCTAAAGTCATTGTCTTCACTGATCATTCAGCTTTAAAATACTTACTTGCTAAACAAGAATCCAAACCAAGACTTATTAGATGGGTTCTTTTGCTGCAGGAATTTGACATTGAAATCAAAGACAAGAAGGGTGTAGAGAACAAGGTGGCAGACCATTTATCAAGGATACCATGTGAAGAAGGAAGCACACAAAGCACACATATAAATGAGTGCTTTCCTGATGAACAACTCATGGTAATTCACAAAGCACCCTGGTTTGCAGACATAGCAAACTTCAAGGCCACTGGGAGTTTGCCGTTGGAATTAACAAGCATCAAAGGAAGAAATTGGTAAATGATGCCAAATACTTCATCTGGGACGAACCATACTTGTTCAAAAAATGTTCGGATGGCATACTCAGAAGATGCATATCAGAGGAAGAAGGAAGGGAAGTCTTATGGGACTGCCATGGCTCCACTTATGGAGGACATTTTGCAGGAGAAAGAACAGCAGCTAAGGTTTTGCAGTGTGGTTTTATTGGCCCACTATCTTCAAAGATGCAAAGGAACTAGTGAAGCACTGCCATGAATGCCAGAAAGCGGGGAACCTGCCAAGAAGAAATGAAATGCCACAACAGTTCATTCTGGAACTTGAATTGTTTGATGTATGGGGGATAGATTTCATGGGACCCTTTCCCACCTCATACTCAAATAATTACATTCTTGTGGCAGTAGACTATGTCTCCAAATGGGTTGAAGCAATAGCAACTCCAACCAATGATAATAAGGTAGTCATGAACTTCCTCAGAAAACACATTTTTTGCCGTTTTGGGGTTCCAAGAGCAATCATCAGTGATGGAGGAAGCCATTTCTGCAACAAACCATTAGAGGCATTGCTTCTAAAATATGGAGTCAACACAAGGTAGCCACACCATACCATCCACAGACAAGTGGGCAAGCCGAAATATCTAATAGGGAACTCAAAAGAATCCTGGAAAAGACTGTGGGAACTTCAAGGAAGGACTGGTCGATTAAGCTAGATGATGCTCTTTGGGCATATAGGACAGCTTTCAAAACACCAATTGGAATGTCTCCTTACCAATTAGTATATGGAAAAGCTTGCCATTTGCCACTGGAGTTGGAGCACAAGGCATTCTGGGCCTTGAAACTCTTGAACTTGGACAGCAAAGCTACTGGAGAAAGAAGGATGTTGCAAATTCAAGAGTTGGAAGAATTCAGAGCTGAAGCTTATGAGAATGCCAAAATTTACAAAGAAAGAGCAAAGAAGAAGCATGACAGCAACATAGCCCCAAGGAAATTTGAAGAGGGACAAAAAGTATTGCTCTACAATTCTAGGCTGAAGCTATTTCCAGGGAAGCTAAAATCAAGGTGGTCTGGACCATTCCTTGTCACCAAGGTCTCCCAATATGGACAAGTAGAAATCATGGAAGAAAAGTCACAACGAACCTTCACTGTGAATGGTCAAAGACTCAAACATTACTTGGGAGATGTGGAGGAGAAGGACAAGGTTAAATATCACCTCAACTGAGGAAGCTGACCGTCAAGCTAATGACGTTAAAGAAGCGCTTGTTGGGAGGCAACCCAACCTGAGGTGATACTCCCTTGCTGTTTCTTTTATTTGTTTCAATAAAAAGGTGAAGTAGTTTCTGTGCATTGCAAAGAATTAAGTTTGGTGTTTCACACCAAACAATGAATTCGTGGATCAATAATTCAAAGGGGAATGTGTGA
Organism: Arachis stenosperma; assembly: GCF_014773155.1. Taxonomy (NCBI): domain Eukaryota; kingdom Viridiplantae; phylum Streptophyta; class Magnoliopsida; order Fabales; family Fabaceae; genus Arachis; species Arachis stenosperma. The sequence continues at coordinate 53,700,371 of NC_080379.1, read as the reverse complement.
CTCTAAGTTTGGTGTTCCACCATACAGATCAACTGAACACAAAGACCTTTGAATTATATGAAAGGAACGACCATTCTAAGCAATCACAGAAATGCTTAAAATCCTTAGCAGCAACTTCATTCCAAGGAGAATTCAAGGATTCAAAGAGCAGAGGAGTAAGTAGGAGAATAAGTTTGGTGTTCACACACCAACTTAAGACTCAGACACTTGCCCATACATAGTTGAGCTAACCATTCAAGTGCTTGAGAAGCAAGCAACTTCATCACTCTTTGCAGGAAAGGAAACAGGGATCTTAGAAAGAACATGAAGCAACAACTAGGAGAAGAAGGAGAAATCAAATTGTTTCCTGGCAACAAAGAGAAAACAAGAAATTTCACAAGGTGGTGTTGTTCCTTGACCATTCTTTAAAAGGCAAACAAAAGCATGTTTGTTCTGGTTTAAACTGTAATTGTTGAATCTTTCTGGAATGTGAAATTTCTAGTATGTTTGTCTGTTTACTGCTTTGAATAAAGTGAATGCCTAGATGTTTGGATATAACTTCACCTTCTTAAACAAATGCTTGCCATGCTTGTTCTGTTTCCAAAAATAAAAGAAAAGTTTGAACAAAAGTAACTTGGCTCAATTAGTGACAAATCAAGTAGAATTAAGTGGTGGTATGCATGCTTGATTGTTTAGTCAGATCACTGGAAATTGAGTGTAGAATTATCATTTTTTTTTTGTAGAAGTTTGAATACTGTCTATGGATCTTGATGAATAAATGTCTTTGGCCATGAAAAAGAAAGAAAAGGAAGAAGAAAAAGCCACTGAAAAAGGGCAACCAAAAAGCAAAAAAAAAAATTTAGAAAATAAGCTAGGCACCAATGGTTTGAACTTCTGAGACAAATGCCTGTGGTGTTTATGTATTAAGGATATGCTTGGATGAATAGGTTCTGAGGAGTGTTTCAACACTTGGTAACTTGGGTTAACTAACCCGAGATTATCAACCAAAAGTCCATTATCAAGAGCAACCTAAATACAAAACATTTAGTCACACAAAGAGGTGCTGGGCACCAATGTCTCAAGAAGAAATGTGAACTAAAATGCCTGTAGTGGATATGTGTAGTGCACTGATAAGAAAAAGAAATTGCCAAAGGCTTGTGCAACACATGACACTGAGCAAACAAGGAGCAAAGGAGCTCTAAGAAAAAGAAAAACAAAGAAGGGAAAAGTGCCAAGGACATAAGAATAACAAGAGGCCGTAGCAGTGTTTGATAGATGCAATGAAAAAGTGATAATCTTACCTGATAAGAATGAAAAAGTGATGCTGCAACTTTCTGCATAAAACCCTTCTGATGAACTTCAAGTGCTCACTAATATAGCCAATGTAATTGCTTTCTGTTTCATACTTTCTTCTCAAATAACTCAGGACTTGCTTAGGGACAAGCAAGTATTAAGTTTGGTGTTGTGATGCCAAGGCATCTTAGGCTAGTTTCACTAGCATTTTTCTGTTAGTTTTAGTTGTTTTATGCATTTTCTTGAGCTTAAAGTAACCAAGAATGGTTAAATGAATAACAAAGCAATGAACCATCCAAACAGTATGATTTTGATGCAAATTCCATGAGTTTTAGTTATATTACTTGAATGCTATGAATGGAAGATTTCTCATGAAATTTTGCAAGACTTTGATGCAGTTGTTTGGATGATTTCAGGGAAGAAGAGGTTAGGCAAGGAAGCAACAAAATCAATAAAGGAAGCTTGAATATCACATGTGGAGTTTAAGTTCCAGTTTAAGCTTAAACTGGAGCTAAAACGCCAAAATCATGAAAGCTGAGGAAAAGCTGAAAGTGGCGTTTAACCTCCAGTTTAACCTTAAACTGGAAGTTAAACGCCAGAAATGAGAAATGCACCAGGGAGCCATTTCCACGTTTAAGCTCCAGTTTAACCTTAAACTGGAGCTTAAACGTGTTCGACAATTCTCCTCCAGGGTTGCTTTCTTCATTTCCACGTTTAAGCTCCAGTTTAAGCTTAAACTGGAGCTTAAACGTGTTCGACAATTCCACACTCCAGGGTTGCCTTCTTCCATTTCCACGTTTAAGCTTCAGTTTAACCTTAAACTGAAGCTTAAACGTGTTCGACTACTTTACCCTCCATGGTTGCTTTCTTCCATTTCCACGTTTAAGCTTCAGTTTAACCTTAAACTGAAGCTTAAACGTGCTTGAATTTTACCACCTCCAGGAGTGTCCAACGTTTAAGTTGCAGTTCAAGCTTAAACTGCAACTTAAACGCCACTATTTGAAAAGGTTTCTGGGCCAAAGATATTGCAGTTTAAGTTAGCATTTGAGCACAAACATTAACTTAAACGTACTCTGGTATGAAACCCAAATGAATATCATGGTTTATGGGATTGGGCCTGAAGAATTGATGAGTCTGGAATTTCAATTTGTTGAGTCATGTGTCATTACTTGATTATCCCTAAGTTGGCTCAATGAATGTTACAGAATTGGATCAGCAGCCTCATCAGGATTATAGATCATAAACCCAAAGCAAAAGGAAATCAGGGAAAGGCCTCAAAGCCCAAGAATGTAACACCCTACCATACAGAGACTTATGCTTAAGTCATAATTCAGAGATGGCAAGGTATTACGACCTCTAAAATAAAAATTTAGTACGTATAGTAGTATGAATGATTGATTATAACTAGGAGCCTTTGTAGAAAAAGGGGTAAACAAAAACCGCAACTCAAAAGTGCATCACTCCGATCGATAACGTAACGAACAAGGATAAACCAACGCGAGATTATATATATACAAAGGAGTGTCCAAAACAGGAATATCAAGACTCAAGATCCGGCTGCGAAGATAACCGGTCCGAGCATAGTAATATATACATATGATAAAATAATGAAAACCCCAAAGGGACACAAATACATAAACCTATTCTCCAAAATCTCCCATAAGAGGAGTCATCACAGTTTGTATTATTTAATGGAGATAAAAGTATCTAAACAAACATATAAACTAAAACATAGCCCCGAGAACAAAGGATCTTCGCAAATCTAGAAGTCTCCAGCATGCCTCAGCGGGAAACCTCACGTCCTGCATCTGAAAACCACAAAATCCGCATGGGTGAGAACCAGAGGTCCCCAGCATGGTAACAGCTTCCACATATATAATACATAATAATAGAGGAAAGCCGAAGGCAATCCTAGAACTTCCTCCAGATAATATCAAAGCTTATAAACAAGCTAAACCATATAAGGGCATCTGACTAAAGATTCTTCAGTCTAACTAATACTTCCCTTTCCAATTCCTTCAAACCTCCCAACCACCAGCAGGAGTATAATATAGCAAACACAATTATATCAGACAAAGAATATACAAATAGGATCAGTTAAGACATTTAGACAATTAGCAAGTAATATGCAGTCAAATAGGCAATCTCAAACAATTCACATAGTATGCATATGATGAATGCCTGTCCCTAGTGGCCGATGATATCATCTTGTCGGTTATAGAGCCAACCCGACAAGTCCTGGTCGCTAACCATTGGACTGTCCCTCTGTCGCGCATCCCCAACTCGAGTTATACTCGTTATAAACTTGATCATAAACATGATCCATATCCATCACCCTCACTGGTGAATATTTCGGGGGCGAGCTCATCCGGGTCTTTCACAGTGCCCGGCCACACTTACGACATAGGGTCACTAGAGTATCAAGTCTCAACCTGGAGCACATGGTGGCTAGCCACTGCTACTACCCAGGGAAACTCGTATCTCAGATAGTGGAAGTGCAAATCACAATTATCAATAATTCAGCATAAACATGCATGAATCCTCATCCATGGATCAACATCCATATCAGCCATCCGGCTCACGGTTCAGTCCAGAACCAGCCAATATTCATAGCATACACAGCTATTCCGGCTCACGGTTAAATCCATAACCAGCCCTTTCATTAACAATTACAGCCTTTCGGCCCATGGCATAACAAGCACTTCCACCACCATCCTCCGCATCTCACATAATCATCTTGATCCTCATTGATCATTCATTTTTCCCTTGCTTCACTCGCAAGTTACCTCATTCACTAGCCCCTTTTTAATAGCTAGGCATGTCATAATGATTTAAGACATAAATGGTGAGATCGGAGGCTTAGAAGTATGAGATTTGGCTTTTAAAACTCAAAAATCAACTTTGGGATGAAAACAGGGCCACGCGTACGCGCACTCCACGCGCACGCGTGGATGGCCTCAAAAACTCATCGACGCGCAAGCGTCATGCACGCTAACGCGTGGATTACAACTTTGCCAATCGACGCGCACGCGTCAACCACGCGTACGCGCGGGTGTTCTCGTGCCCCAGGCACAACACTGGCACAGTTCTGGCATAACTCTCTGGAAAATGGCTGGGCATTGGGTGCAGCACAATCGGCGCACCCGCACACATCACGCGTACGCGAGGATGGCACTTCTCGAAAGATCGGCGCGTACGCGCCAGGTGCGCCCACGCGCAAGGGGTCATTCTGCTAAAAATTTTCTAAGTTAAAAGCTGCAGAATTTCACAGATTTACACCCCAATCTTCCAACGGACATAACTTCCTCATTTTAAATCGTTTTTCACCCGTTCTTCGAACGGTATGGACATCCCGGATCCAATTTCATTTTTAAACAGATTTGGTACAAAACGGAGATCCGTAGTCCAAGTTATGTCCCGTCAAAGTATGCCCAAAAACCATATTTTCATACAAAACCACAATATGCCATTTTCAAAACAAACCATTTTCAACTCTTTTCAAAATCAATCAAAACATGCCAATTTCATCCCCTTTTCTTTGAAATCAATCAAAATGTGTCAAATTCAACGTCAAGCCTCCTCAACTCACACATTGACACATTATCACAATTTACCAAAATCACTATCTCATCATTTTACCCCACTTCACCCAAGTGGCTCAAACCCAAACATATTGACATATCATATACTATTCCTCATGCCAATTTTCAACAACACCAATTCCAATTAACCATCATTATACATAATCAATATCATATTCACCATCAACATGGTTCAACCCACAATTCAACCATAACCAATCATCAAGCATATATCACAACATGCATACTTCTCATACATCATACCATTAAGGCATCAATAATCATCATCACATATATAACCACATCATATATCTCAATCATTTAACAACATCAATCATTCAATGCCTATCTTAGGGCCTCTAGCCTAAGTATTTCCTACCACATTACATATTAGATACGGGAAACCGAAACCATACCTTAGCCGATTTTCCCAAGCTCCACCGGAGCACTTCCAAACCAAATATCCACAAGCTCTCAAGGCCTCAATACCTCCAAGAACAGATTTTTTTCACCACCAAACCCTTTCCAAGCTTTTCAAAATCACCAATCAAGCTCCAATATCCACACATACACAACCTAAGCCACAACCATCATACCCATACACAACATCTCAAAACCCAAGCATCATAAAACAACAAAATACACTAGGGTTGAGACAAGACTAACCTTCTCCTTCAAGAGAGTTTGGTCCTATAACATCAAAGAACCCAAAATCTCAACATTTCACCCATGAAACTCGAAAATAAGGGCTGAGATTTCGAACAGCAACACGTGGCTTACCTCAAGATTGATTATATGAGTTTTGTAGAGCTCTCCGCGGTGAACGCGTGGCCACAAACGGGGCGGCAATTAGAGCTCTAGATCAAAAGTTATGATGGTTTGAAGATCAACCAAGGGAGAGAACTTGAGAGAGTGTTCTTCCTCCCTTTCTCTCTAATGTCAGCTTGTGTGTGTAACAAATGAGGAGAGAGGGTGCTGAAAACTAGGGTTTTGGTTAAGTTGTGTTGGGCCAAGGGCCCACTTTGGGTCCGGTTGGCCCGGTTTGGCCCGTTCGGTCCAATCTTGGTCCGAATTCTATAAAATTGGTACCAAAATTCTCGTCTCAGTCTCCTCTATCACATTTAGCCATAAAAATCACATTTTAGGCTTTCTAGAATAAATTCTCATTTATGGGTTAATTAGCCGTTAATTAACCGGGTTTTACATTCTACCCACCTAATTGGGAATTTTGCCCACAAAATTCAAATGCAATTACCTGAGAATAAATGCGGATAATCCGTTCGCATCTCCGACTCAAGTTCCCAAGTGTGTTCCTCAACACCGCCTCGACTCCATGCCACTTTGACTAGTGAAACATCTTTTCCACGCAACCGTTTAATACTAGTATCATCAATTCTGACTGGAGCCACTGGAAGCGTCAAATCTTCCCTTAACTGAACCGACTCAGTTTCTAACACATGGCTAGCATCAGGAGTGTACTTCCGAAGCTGCGACACGTGAAACACGTCGTGCAGGTTCGAAAGATGAGGTGGTAGAGCCATCCGATACGCCACCGGTCCAATCCTCTCTAGGATCTGAAATGGACCAATGTATCGAGGATTCAACTTCTTTGCCTTAATCGCCCTACCTACTCCTGTTGTCGGAGTGACCTTAAGGAAAACATGGTCTCATTCCTCAAATTCTAAGGGCTTTCGCCTTTGATCGGCGTAACTCTTTTGACGACTCTGCGCCGTAAGCATCCTATCACGGATTTTCTTGACTTGTTCAGTAGTATCAGCTATCATTTCCGGTCCTAACAAGCTTTTCTCTCCAGCTTCATACCAACATAGCGGAGATTGACATTTCCTCCCATACAAGGCCTCATACGGAGCCATTCTGATGCTCGCATGATAACTATTATTGTATGCAAACTCCACCAATGGCATATACCGATTCCAACTCGCCGGTTGGTCCAAAACACAAGCTCTCAACATATCCTCTAGTGTTTGGATCGTCCTCTCAGATTGACCATCTGTTTGAGGGTGGTAAGCCGTGCTCAAGCTTAATCGGGTTCCAAAAGCCTTCTGAAATGCACCCCAAAACCTTGAAGTGAAACGAGGATCTCTATCAGAGATTATAGTAGCAGGTACACCATGAAGTCTCACAATCTCCTTTATGTATAACCGTGCTAGCTCCTCAAGGGTGTAAGTCATACGAATGGGCAAAAAGTGAGCTGACTTTGTCAGTCGGTCCACAATCACCCAAATAGCATCAAAACCAGCTCTAGTCCTCGGCAATCCCGACACAAAGTCCATTGCAATACTTTCCCACTTCCATTGTGGAATCTCTAAAGGTTGCAACATACCGGCAGGCATTTGATGTTCAATCTTTACCTTTTGACAAGTTAAGCACTTTGATACATATTCCGCCACATCATTCTTCATACCCGGCCACCAAAACATCACCTTTAAATCATGGTACATCTTAGTACTTCCCGGGTGAATGGAGAATCCACTTTTGTGTGCCTCCTTTAAAATATCTTGCCTCAAAGTGCCAACATCCGGCACAATGATCCTACCCTTGAATCTCCATAACCCATCTTTTTCTTCCGACACCCTCCATTGTTTTCCTTGCTCAATAGCCGGTAACACCTTCCATAACGCTTCATCATTTTGATGAGCCTTTAGGAGTTCGGACTTAAAGTCACTTGAGATTTCTAATCGGCTCAAACATAAGGTTCCGGATACTTCTCGAGCACCAATTTTCAGACTCTCGAATCCTTTGAGTAACTTCTCCTCTTGAAGCATCATCCAAGCCGCATATAACGACTTCCGACTTAACGCATCCGCCACTACATTCGCCTTTCCCGGATGGTAATGCAACTCAAAGTCGTAGTCCTTCAACAATTTCATCCACCTTCTCTGCCTCATATTAAGCTCTTTCTGATCAAAGAGGTACTTCAAGCTCTTATGATCAGAGAAAACTTGGAACTTAACCCCATAGAGATAATGCCTCCACACCTTCAAGGCAAACACAACCGCAGCGAGTTCCAAATCGTGTGTAGGATAATTAACTTCATGAGGTCTCAACTGTCGTGAGGCATACGCCACCACATTATGATGCTGCATCAGCACGCACCCTAGACCCTTTAATGAGGCATCACAATACACCTCAAAAGGCTCGTTCGGCTCGGGTAACACCAACACAGGTGCAGTAGTCAACTTTTTCTTCAATATCTGAAAGCTCTCCTCGCACTCAGGAGTCCAAACAAACGGAGTGTCTTTGCGGGTTAACTTTGTCATTGGCAAAGCTATCTGTGAAAAGCCCTTGATAAACCTTCGGTAATAGCCAGCTAAACCCAGAAAACTCCTTATCTCTGTTACGGTGGTTGGTTGTTCCCAATCCATCACAGCCTCCACCTTAGTTGGGTCTACGGCTACTTCTTACTCACCACATGGCCCAAAAACTTCACCTCACTCTTCCAAAATTCACACTTAGACAGTTTTGCATAAAGTTTCTTCTCCTTTAGAATCTGCAACACGGTCCTCAAGTGTTCCGCATGCTCTTCTTCAGTCTTGGAATAAATCAGTATGTCATCAATGAAGACAACAACGAATTTATCCAGAAACGGACGGAAGACTCTATTCATGTAATCCATGAATACCGCAGGAGCGTTCGTCAACCCAAAAGACATTACAGTGTACTCGTAATGACCATAACGAGTCCTGAAAGCGGTCTTAGGGATATCCTCGCCCCTCACCCTTATCTGGTGATAACCGGATCGCAAATCAATCTTAGAGAAAACTCCAGCTCCTTGTAACTGATCCATGAGATCATCAATTCTCGGCAATGGGTACTTATTCTTTATTGTAACCTTGTTCAACTGCCTGTAATCCACACAGAGCCGCATACTCCCATCTTTCTTCTTCACCAGTAACACTGGAGCACCCCATGGAGAGACACTTGGCCGTATAAAATTCTTTCCCAACAAATCCTCTAACTGAGACTTTAACTCGTTCATCTCTAACGGTGACATCCTATAAGGAGCACTTGAGATTGGTCCCGCCCCGGGCACCAACTCAATAGCAAACTCAACCTCTCGGTTAGGTGGAAACTCATCAATATCATCGGGAAACACTTCCGGAAACTCACACACAACCGGAATCTGCTCCAACCTTTGATCATCACCCGAAACGCCCGCGGTTAACAACATGATACCCTGACATTCGATGCCAGAACAGTTCACCATCATCGAGTTCAAGTAATAATTATTCACCACGACCGGCCCTTCTGTATCTTCCGGCATAAAGTACACCGACTTTGTAGAACAATCTAGCAGAACATGGTTCTTAGATAACCAATCCAATCCCAAGATAAGATCAAGACCGACCATCGGCAAGCAGACTAAATTATGAACAAAATCACGCTGCTTGAACCTAAAGGAAACTTCCGGGCATCCTAGCCTAGTTACCGTGGCTTCATGGGTAGCATTGTACACCCTTAGATCATAACCTAAAGTTACAATCTTCAACCCTAACTCATGGGCTTTCTCAAATGCAATGAATGAATGTGATGCTCCCGAATCAAATAAAGCATTTAAAGTTTGACCAGCTAATTCACAGTTACCTCGAATGAGTGTCTCAGATCCCTCAGCTCCTACAGCTGAAGTGGTGAACACCCGTCCAGTCTGTTGTGCCTTCCCAGCACCTTGTTTCTGCTTTTCCGGGCAGCTTGCGATCTTATGCCCGGCTTTTCCACAATTGTAGCACAAGCCCCATCCGGCCTTGCATGGTGCTCCCGGATGGTGACTCCCACACCTAGAACAAGCTTGATCAATCTGAGGCTGCTTTCCAAACTTCTTTCCTTGGGAGTTGTTGTTGTTGGGCCTCCTGAAAGAGCCTCCCCGCTTGAAAGATGGACCTCTAGGTGCAAAGCTCTTCCCTCGGTTCTGTGGGAATGAACCTTTGTGACTCCCTTTCTCAGCGGTTGCCCTTTTCACACACTCCTCAGCAACCCTACACTTGTTCACTAATTCGGAGAAAGTCCTAATCTCCATTGGTCCCACTGAACTGAAGATATCACTCCGTAGTCCTCCTTCATACTTAACACACTTCCATTCCTCATATTCCACCGGAGTCCCTTGGCACATACGAGAGAACCTGAACAGCTCCTCAAACTTGTCAGTATACTCTGATATGGACATAGTACCCTGCTTCAGTTGTAACAATTCAAGTTCCTTAGCCGTCCTAGCAGAAGTCGGAAAGTACTTCTTATAGAACTCTTCTTGAAAGACATTCCAGGTGATATAGTCATCACCCTGCTGCAGAAGACGTCGGATACCTTGCCACCAATGCGACGCTTCACCGGTGAGCATATAAGTGGCAAACTCGACACGCTGTCCTTCAGGTACTACTTGTGCTTGTAATGCTCGCTCTATAGCCTGAAACCATGTATCAGCCTCAGTCGGGCTAGTAGTTCCCTTGAACTTAGGCGGATTAACCTTCAAAAAGTTTGCCAAGGTCATCGGACCCTGAACTCCACCTCCATCATTACCATGGTTGTTCATCTGTTGACCAAGAGCCTCAGCAGTGGCTTGCATAGCAGCAGCCATGTTCTCCAACGCAGCCATAAAGTTCACCGGGTCATTAGGGTTATTCTCCGGTGCATGAGCATTCGTACGGCCTCTCACACTACCTCTACCGCGTCCACGAGGCGCCATCTGGTTCCTATACACACCCAACAATCGATATTAAGTTGATCAGTCTCAATATCGGAAGTCTAGTGCTTCAAAGTCCCAAATGCATGCTCATGAACGTTTATGCCAATTATATCAAGCAGATATACTAATAGCACATAACACACACAGAGAGAATGCACAGAAGCATAGTCAGTCCATCCCTCAGGCTCTACAGGAACGAACTGCTCTGATACCATAATGTAACACCCTACCATACAGAGACTTATGCTTAAGTCATAATTCAGAGATGGCAAGGTATTACGACCTCTAAAATAAAAATTTAGTACGTATAGTAGTATGAATGATTGATTATAACTAGGAGCCTTTGTAGAAAAAGGGGTAAACAAAAACCGCAACTCAAAAGCGCATCACTCCGATCGATAACGTAACGAACAAGGATAAACCAACGCGAGATTATATATATACAAAGGAGTGTCAAAAACAGGAATATCAAGACTCAAGATCCGGCTGCGAAGATAACCGGTCCGAGCATAGTAATATATACATATGATAAAATAATGAAAACCCCAAAGGGACACAAATACATAAACCTATTCTCCAAAATCTCCCATAAGAGGAGTCATCACAGTTTGTATTATTTAATGGAGATAAAAGTATCTAAACAAACATATAAACCAAAACATAGCCCCGAGAACAAAGGATCTTCGCAAATCTAGAAGTCTCCAGCATGCCTCAGCGGGAAACATCACGTCCTGCATCTGAAAATCACAAAATCCGCATGGGTGAGAACCAGAGGTCCCCAGCATGGTAACAGCTTCCACATATATAATACATAATAATAGAGGAAAACCGAAGGCAATCCTAGAACTTCCTCCAGATAATATCAAAGCTTATAAACAAGCTAAACCATATAAGGGCATCTGACTAAAGATTCTTCAGTCTAACTAATACTTCCCTTTCCAATTCCTTCAAACCTCCCAACCACCAGCAGGAGTATAATATAGCAAACACAATTATATCAGACAAAGAATATACAAATAGGATCAGTTAAGACATTTAGACAATTAGCAAGTAATATGCAGTCAAATAGGCAATCTCAAACAATTCACATAGTATGCATATGATGAATGCCTGTCCCTAATGGCCGATGATATCATCTTGTCGGTTATAGAGCCAACCCGACAAGTCCTGGTCGCTAACCATTGGACTGTCCCTCTGTCGCGCATCCCCAACTCGAGTTATACTCGTTATAAACTTGATCATAAACATGATCCATATCCATCACCCTCACTGGTGAATATTTCGGGGGCGAGCTCATCCGGGTCTTTCACAGTGCCCGGCCACACTTACGACATAGGGTCACCAGAGTATCAAGTCTCAACCTGGAGCACATGGTGGCTAGCCACTGCTACTACCCAGGGAAACTCGTATCTCAGATAGTGGAAGTGCAAATCACAATTATCAATAATTCAGCATAAACATGCATAAATCCTCATCCATGGATCAACATCCATATCAGCCATCCGGCTCACGGCTCAGTCCAGAACCAGCCAATATTCATAGCATACACAGCTATTCCGGCTCACGGTTAAATCCATAACCAGCCCTTTCATTAACAATTACAGCCTTTCGGCCCATGGCATAACAAGCACTTCCACCACCATCCTCCGCATCTCACATAATCATCTTGATCCTCATTGATCATTCATTTTTCCCTTGCTTCACTCGCAAGTTACCTCATTCACTAGCCCCTTTTTAATAGCTAGGCATGTCATAATGATTTAAGACATAAATGGTGAGATCGGAGGCTTAGAAGTATGAGATTTGGCTTTTAAAACTCAAAAATCAACTTTGGGATGAAAACAGGGCCACGCGTACGCGCACTCCACGCGCACGCGTGGATGGCCTCAAAAACTCATCGACGCGCAAGCGTCATGCACGCTAACGCGTGGATTACAACTTTGCCAATCGACGCGCACGCGTCAACCACGCGTACGCGCGGGTGTTCTCGTGCCCCAGGCACAACACTGGCACAGTTCTGGCATAACTCTCTGGAAAATGGCTGGGCATTGGGTGCAGCACAATCAGCGCGCCCGCGCACATCACGCGTACGCGAGGATGGCACTTCTCGGAAGATCGGCGCGTACGCGCCAGGTGCGCCCACGCGCAAGGGGTCATTCTGCTAAAAATTTTCTAAGTTAAAAGCTGCAGAATTTCACAGATTTACACCCCAATCTTCCAACGGACATAACTTCCTCATTTTAAATCGTTTTTCACCCGTTCTTCGAACGGTATGGACATCCCGGATCCAATTTCATTTCTAAACAGATTTGGTACAAAACGGAGATCCGTAGTCCAAGTTATGTCCTGTCAAAGTATGCCCAAAAACCATATTTTCATACAAAACCACAATATGCCATTTTCAAAACAAACCATTTTCAACTCTTTTCAAAATCAATCAAAACATGCCAATTTCATCCCCCTTTTCTTTGAAATCAATCAAAATGTGTCAAATTCAACGTCAAGCCTCCTCAACTCACACATTGACACATTATCACAATTTACCAAAATCACTATCTCATCATTTTACCCCACTTCACCCAAGTGGCTCAAACCCAAACATATTGACATATCATATACTATTCCTCATGCCAATTTTCAACAACACCAATTCCAATTAACCATCATTATACATAATCAATATCATATTCACCATCAACATGGTTCAACCCACAATTCAACCATAACCAATCATCAAGCATATATCACAACATGCATACTTCTCATACATCATACCATTAAGGCATCAATAATCATCATCACATATATGACCACATCATATATCTCAATCATTTAACAACATCAACCATTCAATGCCTATCTTAGGGCCTCTAGCCTAAGTATTTCCTACCACATTACATATTAGATACGGGAAACCGAAACCATACCTTAGCCGATTTTCCCAAGCTCCACCGGAGCACTTCCAAACCAAATATCCACAAGCTCTCAAGGCCTCAATACCTCCAAGAACAGATTTTTTTCACCACCAAACCCTTTCCAAGCTTTTCAAAATCACCAATCAAGCTCCAATATCCACACATACACAACCTAAGCCACAACCATCATACCCATACACAACATCTCAAAACCCAAGCATCATAAAACAACAAAATACACTAGGGTTGAGAATCTTACCATACCCAAGGTCCAAGGAGACAAGACTAACCTTCTCCTTCAAGAGAGTTTGGTCCTATAACATCAAAGAACCCAAAATCTCAACATTTCACCCATGAAACTCGAAAATAAGGGCTGAGATTTCGAACAGAAACACGTGGCTTACCTCAAGATTGATTATATGGGTTTTGTAGAGCTCTCCGCGGTGAACGCGTGGCCGCAAACGGGCGGCAATCGGACCTCTAGATCAAAAGTTATGATGGTTTGAAGATCAACCAAGGGAGAGAACTTGAGAGAGTGTTCTTCCTCCCTTTCTCTCTAATTTCAGCTTGTGTGTGTAACAAATGAGGAGACAGGGTGCTGAAAACTAGGGTTTTGGTTAAGTTATGTTGGGCCAAGGGCCCACTTTGGGTCCGGTTGGCCCGGTTTGGCCCGTTCGGTCCAATCTTGGTCCGAATTCTATAAAATTGGTACCAAAATTCTCGTCTCAGTCTCCTCTATCACATTTAGCCATAAAAATCACATTTTAGGCTTTCTAGAATAAATTCTCATTTATGGGTTAATTAGCCGTTAATTAACCGGGTTTTACAAAGAAACACAACAGAAGCTCAATTTAGAAAGTGTATAAATAGGATAGAATTTAATTTAGTTAAAGGACTTTTGATCATTTTTCTAGTTTTCATACTTTTTGTAATTGAATTCAGAGCTATGACTCACTAAACCCCCTTTTATTGGGTTAGGGAGCTCTATTGTAATTCAATGAATCAATAATAGTTTTTATCTTCTTCTTCAATCTTTTCTCTTGAATTTTTGTTAGAAAGCTTCTCGATCTAATTCCATTGGTTAGTTGTCTTGGGAATGAAACTATCCATAATTGGAATCCTTCGGAACCTTGGGAAAGGAATGGAGGATTCATGCTAGAGAAGCTTTCTCACAGTGAATTGGATTGGGGTTTGGATGGATATTGTGACATGTAATCCTACCAAATTGTGGTTCATGAAACTGTGTGGTATAATCAGTGATCGAGCGTCATCTCTTCTTATGAACATTTAAACCAAGGGATTGGGAATTTGTTTGTTTTTTAGAGAGAATTGGTGAGCCAAGGGATTGGGATCCAATCATATAAGATTGCCAAGCAAAATTCAATGAACGCATTGGTTGAGGAAGGGATAAAAAATGTTTTGATTCGGAGATCTCAATATCTCCTGAAACCCAATGAATTCCCCATTTCTGATCTACCACTTTCTCTTTACATTCTGCAATTAAATTCATGCAATCACCCCGATCCCTTTTTAATTTCAGCAATTTAGCTTCTCGCTCTTTAATTCATGCAATTTAAGATTCCGCAATTTCAATTTCTTGCCATTTACGCTTCCCACCAATTTTACATTCCGCAATTCTCATCTAAATCTTGATTCCGCTCAACTAGAACACACTTCTAATCCGAATTGCTCACTCAACCAATCCTTGTGGGATTCGACCTCACTCTATTGTGAGTTTTTACTTGACGATAACCGGTGCACTTGCCGGAAGGAATTTTTGCCGATCGTGCAATTTCCTAAAATCGTAGCATCACCTCTCTCCATCTAAATATCCGAACCCACTCTTCTTCATTCTTCTCCCCTTTCTTCTTCTACTAACATAAAGGAATCTCTATACTGTGACATAGAGGATTCCTCTTTCTTTTTTTGTTTTCTTCTCTTTCATATGAGCAGGAACAAGGACAAAAGCACTCTTGTTGAAGCTGATCCCGAACCTGACAGGACTCTGAAGAGGAAACTAAGAGAAGCTAAATTACAACAATCCAGAAGCAACCTTTCAGAAATTTTCGAACAAGAGAAAGAGATGGCAGTCGAACCCAATAATGATAATGCAAGGAGGATGCTTGGTGACTTCACCAAACCCACGTCCAAATTTGATTGAAGAAGCATCTCTATTCCTGCCATTGGAGCAAATAATTTTGAGCTGAAATCTCAGCTAGTTGCCATAATGCAAAAAAATTGCAAGTTTTATGGACTTCCATCTGAAGATCCTTATCAGTTTTTAACTGAGTTCTTGCAGATCTGTGAGACTGTTAAGACGAATGGAGTAGATCCTGAAGTCTACAGGCTCATGCTTTTCCCTTTTGCTGTAAGAGACAGAGCTAGAATATGGTTGGACTCACAACCTAAGGATAGCCTGGACTCTTGGGAGAAGCTGGTCACGGCCTTCTTGGATAAATTCTTTCCTCCTCAAAAGCTGAGCAAGCTGAGAGTGGATGTTCAAACCTTCAAGCAAAAAGATGGTGAATCCCTCTATGAAGCTTGGGAAAGATACAAGCAGCTGACCAAAAGGTATCCATCTGACATGTTTTCAGAATGAACCATATTAGATATATTCAATTATGGTCTATCTGAATTTTCGAAAATGTCATTGGACCATTCTGCAGGTGGATCCATTCACCTAAAGAAAACGCCTGCAAAAGCTCAAGAACTCATTGACATGGTTGCAAATAACCAATTCATGTACACTTCTGAGAGGAATTCTGTGAATAATGGGACGCCTCAGAGGGAGGGAGTTCTTGAAATTGATGCTCTGAATGCCATATTGGCTCAGAACAAAGTGTTGACTCAGCAAGTCAACATGATCTCTCAAAGTCTGAATGGATGGCAAAATGCATCCAACAGTACTAAAGAGGCAGCTTCTGAAGAAGCTTATGATCCTGAGAACCCTGCAATAGCAGAGGTAAATTACATGGGTGAACCTTATGGAAACACCTATAACTCATCATGGAGAAATCACCCAAATTTCTCATGGAAGGATCAACAAAAGCCTCAACAAGGCTTTAATAATGGTGGACGCAATAGGCTGAGCAATAGCAAGCCTTTTCCATCATCTTCTCAGCAACAGACAGAGAATTCTGAATAAAACACTTTTAATTTAGCCAATCTAGTCTCTGATCTGTCAAAAGTCACTTTTAGTTTCATGAGTGAAACAAGATCCTCCATCAAAAATCTGGAGGCACAATTGGGCCAACTGAGTAAGAAAGTCATTGAAACTCCTCCCAGTATTCTCCCAAGAAATACAGAAGAGAATCCAAAAAGAGAGTGCAAGACCATTGATGTGATCAATATGGCCGAATGCACAAGGGAGGAGAAGGACGAAAATCCTAGTGAGGAGGACCTCCTGGAACGTCTCTCAAGCAAGAAGGAGTTTCCTATTAAGGATCCAAAGGAATCTGAGGCTCATATAGAGACCATAGAGATTCCATTAAATCTCCTTCTGCCATTCATGAGCTCTGAAAACTATTCTTCCTCTGAGGAGGATGAAGATGTGACTGGGGAGCAAGTTGCTCAATATTTAGGAGCTATCATGAAGCTGAATGCCAAGTTGTTTGGTAATGAGACTTGGGAAAGTGAACCTCCCTTGCTCATTAATGAACTAGATACCTGGATTCAGCAAATTTTACCTCAAAAGAGACAAGATCCTGGCAAGTTCTTAATACCTTGTACCATAGGCACTATGACCTTTGAAAAAGCTCTATGTGATCTGGGGTCAGGGATAAATCTTATGCCACTCTCTGTAATGGAGAAGCTGGGGATCATTGAGGTACAACCTGCCTTATTCTCATTACAATTGGCAGACAAGTCATTGAGACAAGCTTATGGAATAGTAGAGGACGTGTTAGTAAAGATTGAAGGCCTTTACATCCCTGCTGATTTCATAATCTTAGACACTAGGAAGGAAGAGGATGAATGCATCATCCTTGGAAGACCTTTCCTAGCTACAGCAGGAGCTGTGATAGATGTCAACAGAGGTGAATTAGTCCTTCAATTGAATGGGGACTACCTTGTGTTTAAGGCACATGGCCATCCCTCTGTGACAAAAGAGAGTAAGCATGAAGAGCTTCTCTCAGTTCAGAGTCAAGAAGAGCCCCCACAGTCAAACTCTAAGTTTGGTGTTGGGAGGCCACAACCAAACACTAAGTTTGGTGTTAAGACCCCATATCCAAAGTCTAAGTTTGGTGTTGGGACTATACAACATTGACCTGATCGCCTTGTGGCTCCATGAAAGCCCACTGTCAAGCTATTGACATTAAAGAAGCGCTTGTTGGGAGGCAACCCAAATTTTATTTATCTAATTTTAATTTTATTTTATTGTTATTTTGTGTTTTATTAGGTACATGATCATGTGGAGTCACGAAAAAAATATAAAAATTAAAAACAGAATCAAAAATAGCAGAAGAAAAATCACACCCTGGAAGAAGGACAGACTGGCGTTCAACGCCAGTAAGGAGCATCTGGCTGGCGTTCAACGCCAGAACAGAGCATGAATCTGGCGCTGAACGCCAGAAACAAGCAACATTCTGGCGTTTGAACGCCAGGAATGTGCCTTGAGAAAAGTTGGCGCTGAACGCCAGTAACAAGCATGGAACTGGCGTTCAACGCCAGAAACATGCTACACATGGGCGTTGAACGCCCAAAACATGCTACACATGGGCGTTGAACGCCCAGAACGTGCATCACCTCGGCGTTTAAATGCCAGAATGGTATGCAAAGGCATTTTGCATGCCTATTTGGTGCAGGGATGTAATTCCTTGACACCTTAGGATCTGTCGACCCCACAGGATCACCTCAGGATCTGTGGACCCCACAGGATCACCTCAGGATCTGTGGACCCCACAGGATCATCTCAGGATCTGTAGACCCCACAGGATCCCCACCTTACCTCCTAATCTTATAACACTCTTTCCCATGTCACACTTCCCAACAACTTCAATCTCTCTTTCCAATTACCCCCTTCACCACTCACATCCAACCACTCTTCCCCATAAACCCCACCTACCTTCAAAATTCAAAAACACTTTCCCACCCAATCCCACCCTAAATGACCGAAACTACACCCTCTCCCCTCCCTATATATACCCTTCCATTCTACTTCATTTTCACACAACACAAACCCCCTCTTCTACACCTTTGCCGAAAACACCATCTCTCCCTCTCCTCCATATTTTCTTCTTCTTCTTCTCCTCTTTTTTCTTCTCTTGCTCGAGGGCGAGCAATATTTTAAGTTTGGTGTGGTCAAAGCATAATCTTTTTTGTTTTTCATTACCATCAATGGCACCTAAGGCCGGAGAATCCTCTAGAAAAGGAAAAGGGAAGACAAAAGCTTCCACCTCCGAGTCATGGGAGATGGAAAGATTCATCTCCAAAAGCCATCAAGACTACTTCTATGATGTTGTGGCAAAGAAGAAGGTGATCCCTGAGGTCCCTTTCAAGCTCAAGAAAAATGAGTATCCGGAGATCCGACATGAGATCCGAAGAAGAGGTTGGGAAGTCCTAACCAACCCCATGCAACAAGTCGGAATCTTAATGGTTCAAGAGTTCTATGCCAATGCATGGATCACTAGGAACCATGATCAAAGTATGAACCCGAGTCCAAAGAATTATCTCACAATGGTTCGGGAGAAATACTTGGATTTTAGTCCGGAAAATGTGAGGTTGGTGTTCAACTTGCCCATGATGCAAGAAGATGCACGCCCCTACACTAGAAGGGTCAACTTTAATCAAAGGTTGGACCAAGTTCTTATGGACATATGTGTGGAAGGAGCTCAATGGAAAAGAGACTCCAAAGGCAAGCCGGTTCTACTGGGAAGACTGGACCTCAAGCCTGTGGCTAGAGGATGGTTAGAGTTCATCCAACGCTCCATCATCCCTACTAGCAACTGATCCGAAGTTACTGTGGATCGGGCCATCATGATTCATAGCATCATGATTGGAGAGGAAGTAGAAGTTCATGAAGTCATCTCCAATGAATTCTACAAAATAGTCGAAAAGCCCTCCACCATGGCTAGGCTAGCTTTTCCTCATCTTATTTGCCATCTATGTTACTCAGCTGGAGTTATCATAGAAGGAGACATCCCCATTGAAGAAGATAAGCCCATCACCAAGAAGAGGATGGAGCAAGCAAGAGAAACCCTCCACGGATCTCAAGAGATGCATGAGGAAGCTCATCATCAAGAAATCCCTGAGATGCCTCAAGGGATGCACTTTCCTCCCAACAACTATTGGGAACAACTCAACACTTCTCTAGAAGATTTGAGTTACAATATGGATCAATTAAGGGTGGAACATCAAGAGCACTCCATCATTCTCCATGAAATAAGGGAAGATCAAAAAGCAATGAGGGAGGAGCAACAAAGGCAAGGAAGGGACATAGAAGAGATTAAGGACATTGTTGGTCCTTCAAGAAGAAGACGCCACTAAGGTGGATTCATTCCTTGTTCTTATTTCTTTTTGCTTTTCAGTTTTATGTTGTGTTCATTTATGTTTTGTGTCTCTACTTCATGATCATTAGTGTTTAGTAACTATGTCTTAAAGTTATGAATAATTCCATTAATCCTTCACCTTTCTTAAATGAAAAAATGTTTCTAATTCAAAAAGAACAAGAAGTACATGAATTTCAAATTTATCCTTGAATTTAGTTTAATTATATTGATGTGGTGACAATACTTTTGTTTTCTGAATGAATGCTTGAACAGTGCATATTTTTGATCTTGTTGTTTATGAATGTTAAAACTGTTGGCTCTTGAAAGAATGATGAACAAAGAGAAATGTTATTGATGATCTGAAAAATCAATGAAATTGATTCTTGAAGCAAGAAAAAGCAGTGAAAAAGCAAAGGCTTGCGAAAAAAAAATTTGGCGAAAAAAATAATAATAGAAAAAGAAAAAGCAAGCAGAAAAAGCCAATAGCCCTTAAAACCAAAAGGCAAGGGTAAAAAGGATCCAAGGCTTTGAGCATCAATGGATAGGAGGGCCCAAGGAAATAAAATCCAGGCCTAAGCGGCTAAATCAAGCTGTCCCTAACCATGTGCTTGTGTCATGAAGGTCCAAGTGTAAAGCCTGAGACTGAGTGGTTAAAGTCGTGATCCAAAGCTAAAGAGTGTGCTTAAGAGCTCTGGACACCTCTAACTGGGGACTCTAGCAAAGCTGAGTCACAATCTGAAAAGGTTCACCCAGTCATGTGTCTGTGGCATTTATGTATCCGGTGGTAATACTGGAAAACAAAGTGCTTAGGGCCACGGCCAAGACTCATAAGTAGCTGTGTTCAAGAATCAACATACTTAACTAGGAGAATCAATAACACTATCCGAAATTCTAAG
Organism: Arachis stenosperma; assembly: GCF_014773155.1. Taxonomy (NCBI): domain Eukaryota; kingdom Viridiplantae; phylum Streptophyta; class Magnoliopsida; order Fabales; family Fabaceae; genus Arachis; species Arachis stenosperma. Next base: position 53,679,524 of record NC_080379.1, on the reverse strand, counting down.
TTCCTAGAGAAGCCAATCATTCTAAACTTCAAAGGAAAAAGTGAGATGCCAAAACTGTTCAGAAGCAAAAAGCTACAAGTCCCGCTCATCTAATTTATATTAATATTCATTGATATTCTGGAATTTATAGTATATTCTCTTCTTTTTATCCTAATTGATTATCAGTTGCTTGGGGACAAGCAACAATTTAAGTTTGGTGTTGTGATGAGCGGATAATTTATACGCTTTTTGGCATTGTTTTTAGGTAGTTTTTAGTAAGTTCAAGCTACTTTTAGGGATGTTTTCATTAGTTTTTATGTTAAATTCACATTTCTGGACTTTACTATGAGTTTGTGTGTTTTTCTATGATTTCAGGTAATTTCTGGCTGAAATTGAGGGACTTGAGCAAAACTCTGAAAAAGGCTGACAAAAGGACTGCTGATGCTGTTGGAATCTGACCTCCCTGCACTCAAAATGAATTTTTCTGGAGCTACAAAACTCCAAATGGCGCGCTCTCAACGTAGTTGGAAAGTAGACATCCAGAGCTTTCCATCAATATATAATAGTCCATACTTTATTCGGGAATTGATGACGTAAAGTGGCGCTCAACGCCAAGTACATGCTGCTGTCTGGAGTCAAACGCCAGAAACACGTCACGACCCGGAGTTGAACGCCAGAAACACGCTGTAACTCGGCGTTCAACTCCAAAGGAAGCCTCAGCTCGTGGATAGATCAAGCTCAGCCCAAACACACACCAAGTGGGCCCCGAAAGTGAATTTATGCATCAATTACTTACTTCTGTAAACCCTAGTAGCTAGTCTAGTATATATAGGACATTTAACTATTGTATTAGACGTCTTTTGACCACGTTTCATCTTTGGTCTCAGTTTTGTTTTATTCTTCATCTTAGGAGGCCATTGATCACGTTTTGGGGGCTGGCCATTCGGCCATGCCTGAACCTTTCACTTATGTATTTTCAACGGTGGAGTTTCTACACACTATAGATTAAGGGTGTGGAGCTCTGCTGTACCTCAAGTTTCAATACAATTACTATTATTTTCTATTCAATTCTCATTTATTCTTATTCCAAGATATACGTTACACTTCAACTTGATGAATGTGATGATCCGTGACTCTCATCATCATTCTCACCTATGAACGCGCGTGACTGACAACCACTTTCGTTCTACCTTAGGCCGGGCGCATATCTCTTAGATTCCCCAACAGAATCTTCGTGGTATAAGCTAGATAGATGGCGGCATTCATGGGAATCCGGAAAGTCTAACCTTGTCTGTGGTATTCCGAGTAGGATTCCGGGATTGAATGACTGTGACGAGCTTCAAACTCCTGAAGGCTGGGCGTTAGTGACAGATGCAAAAGAATCAAGGGATTCTATTCCAACCTGATTGAGAACCGACAGATGATTAGCCGTGCTGTGACAGAGCATAGGACCATTTTCACTGAGAGGATGGGATGTACCCATTGACAACGGTGATGCCCTACATACAGCTTGCCATGGAAAGGAGTAGGAAGGATTGGATGAATGTAATAAGAAAATAGAGATTCGAGAGGAGCACAGCATCTCCATATGTCTATCTGAAATTCCCACCATGGAATTATATGAGTAACTATTTACTATTTTATTTTCTGTTTATTATTTATTTTCGAACTTATCATAAGCCTTTTAATCTGCCTAACTGAGATTTACAAGGTGACCATAGCTTGCTTCATACCAATAATCTCTGTGGGATCGACCCTTACTCACGTAAGGTATTACTTGGATGACCCAGTACACTTGCTGGTTAGTTGAACGGAGTTGTGAGATTCTCTAACAGTGCCTGTAACTCTTTTGGTCCAACAACAACACTAAGCTGTTGGTGCCATTACCAGGGATTATTAAGATCCCAATTCATCATACCATGATCTCTTTAGGGTATTTTTGATAGAGCCAATATTTAAATTTCATACAAGTACAAAGAGACCAACTTTGAGGATCACAATTTCGTCCACCAGCAGGCAAGTGAGGTTTCTATGAAGTTCACATAGGATTTTTGATATAGGAGTGAATAATTTTTACATTTTGCATGTAATTTATCTGACAGTTTAATTTTTAATCTTCCTCAATTGCATTATTTGACCTTAGTATAAGATGTTATTTTGATTTTGTAGGCAGAAATGTCTTTGTTTAATTTCTTGTTTCATTTTAAGTTTTCAACTTATTCATCTTAAAATATCATTATAGTGGAAGATGCTTCTCATGCTGTGTTAATTAGTTCTCAATATGAATGAATCATAATATTTTAGATGTGTATATATATATATATATATATGATAATCACCGTTGATGGATGTAAGTGAATTTAACACATTAGACTGTGCATACATAAAAATGGAGCAAACCATGCCATGTGGTGATGTCCTTGTATATCTAATAGGATCGGATAATATCAGATATTTTAGATGATTAAACATATTAATAATTAAATCAATGGAAACTAATTAAGAGAAGCAAAAGAGAAATGAAGTGCCATTTGTTGTGATATTGAGGAAGACTAAAAATAGCTTTTACAACATGCATGTTATATGTATATTGAATTTTGCCTTTTGTGATATTGAACTTTCAATACTCTCTTTTTTGCTAGGTGAGATCTTAAGGAGTTTTAGGAGAGAAAGATTGTTAAGTAAATTTATTTATACACCTACAAACTCCTCACCAATATTGTTAGAGATGGTTGTTCTAACCAAATTTTAAAGTAATTCCATCTTTACTTTTGAAGAATAATTACTTCCTAGCTGATGGAACCCTGCGTAGTTTTACTACCTAAAATTCAGTTTTCTGATATAAACTACGTCAAAATATCCTCTAGAAATCACATTTAATTTTAGAATTATCCATTAAAAAAATATTAATTTTCAATGAATTAAATAAAGTAATTATTTAGCATGATATTTTGTTTTAATATATAGATTTACTAAGGAAGTATCCAGCCATTATTCAAATCATTCATCCTCAAAACTCTTTCCAAACAAACCCTAGAATATCAAACTTTAGATACCTTGAATTCGCAGATCCATAAAGGTACAAAATTTGTGTGTTTCATTGTTCTTTATATATAAGACTTAAATTAGGAAAACTATTCAGATTCACATAGTTGAATCTTGGAAGCTTCAATTGCTCTTTTTCCTTTCTGGTAATGCTGGAAGAAGATACCGATATAATTTTTCACTGGTGTATATGATTTTGACCTTGACTCGTTCACTAGCTGCTCAATTGGTCCAATCTTTTTATCTGGATCCGGAGTGAAGAACATAGCTATAGTAAGCCTGTCCTTTCTTGCTTATATTTGCTTCTATTTTTTTACTTTCTTTTAAACAAAAAACACTTAAAAAGAAAACGGAAAGAGGCTGTATTTTTATACTTTCTTTTAAACTATTAAATACAAGTTTAGTTAACGTAAGTATCTGAATATAAATTGTCCACATTCTTTTATCCTTTTCTTTTCTGTATATACAAGTTCATCTGGCATCTAATGCTTTTCTTTAATTTTTTATTTTACCTTTTAATACAGTATTAAGAAGTAGCCCCTACATCAAAAATTTTGAAAAGCTGGAATAAATATGGTTGGTAGAGACGGAGATCGCGGCCGTGGCCGTGGTCGAGGTCGAGGCCGAAAGGGGAGGCCTAGGCTTTCTCCCGGTTACCCCCATGACTTGCATGCAGATCCATACACTCTTGTTGGGTCATCATCTGGCACGACTGCTCTGACCAATGGGAGATCGCCACCTATTGCTACTACTACTCCCTCTCGTTAGGTGTCTCAGATACATATGATGCCTACTCCGGGTGTGCCAAGATCATGCACTCAACAAGCCAATGAACCTTCCAACACTGCCTCACGTGGTGTTCAGAGTGATCTAGCTATTATAGCTCCCAGTCGAGCAGGATCTTGTGGAGAAAGACAAACCACATCTAATGGTATCCAAGATACTCTAGCACAAGTGCTCCAAGCTTAGATATGATGGTGTCAAATGGTTTGTTATTTGATTTAAATTTTATGAATAGCATGTCTCATTTTTACTAAGTAATATGTCTTTATCATTTTTTTGGTTTTTGATGTAGTTGGCACCCACCTAAGCCTGGCTTGAAGCGTATTTCTCAGGTTTTCAAGGAAAACTACAACAAGCCTTGGCTGAGTTTTGATGAGGCAGATGATGATACTCGAAAAATATAGTGGACAGAGTGGAGGGTAAATTTTAATTACTATATTACAGTAATTAACTCAATAAAATTATATGGTTGAGTTTTTAAGGACCTGCATGTTTTCACTGCACATGCTAATCTCATTAATTAATTACTAAAGTATATGTCATAATTTGTTTAATTTAAACGCGATGCAGGACTAATTTGTTGTTGATATATTTTTACCTCGGATCTTGTTGTTTAGAATTTCAATGCTATACCATTTGATATATATATATATATATATATATATATATATATATATATATATATATATATATATATACTTGGCTACTTTAGTTAACATGTATGAGAGATTTATATATAAGTTTTTGTTTAGTCCTCACCATCATTCTTAACCAAATCATTACACCTAAAAATTAGCTAACATAGTTGATGTAATTGGTCAAAGAAAAGAGAGGTGGATAGCACGGGGATTCAATTTAAGCCACCTGGGTGTTGGGTTCCACTTCCATGTTTTTTTTTCCCTAAAAATAATGTCATTTATATTATGCAATCTATTGAACATCATGTTAATAAAAAAAATTTTATTAAAATAGAAATGCTTTGATATTCTTGACACGGAAGAGGATGATATCTATTAAGCTTGAAAGTTTAGGGCTGCCAAGAGCTTGCGAGTTATGCTCCATGCCATTTGCAAAAAAGGTGCCCGTCCATATTGGATCCCACCAGAAGTTCTTAGTGAATTGATGAGACGTTGGGACACTGATGCCTATAGACAATTACAGGCGAGAAAAACAGCTGCCAGGAAATCGACTCAAAGTACCTCCCTTCACATTGTAGGAGGCACCACCTTTCCAGAAGCGAGGTTACGCTTGGTAAATTGCTTACAGAACCCTCCTTTTTACTTTATACTATGAGTTGCCATCATAATTTATACTATCAAAATTTACCTATTCATTGAGCTATATATGCTACTATGCTGTTTCAAAACATGTTAAGACATTCAAGTCCTGCTCTTTTAACAATTTAGGCTTTAGAAGTGTCTCGTAAATAGTCATAATATTGATGAGATTCTGTGACTAAACCTGCGCTAGCCTCCATGTCTCTATGCTTCAAATTGCATGAGTATTTGTCTCCTGTGGCTATTTGCCATCATCAGAATATGTCACATGAAGGTTTATTATATATAAGAAAAGAAATTGGAAGTAAAATCTACTTCCTTGAAGGTTTATGTCAGTTGTAACTGCTTTGCTTGACAGAGCACAAAACGCTGCCAAATATTTAGATGGTGGCTAAGTCTATAATCATATTCTGCTAGGAGAGGGAAGCTATATCTTCTTAATAATTTCTCGTGTGTGCTCCCATGCATAAGCTAGGCATGTAATAAGCATAGTTTAGAATCTTGTGAAGATAACTAATAATTAGAGTTATGCTAGTGAAGTCATTTCTCATGGGAAAATGCCCTGACTCATCCATTCTTTACCATTGAATGAGATCTAAATCGGGTGCACACACATTCAATTGCAGATGATGGATGAATTTGGAAGATATTCCATAATAAATGAGTTCACCAAAGGTTTCTCTACTAATTAAGAAAAACATGATAATAAGGATTAAGATGATAATTGTTGAAAATGGTCAATAAAACTTTGCTTTTATGTTGGTAGCCAGATGGTCCAAAATCTTAAGTCCTGGGAATGGTTCTTATTAATCTCTCTAACTGGTTTAATATCACTTTTAACATGTCACTTGTTGCATCCCTTAATAATTTAGAAATGTTACTATCTTAAATGTCAGCCTGTTCTCAAATGTAACTTTTCTCTTTGTACTTTGTAAGCTGCTCTATCTAAGTACAGTGGCTTAGTTCAGTACATCATCAATTGTATACCCATATTTGTTGATAATTTGGTTACATTATGTAGAATTATTCACTTGGAAGACCATCATGTATGGATGAGTTTTTTTAGCACACTCATACTCGCAAAGAGGATAGGTCTCAATGGGTTGATGAACACTCCTGAAAGACAAAGGTAACTTACTTTCATTGTAATGTTGGACTTATTTTTTTCACATATCCCCTTAATTTTTGCATTATTGATACTTATAGTAGTTTATCAATCATTTCTTCTCATTATAGGATATATTTCAATAGCGTATGTTTCAAGCTGAGCAAGAGCGGCAGGCTGCTATAGAGGCTGGTGTAACGGATCCACTGCCTGTCTCTGAGAAACGCATATGGATTGAAAAAGTGGATGGAAAGCGAAGAGGTAGGGTATGTGGCACGGGTGAGGTAAGAGATTCTTCCATGGTGTGACCTCGAGTTGATGGGCCAACCACGACCACCAACACTGATGTTTTGGATCTTAGAGAACAAATCGTAATACTCAATAGAAAAGTTGAACAACATGCCGCTAAATATAGAGAGCTTGAAGACCGCTACCAAAGGGAGACAAGAGAGTGGCAACAGACTATTGAATCCTTGCGTGAGGATCTCAACACCAGTAACTCACAGATGGATCAGTTTAGTCATCAATTGAGTAGCTTGACTGAGTATGTGAGGGCCATAGGTCCTAGTAGTTCTAGATCACGTGTTCTCCCACCTCTTCCTTTTACTTTTCCAAGCTACCAAAAAAGCACAGCCGTAGGTAGAAAACTCCCACCTATTCCGCAAAAACCAGAACAACCACAGAGTTCTCAATGGGACGATGATTCTGATGATCTTGATGAATCGGATGATTATTTAGATGAGTATGAGTAGGATTATTTACTTTGCTTTGAATATTTTGTATTATTAGTAGACTGTAATTTAAACGAATATAAGTCTAAGTTTAGTTATTTATCTTGTCTAGAGTCTTTATGTTAGAGGATTATTTATTATTTTGATAACTTTGTAACCTCATTATTTTTATATTTAGAAGTTTATTTATCTAATATTTTGTATAAATTTTATTTCTATATTTAAAAGTTTATTAGTATTAATTGTCTACTAATTTTCAAATAGAAAAATAATTAAAAAAATTATAGCTATTACAGACATACAATTTGTTGGTATCTAAGTAATTAAATTGACGGCTCTTTTTTGATTTATTAAATCAAATATCGACAAAAGTGATGTCGATTTTATATAGAAATATCGACGGCTATGTTGTCGATTTTATTAAGCATTTGTCGGTATCTAAATAATTAAATCAATGGCCCTTTTGTCGATTTTGTTGAATCAAATATCGACAAAAATGTTGTCGATTTTACATAATAATATCGACGGCAACGTTGTCGATTTTAGTAACAATGTAGAATTATCAAACTCATATTATAGACAGAAATACCGTCAATTTTAATAATTTATTATCGACAGCCATGCAAGCCTTTGATTTTAATAGAATTTTGAAAAATCGACAAGCTTAATAGCGACCATCTCCGCCGTCCATTTTACCGTCGAATTTCAATATTATTGACGGCTTAGTCGTCGATTTGGCCGTCGATTTTAACAATATTTCTTGTAGTGATATGGTGATCGTAACTGTCAAACTAGAGAAGCAGCAACTTGTTTTTAGCTAATATTTTGATAACAAAAAATTAAATACAATGTGTTTTGAAAAAGAAAACAGAGAAAAAAAAGAGAAAGAGAGAGAGAGAAAAGTAAAGTTGGATAATTGTTAGTAAAAAGAAGTTTTTAAAAATAAAAAAGTGTGTTACTAAATTTTTTTATTTCTCTCTCAGTAGGATTAAATCTAGATTCAATTCTGATTATCTAATAAAGAAAAAAAACAATTAACTTTTACAAAATTTTTAAGAATTTTTTTATTTCTTTTAAAAGCAAATGATTAATAAAGAATAACAATAAAAGTATTTAGGATAAATAGGATATAACTATGACAATTATTATATGAGATTTGTCCAATGTTAAATAGAAAAATGCACAACATATTGATATAAACATGACGATAGTTGCTTCTCGTCCCTTTTTACATAATCCGAACTCGCAGCACATATGAGGGCAAGGGAGGATGATGCCGCTGACGACACCAAAACGGACGGATGGAAAGGATGCCAATGACGACACGGACGTGCTGCAACACTTCATTATCCTAAACCATACCTCTAGTTGTAAAGCGAAAGATAACAAAGTGTCATGACAGTTATAAAGCTCATACAACAATAAATATAGAAGGAAATAGTAATACTAGAAGCCCGATAAATGAATAAAAGCTCAAAGTCGCATAAAGCAGAATTACAAAACGTGAAGCGTTCACACACGATAACCAGACGCGTAAGCACGGACAGAACAAGACATAATATATATAAAACCTCATAGATAGGTCGAGGATACACAAGGTATAATTAAATTAAGCAAGGTATATATAAGTATGATATAAAAAAAGGACTAGTCACAGCCTACAAAGTTTAGGTCTGTTAGTCAAACTGAATACAATAGAGTTTTGAAGTTTAAAATAGCAACAACCTATCTCTCAAAATTTTCAGGAATAAATTCTCTAAGGCAACAAAGTATAATATACAAAAGGTGAGAGAATAACTACAACTAAAGTAAAGTAAAATAAAGCATAAAAAATATCATCCTACGCTCTGTCACCATATCCGTAAACTCACCGAGGTGGGTTGCGACCTGCATCTAAAAAACTAACAACAACATATGGTATGAGAATCGAAGGTTCTCAGTATGGTAACAGTGCCCAATATGTAAGATATAAGGTTCTGGGATGCCAAAGACAATCCTAGAACTTCACATCGAAAACAGATATTTAAGCTTAACAAAATACTTAAACTAAACCATAAACCGTAAACAGAATTATCTAAACTTAGGGGATTTCTAACTAATACCAATCACATTGCTGTATCCTACAGCCTTCACCATTCTAACCTCCATGCAATCCCATCATCACCGCCTTCCGATCCTCGTAAACACCATACAATCACAAGTATATGCAAATAAGGAATACACAGGTAATATTCAAGTATAGCGTGTAATTCAAGAAGCAAATAGGTATATTCTACATTTAGGCAAACTGCAAGTAATCAAAGCAAACAAGCACATAAGACATGCATATGATGAATGCCTGTCCTATTGGCTGTGATATCACATGTCGGTTATAGTGCCAAACCCGACACAAAATCTGGTTGGCAACTCCCAGATTAGTCTCTCTGTTGCGCATACTCAGGAGGAATAATTCTGAGGGATGAGTGCCCTAGCACCTTCTCCATTAGGAAGGAAAAGTTCTGAGGGAGAGTACTCTACCACCTTTCTCTGGATGCCGCATGATTCCGTGGGATAGTGCTCTACCACCATACAACTAGAGAGAAATGTGAGTGGAGAGCCTAGCTTCAACCCTCACATCTCGACATAGGCAAGACGAACCACATGCCCTACGCCTGCAACTCAGCATAAGTAGGACGAACTATTGCCCTTATGTCTGCATATGATTGATGGTATTTAAAAGAAAAAATCATTTCCAAAAACAGTTTTCAATAAGTTCGTCATCCATTACCGAGTCCCAAACTCATTATAACCATCATGAGTTTTCAAGTCATTAATTCTATCATCAATGTAGCACTCCATCACACATATTCGGCTAGTTCATCTTCAGTACATCTAAAACCTAAGTCTTTGTCTTTTAATCTTATTACCAGAAATTAACTAACTAACTCATTCATTTTATTCTCCCATGTTTTAAAGCCTAGAACAAGCTAAAGGATCTTAAACAGCAATTTAAAGAAGCTTAGAAATCTAGAGAACTCTTGCAAACGAAGAAAATCATTTTTCAGCAAAACAGGGTCTGTGCGTACGCATGCCCGAGTGTGCGTACGCACACTTCAATTTTAGACTATTACGCGTATGCACTTACGTGTCGCGTACGCAGGGGTGCTGGACAGAGATCATCAACAGCATACGGCGCATTGGGGCCGTGTACGCATCCTTGCATTTTGGCCCATCCCGCGTACGGATGCATAGGCCGCGTATGCATGGGGCCGGACAGAGACGCATGCCTGCATTGTTAAACCACCTTTTTATGATATATTTTGGACTGAATTGAGTGGGTTTTGTCAACTATTCTCAAACTTATTCATGTAAATTGCATGTTTTTTATTTCCTTCCTAATTTTGTGATATGATTGAAAATATGCTTCATAGGCCTTAAAATTGTTAATTTTTAATTTTTCTTTATACCATTTGATGCCGTGATGTGTTTGTGAAGTGTTTTCAGGTTTACAGGGCATGAATGGCTTAAAGGATGAAGATGAAGCATGTTAAAGTGGAAGGAACACAAAAAACTAAAGACCTAAGAAGTGAGGAGCGATGCGCACGCATGGCTGACGCGTGCGCGTGATTTGGAGAATTTCGCAGCGACTCGTACACGTGACCAGCGCAGAAGACCAGTGACACGTACGCGTGACCGGCGCGTACGCGTGACCGACGCGTACGCGTGACAAAGCGTCACGTGCTGCACTTATCAGAACTTACTGAGGACAATTTCTGGGCTGATTTGGACCCAGTTTCAAGCCCGAAAACATAGATTAGAGGCGGGGGTAGAGTTGAGACTAAGGACTTACACTTTATTTTTCAATTTTTTAGGTTTTTTTGTTTTAGTTTTTGAATTCTAGAGAGAAAAACTCCTACTTTCCTCTAGGGTTTGGATTTCTTAGCTTTGCTTATGAATTGGAATTTGAGAGAGCTGCTATTACCTTCCATTGAAGTCGTCATCCTTATAGTTTACTTCTCCAATAACTTAATTAGCCTTTTCCATTTAATCGCTTTGTGTTCATATTTGGATATTATTATTTTTAAATTTTATTAATGCTGTGAAGTATTTTCATATTTATTTTTATTACTTGTTTGATTTGTATTGAGTATTGTTCATGCCAATTTTAGTTTAAATAATTTCTTAGAATTACCAAGTCTCTTATTTATTCCTATTCTATGTTATTGAAAATGGCATTCATGTTAATGGAGTAGATATTCCAACTTGGCTTGGAAGTTGATTAATTGGAAGCCTTGAGTTATGATACTCAAGTACCAATTTGTAATTGGGAATTACTGACTAACTCAGTTTTCACCAACTCTAATCCCTCGGAATGAGAGGATTATGATTTGTGAGTCAAAGGTAGTGATAACCACTTGACTTTCCTCCAATTGTTAGAGGATAACTAAGTGGGAGTAATAACCCTTTACTATTATACTTGGAAAAGACAACAAGGACAGGAACTCCAATTTTCCCTCCCAGCCAAGGCCTTTTATTTCAAATACATAACATCTCTTGTTTTTTGCACATTACGTTAATTCGTAGTTATTTATTTTTTCATTTTCAAACTTCAAACATATTCTGAAAATTCCTGACCAATAATTTACATCATTGTGTCAACTCTTTGGGAAATAACCTGATATTCTACTCTCGGTTATTTATTCTTAATTGTGACACACTTTTAAATTGATACTGGAATTTTCGTCGGTTAAGACTGTACTTGCAACGTTATCTTTATCGGAATTTCTTAACCGGCATTTTTTGACCCATCAATTTTTGGCGCCTCTGCCGGGGAGTTGCATGTGTGCTAAATTATTGGTTGGTGTCAATATTTTTATATTTACATAATTGTATTTTTTATTTTTATTTTTATTTGTGTTTTTTTCTGTTTATTAGTAGTAATTATTATTTATTTTTCTTAGTTTATTTTATTACCATGAGCTCTATGTTTCTTTCATTGAGTGACGCGTTCATTACCGGATCCGAGCCTAGCTGCATTTGATCCTGAGATCGAAAAGACTATTTCACGTATTAGGCGAGCTCGACGTCAGTTAGCCTTTGAGGGTGGTGAAGGGGTTTTCCCCAATTCACCAGTCTTATCTAAGGTTAAGTCTGAAGCATCATTTGAGGAAGAAACTAGTTCCTCTCCTACTAATTCTATTGATGCCTCTTCTGTTGATTTAAGAAGAATTACTCTCAAGGAAGCGGGAGCTCCAGGCTTTACACTGCAACCATATCAAGCGCGTCATCTGAATTTGACTGTAAATTTTGAACTGAAGACCGCATTGATTAATCTACTGCCTAAGTTTCATGGCTTACCTGCTCAAGAACCTATCAAGCACCTTAGAGATTTTCAGACAGCTTGCTCGACTACTAGGCGGCATAGTGCGGATGAGACTGCCGTTTGGCTATACACCTTCCCATTTTCTCTTGAGAAAAAGGAAAATGAGTGGTTCTACACTCAACCGGAAGCTGTTGTTACTAATTGGGATCTGCTTAGGAGGGAATTCTTGGACAAGTATTTTCCAGCAGAGGTTACATATAGGTTGAGGAAGGAAATTTTCTATATCATTCAGGGTGAATCAGAGACTCTCTATGAGTACTAGAAACCCTTCAGGAATCTCCTTGACTCATGTCCCTATCATATGATTGACCAGTTGGTGATGATTAGCTATTTCTGCCAAAGCATATGAGGCCTCGAGACAAGAACCTCTTAGATGCTACGAGTAATGGCTCTCTGACGAAGTACAAGACAGCGACAGAAGCGTGGCAACCGATCACCGATCTAGCTTAGTCTACCCAAAATGCAAGGTAAAGGAATAATCATCTCAAGGCTATTGCAGAAGTTTCTTCTAGTGGAGAGACAACTGCTCTCACCCAGAAATTGGGAGAGATGACCAATATACTCAAACAAATCCAGCTCAATCAACAACAACATCCGCCCCCTCCATAACAAAACTGTCAACAGTTAGTCCCTCAGAGAGTATGTGGAATCTGCGCATGCTATTCTCACTATACTGATGAATGTCCACAACTCCAAGAGGACAACACCTTGGTGACTACCAATGCTTATTACAACCGTCCGAATCAAGGGTACTATCAACAAGGCGGTAATTATAATAAAGGTGGTAACTACAATCAAGGTTAGCAAGATAATCCCAACCAAGGATGGAGAGATAATCCCAACCAAGGAGGCAGAGACAACGGTGGAAATCAAAGGTGGAACAACAACTATCAACAGAACCGGTATTAACAAAACCCTCCATACCAACAGCAAAACCAAGGCCAAAGATAACAACCTCCTCACTAAAAGCAAGCTCAAGCACCTCAACTCAACCAACCACAAGTCCCTTAAATTACCTACCCCAAATTATGTATGGGGGTACCCGCGTACGCATGCCCCTCCAGATTTGCAAAATTCTATAAAGTTGCTAAAATCAGTTTTAAACACCAAAGTTTAAACGTTCATAATTTCCTCTACAAAAAACCATTTCCCTCAAACTTTATATCAATTTAAAGTTCTTTGAATCATATTTAATTTAAAATAATTTTCAACAAATTTTAGAAATAGAGGCTCAAGTTATGATCCGTCAAAATTCACTAAAAATAGATTTTTACCAAAAGTTCACTAGGTTCTCAAACTTCCAAAATTCACAATCAAAACTAATTATCTTTCAACCAAAATAGTTCCAATGGACCTAAATGATGTTCATATATCTTTCAATTCATTCACAATCTATCCATACACATTTTCACCATTTTCACTCAAAAATTCCTACTTACACACCTTCACATTTTCAATAAATCACAACTCAACATTAATTCACAATCCTCAATATTCATCAACATCAACAAGCATCCAAACCCAATATCATTGCTCACTATTATCATTATTCAACTTTACTCTCAATAATTAATAACAATATCACAATTCAATAAAATCATAACAAGCATCAATAGTCATAATCCACAATCAACAATTCAAACCTATCCTATGGTCCACTAGCCTAAGTGTCCAGAAATATTACATATTACATAGAAAAAATCAAAATCATACCTTGGTCAATTCCCAATATGTACCAAACACCAAAATTTGACCCCACCCAAGCTTCCACAAGTCTCCAAGTTTAACAAGCCACCACACACAATCCAAAGGCTCCAATAATCATAAATTCCAAGAAATACACAATTAATTCATCATAATCAATATCTAGGGTTTACCAAAATCATAATTTTATGAGGGTTTAAGGAAATCTAACCTTACCCACTGTAATTTGGGACAAAACCCAACAATAACCCGCTACTAGATCACACCTAAAGAACCAAAATCACAAAATCTACTAAAAAATCAAATGTAAAATCACAGATTTTATTAGGGCAGAAACTGGAGCGTGAGTTTTGAGTTCTTACCAACTTTGTTTAACTAGAAATAAAGAGCTCCACAAGAGCTTCACGTCGCCGCAAATGGCTCGACAATCGGAGCTCTGTAGCTCAAGTTATGGCTCAAGGAAGATTATGGTGAATAGTAAACCTTCTCTTCTCTTCTCTCCACTCAGCAGCACCCCTTTCTTTATTTTTGGGTGGAAATGAGCTAAATTGGCTCTTAAGTGAGGTATATATATGTTGGGATTGGGCTCAACTTGGGCCCAGTCCAACCCGTTAGTGTTTTTGGACCATTTGGCCCCATTTTGGGCCAAACCTTTAGAATTAGCGCCCGGTTTTTAACTTTAATTATTTTTCTAAGTTTTTCTACAGTTTTTATTACTCTCACACAGTACCGGGTAGACTTAAGCCAGTACTTCCGGCTAATTTACCGGTATGCGTTTTTATGAAATTTTTCATAGAAAATTATATTTTTCAACTCAGAAAAATTTACTAAATAGAAATATCATATTTAAATTTTCTAATTAATATTCTAAATTTTTTAGCCTATTTCGGACAATTAAATTATTATTATTTTACATTAATTAATTGGTTAATTATTTCCGGTTCTTACACATGCAGGGCGGAGTGGGAAGACTTAGACTCTACCCCTTCCACTTTCTTTTCGCCCGCGGGAGCTACACAGCGGAGGGAGCATACTAGTGACGGAAAAGAATGACGATATGGACGTAGCGGTTGGAATTGACAGGGAAAGAGTCACGGCGGTGGGATATCTCAGAGATGGTGATTGGTGCCTTTATACCCCTAAGGTTCGCCCGAAAACGTGAAGAATGGCGCTAGAATCTTTTTACACTCAAATTTTAATAAACTGACCAAAATGTAATTTACTGCGGTTTGGACCTTAGGGCTTCGCCAAAAATGTAAAGAATGGTGCTAGATTCTTTTTGCACTCAAATTTTAATAAACTGGTCAAAACGTAATTTACGGAGGTTTGGTGTCCAAACCGTCACTATTCTCATTAGTTTTCAATGGAACATGAAAACACTACCAGAATCGTTGTTTTTTCGTCAATTCATGGCGATTTGAGAAACTACTGACAACTTACTGCCGCAATTTATCATTTATCTTGTAGTGAGCTTATGTGCTTAAAAATCCGTAATAGAGTCTAACTCCGACAACGATCGAATTCATATAAGAATAAGATAATCATTTAAAGTTATCTTATTTAACGTGTAACTTTTAATTTATGTACGTAACATTTATAATTACATACTTGTTACATTTAATATTATTCAATTCTTCTAATAATAATTAAAAAATACAAAATAAGGTAAATTGATAATTAAATCGTGCAAAATAAAATATTTTTAGGCTGCTTTAAGTTAATTTTAATTTTTATTATATTCCAAATATTTTTGTTTAATAATAAGATGAAGAAGCAGGTACAGATGAAATACGGATACCCATTGCAAACCGAAATTTTCAAGGTTACTGTTAGGATTCGTCTTTGAGGTGTGAAGGCTTTAGTCAGTTTTAATTTAGGTAGCATACAAGTATAAAAAGACTATACGAGATGAACAAATCAATTAAACCAAAGCAACCTCATGTTCTCATCAAAACTAAACGTAACTCCACCATGTATACGACACTTCTTGACTATATGGATATTTACCAAACTTTAATTTTGTACTCCTAACCCAAATATTTTTCTTAAATTTCGGCCTAAGTTTATACACTTCACTATTCTTTTCCATTTGAAATTTCTCTCCGCGTCATTATTATTTAACCAACAAACAAATCATCTGACTTGAAATAATAATCAATTTATTAGGTATTGATAGACCTATGAAGTGAAATTTCTACCAATTTTGTTGATGAATAATTAATTATGTTAGAGACTCTCTCTTGACAAGAAAAGCCTAGTTGATTAAACGTGCAGTGATTTATTATATATTATATATATGGTCAATAATTTTAAATCACATTCCGATTCTATGTATCTTCTAGATTAGTTAGTGATCATCTGCGAAGTGCTAATCAATAATAATTATGAAAACATGCATGTACTTGATGAGCGGATAATTTATACGCTTTTTGGCATTGTTTTTATATAGTTTTTAGTAAGTTTGAGCTACTTTTAGGGATGTTTTCATTAGTTTTTATGTTAAATTCACATTTCTGGACTTTACTATGAGTTTGTGTGTTTTTCTGTGATTTCAGGTAAATTCTGACTGAAATTGAGGGATTTGAGCAAAACTCTGAAGAAGGCTGACAAAAGGACTGCTGATGCTGTTGGATTCTGACCTCCCTGCACTCGAAATGGATTTTCTGGAGCTACAGACCTCCAATTGGCACGCTCTCAACGGCGTTGGAAAGTAGACATCCAGGGCTTTCCAGCAATATATAATAGTCCATACTTTATTCGAAGAATGACGACGTAACTTGGCGTTAAACGCCAAGTACACGCTACTATCTGGAGTTAAACGCCAGAAAAACGTCATTATCCGGAGTTGAACGCCCAAAACACGTCATAACTCGGAGTTCAACTCCAAGAGAAGCCTCAGCTCGTGGATTGATCAAGCTCAGCCCAAGCACACACCAAGTGGGCCCCGGAAGTGGATTTATGCATCAATTACTTACTCATGTAAACCCTAGTAGCTAGTCTAGTATATATAGGACCTTTTACTATTGTATTAGACATCTTTTGATCTCAGTTTTGTTTTATTCTTCATCTTAGGAGATCATTGATCACGTTTAGGGGGCTGGCCATTCGGCCATGCCTGAACCTTCTTTTACTTATGTATTTTCAACGGTGGAGTTTCTGCACACCATAGATTAAGGGTGTGGAGCTCTGCTGTACCTCAAAGATTAATGAAGTTCTATTTTCTTTTATTCAATTCTCTATCTTATTCTTATTCCAAGATATTCATTCGTACTCAAGAACATGATGAATGATGATGAGTTAGATAACCCTCATTATTATTCTCACTGATGAACGCGAGTGATTGACAACCACTTCCGTTCTACATGCAACAAAGCTTGAATGTGTATCTCTGAGATTCCCCAACAGAATCTTCGTGGTATAAGCTAGATAGATGGCGGCATTCATCTGGATCCGGAAAGTCCAACCTTGTCTGTGGTGTTCCGAGTAGGATCCTGGGAATCCGGAAAGTCTCACCTTGTCTGTGGTATTCCGAGTAGGATTCCGTTCATGAATGACTGTGACGTGCTTCAAACTTTAACCTGCTGGGCGTTAGTGACAAACGCAAAAGAGGGATTCTATTCCAGTAGGAGCGGGAACCAACCGGTGATTGGCCGTACTGTGACAGAGTGCGTGCATTAGCTTTCACTGCGAGGATGGGATGTAGCTATCAACCATGGGTGATGCCTCCAGACTGGTTAGCTGTGCGAGTGACAGCCGCACAGGTTATTTCCCCGAGAGGAATGAAAGTAGCCACAGCTGATAGTGAACCCCTATACAAAGCTTGCCATGGAGAGGAGTAAGAAGGATTGAGTAGAAGCAATGGGATAGCAGGCGTCCGAGAGCTCTACAGCATCTCCATTCCGCTTATCTGAAATTCCTACCAATGAATCTGCATAAGTATCTCTATCCCTTTTATTATTCCTTTTTATTTATTATTTATTCCAATTATCACTATTACAAATGTTTAATCCGCCTAACTGAGATTTGCAAGGTGACCATAGTTTGCTTCATACCAACAATCTCTGTGGATTCGACCCTTACTCACGTAAGGTTATTACTTGGACGACCCAGTACACTTGCTGGTTAGTTGAACGGAGTTGTGAAAATAAACAGTGCCCTTAGAGTAAAATCATACAAGACCAAAAAGTCAAATCAAATAACAAGTGATCACAATTTCGTCCACCAAGTTTTTGGCGCCGTTGCCGGGGATTGTTCGAGTATGGACAACTGACGGTTCATCTTGTTGCTCAGATTAGGTAATTTTCTTTTCAAAAATATTTTTCAAAATTTTTCTTTTTATTTTTCGTTTTTCAAAACATTATTTTCGAAAAATATTAATAAAAATACAAAAAAATCATAAAATCATAAAAATCAAAAATATTTTGTGTTTCTTGTTTGAGTCTTGAGTCAATTTTTAAGTTTGGTGTCAATTGCATGCTTTTAAAATTTTTCTTGCATTTTTTTCGAAAATCCCATGCATTCATAGTGTTCTTCATGATCTTCAAGTTGTTCTTGACAAGTCTTCTTGTTTGATCTTGATGATTTCTTGTTTTGTGTCTTTTCTTGTTTTTCATGTGCATTTTTGCATTCATATTTTCCATGCATTAAAGATTTCTAAGTTTGGTGTCTTGCATGTTTTCTTTGCATCAAAAATTTTTCAAACTTATGTTCTTGATGTTCATCATGATCTTCAAAGTGTTCTTGGTGTTCATCTTGACATTCATAGCATTCTTGCATGCATTCATCGTTTTGATCTAAAATTTCATGCATTGAGTATTTTTGTTGTTTTTCTCTTTCATAATTAAAAATTCAAAAATCAAAAAAATATCTTTTCCTTATTTCCCTCCAAAATTTCGAAATTTTGGGATTGACTTGGTCAAAAATTTTCAAAATTAGTTATTTCTTACAAGTCAAGTCAAAATTTCAATTTTAAAAATCTTATCTTTTCAAAATCTTTTTCAAAAATCATATCTTTTTCATTTTTTTTATTTTTTCGAAAAATTTCAAAAATCTTTTTCAAAATAATTTCAAATCTTTTTCTTATCTTTTTATCTAATTTTCGAAAATTCACTAATAATTAATGTGATTGGTTCAAAAATTTGAAGTTTGTTACTTTCTTGTTAAGAAAGGTTCAATCTTTAAATTCTAGAATCTTATCTTGTAGTTTCTTGTTAGTGAAGTAAATAATTTCAAAAATTTTTTTAATTAAATCTTTTTATCTTTTATTTTATCTTTTTCAAAAATTTTGTCTTTTTTTTCAAAATTTGATTTCAAAATATCTTATCTAACCTCTTATCTTCTTATCTTTTTCAATTTTGATTTCAAATCTTTTTCAATCAACTAACTAACTTTTTGTTTGTTTCTTATCTTTTTCAAAACCACCTAACTACTTCTCTCTCTTCTATTTTCGAAAATATCTCCCTCCTTTTTCAAAAATTCTTTTTAATTAATTAATTGTTTCATATTTAAATTTTAAATTATAATTTTCGAAAACTACTAACTTCTTTTTCAAATTTATTTTCGAATTCTTCCTTCTCTTCTCCTCTTCTATTTAATTAATTAATTACTAACACTTCTCTTCACCTCTCTTCTTCTAAAAACCGAACCTCCTTCTTCATTCTTCTACCTCTTTCTTTTTCTACTAACATAAAGGAATCTCTATACTGTGACATAGAGGATTCCTCTTTCTTTTCTTGTTTTCTTCTCTTTCATATGAGCAGGAACAAGGATAAAGGCACTCTTGTTGACATTGATCCAGAACCTGAAAGGACTCTGAAGAGAAAATTAAGAGAAGCAAAATTACAACAATCCAGAAACAACCTTTCAGAAACATTAGCACAAGAGGTGATGGCCGAAAATAATAATAATAATGCAAGGAGAATGCTTGGTGACTTCACAAAGCCAACATCCAAGTTTGATGGAAGAAGCATCTCCATTCCTGCCATTGGAGCCAATAACTTTGAGCTTAAGCCTCAACTAGTTGCTTTAATGCAACAAAACTGCAAGTTTTATGGACTTCCATCTGAAGATCCTTACCAGTTTTTAACTGAGTTCTTGCAGATCTGTGACACTGTAAAGACAAATGGAGTTAATCCTGAAGTCTACAGACTCTTGCTTTTCCCTTTTGCTGTAAGAGACAGAGCTAGAGTATGGTTGGATTCACAACCTAAGGATAGCCTGGACTCATGGGATAAGCTTGTCACAGCATTCTTGGATAAGTTCTTTCCTCCTCAAAAGCTGAGCAAGCTGAGAGTGGATGTTCAAACCTTCAAACAAAAAGATGGTGAATCCCTCTATGAAGCTTGGGAAAGATACAAGCAGCTGACCAAGAGATGTCCATCTGACATGTTTTCTGAATGGACCATATTAGATATATTCTATTATGGTCTCTCTGAATTTTCGAAAATGTCATTGGACCATTCTGCAGGTGGATCTATTCACCTGAAGAAAACGCCTGAAGAGGCTCAAGAACTCATTGACATGGTTGCAAACAACCAGTTTATGTACACTTCTGAGAGGAATTCGGTCAACAATGGCATACCTCAGAAGAAAGGAGTTCTTGAAATTGATGCTCTGAATGCCATATTGGCTCAGAACAAAGTGTTGACTCAACAGGTCAACATGATCTCTCAAAATCTGAATGGATTGCAACATGCATCCAACAGTACTAGAGAGGCAGCTTCTGAAGAAGCTTATGATCCTGAGAACCCTGCCATGGCAGAGGTTAATTACTTAGGTGAACCTTATGGAAACACCTATAACTCATCATGGAGAAATCATCCAAATTTCTCCTGGAAGGATCAACAAAAACCCCATCAAGGTTTTAACAATGGTGGACGTGCAAGGCTGAATAATAGTAAGCCATATCCATCATCTTCTCAGCAACAGACAGAGAACTCTGAACAAAATAATTCTAATTTAGCCAATATAGTCTCTGATCTGTCAAAGGCCACTTTCAGTTTCATGAATGAAACCAGATCTTCCATCAGAAATCTGGAAGCACAAGTGGGCCAGCTGAGTAAGAAAGTTATTGAAACCCCTCCCAGTACTCTCCCAAGCAATACTGAAGAAAATCCAAAAGGAGAGTGCAAGGCCATTGATTTAATCAAAGAGGCCGAATGCACTAGGGAGGAGGAGGACGAAAATCCTAATGAGGAAGACCTCCTAGGACGTCCCTTAAGCAAGAAGGAGTTTCCTATTAAGGATCCAAAGGAATCTGAGGCTCATCTAGAGACCATAGAGATTCCATTAAACCTCCTTCTGCCATTCATGAGCTCTGAAGACTATTCATCCTCAGAAGAGGATGAAGATGTGACTGGAGAGCAAGCTGCTCTATATTTGGGAGCTATCATGAAGCTGAATGCCAAGCTGTTTGGTAATGAGACTTGGGAAAGTAAACCTCCCTTGCTCATTAGTGAACTAGATACTTGGATTCAGAAAACTCTACCTCAAAAGAAACAAGATCCTGGCAAGTTCTTAATACCTTGTACCATTGGCACCATGAGCTTTGAAAAAGCTCTATGTGACCTGGGGTCAGGGATAAATCTTATGCCACTCTCTGTAATGGAGAAGATGGGGATCATTGAGGTACAACCTGCCTTGTTCTCATTACAATTGGCAGATAAGTCCATAAGACAAGCTTATGGGTTAGTAGAGGACGTGCTAGTAAAGGTTGAAGGCCTTTACATCCCTACTGATTTCATAATCCTAGACACTAGGAAGGAAGATGATGAATGCATCATCCTAGGAAGACCTTTCCTAGCCACAGCAGGAGCTGTGATAGATGTCAACAGAGGTGAATTAGTCCTTCAATTGAATGGAGAATATCTTGTGTTTCAAGCACATGGCTATCCCTCTGTGACAAAAGAGAGCAAGCATGAAGAGCTTCTCTCAGTTCAGAGTCAAGAAGAGCCCACACAGTCAAACTCTAAGTTTGGTGTTGTGAGGCCACAACCAAACTCTAAGTTTGGTGTCCAAACCCCATATCCAAACTCTAAGTTTGGTGTTGGGAATACCACACTTAAGTTGACCTGATCACCTTGTGGCTCCATGAGAGCCACTGTCAAGCTATTGACATTAAAGAAGCGCTTGTTGGGAGGCAACCCAATTTTATTCATCTAATTTTATTTTATTTTGTTTCTTTGTTATTTTTGTGTTTTATTAGGTACATGATCATGAGGAGTCACGAAAAAATCAAAAAAATTAAAAACAGAGTCAAAAACAGAAGAAAAAATTTTTCACCCTGGAGGACGCACGGGCTGGCGTTCAGCGCCCAGAAGGAGCATCTGGCTGGCGTTCAACGCCAGAACAGAGCACCATTCTGGCGCTGAACGCCCAAAACAAGCAACAACCTGGCGTTTAACGCCAGGATGCGCACACAGAGGATAATCTGGCGCTGAACGCCAGAAACAAGCATGAAACTGGCGTTCAACGCCAGAAACATGCATAACATGGGCGTTTAACGCCCAGAACTAGCATCAATGGGCGTTTGAACGCCAGAATGATGCATCAAGGCATGTTACATGCCTATATGGTGAAGGAATGGTATTTGTTTTCACCTCAGGATCTGTGGACCCCACAGGATCCTCACCTTAGGATCTGTGGACCCCACAGGATCCCCACCTACCACATTTCTTTTAATCCTATTCACACTCTCCTAATCCAAATCACATTCTCAATGTCACACTTCCCAAAAACCTTCACCAATCACCTCAATTCCTCTTCCCAACTTCCCCATTCACCATTCACATCAACCCCTCTTCCCCATACACCCCACCTACCCCCACTACTTTCAAATTCAATTTCCCACCCTTTCCCACCCAATATGGCCGAACCTATACCCTCCCCTCTCCCTATAAATACCCTTCTTTTCTTTTACATTTCCACACAACTCAAACCCACATTCTCCCACATAGCCGACCCCTCTCTACCATATTTTCTTCTTCTTCTTCTACTCTTCTTTTCTTTTTGCTTGGGGACAAGCAAATTTTTAAGTTTGGTGTGGTAAAAAAGCCTAAGCTTTTTGTTTTTCATTCACCATCAATGGCACCCAAGACCGGAGTCTCCTCAAGAAAAGGAAAAGGGAAGGCAAAAGCTTCCACTTCCGAGTCATGGGAGAAGGAGAGATTCATCTCCAAGAGCCACCAAGACCACTTCTATGATGTTGTGGCAAAGAAGAAAGTGATCCATGAGGTCCCTTTCAAACTCAAGAAGAATGAGTATCCGGAAATCCGACTTGAAATTCAAAGAAGAGGTTGGGAAGTCATAGCCAACCCCATACAACAAGTTGGAATTTTAATGGTTCAAGAGTTCTATGCCAATGCATGGATCACTAGAAACCATGACCAAGGTATGAACCCAAGTCCGAAAAACTATATCACCATGGTTAGGGGGAAATACTTGGATTTTAGTCCGGAGAATGTGAGGTTGGCGTTTCATTTGCCTATGATGCAAGGTGATGAACACCCCTACACAAGAAGGGTCAACTTTAACCAAAGGTTGGACCAAGTCCTTACGGACATATGTGTGGAAGGCGCCCAATGGAGAGTAGATTCCAAAGGCAAGCCAGTCCAACTAAGAAGACTGGACCTCAAGCCTGTAGCTAGAGGATGGTTGGAGTTCATTCAAAGATCCATCATCCCTACAAGCAACCGATCTGAAGTTACTGTGGATCGGGCCATCATGGTTCATAGCATCATGATTGGTGAAGAAGTAGAGGTTCATGAAGTCATAGCCAATGAACTCTACAAAATAGCTGACAAGCCTTCATACATGGCATGGCTAGCATTCCCTCACCTCATATGCCATCTATGTTATTCAGCTGGAGTTATCATAGATGGAGATGTCTCCATTGAAGAAGACAAGCCCATTACCAAGAAAAAGATGGAGCAAACAAGGGAAGCTCCTCACGGCCTCCAAGAAGAACATGAGGAAGTGCATCATCAACAAATGCCTCAAGGAATGCACTTCCCTCCCAACAACTATTGGGAGCAACTCAACACCTCCTTAGAGGATTTGAGCCATAATGTTGAACAACTAAGGGTGGAACATCATGAGCACTCCATCATTCTCCAAGAAATAAGAGAAGATCAAAGAGCAATGAGGGAGGAGCAACAAAGGCAAGGAAGGGACATAGAAGAGTTGAAGAACATCATTGGTCCTTCAAGAAGAAGACGCCACTAAGGTGGATTCATTCCTTGTTCTTTATTTCTTTCTGTTTTCGGTTTTTAATGCTATGTTTATTTATGTTTTTGTGTCTCTACTTCATGATCATTAGTATGTAAACCATGCCTTAAAGCTATGAAATAAAATCCATTAGTCCTTCACCTCTCTTAAAAGAAAAATGTTTTAATTCAAAAGAACAAGAAAAAGCAGTGAAAAAGAAAGCTTGCGAAAAAAAAAGAAAGAAAAAAAATGGCGAAAAAAAAAAAAAAAAAAAGAGAAGGAGCAGTAGAAAAAGCCAATAGCCCTTAAAACCAAAAGACAAGGGTAAAAAAGATCCAAGGCTTTGAGCATCAATGGATAGGAGGGCCCAAGGAAATAAAATCCAGGCCTAAGCGGCTAAATCAAAGCTGTCCCTAACCATGTGCTTGTGTCATGAAGGTCCAAGTGAAAAGCTTGAGACTGAGTGGTTAAAGTCGTGATCCAAAGCAAAAGAGTGTGCTTAAGAGCTCTGGACACCACTAATTGGGGACTTTAGCAAAGCTAAGTCACAATCTGAAAAGGTTCACCCAGTTATGTGTCTGTGGCATTTGTGTATCCGGTGGTAATACTGGAAGACAAAGTGCTTAGGGCCACAGCCAAGACTCATAAGTAGCTGTGTTCAAGAATCAACATGCTTAACTAGGAAAGTCAATAACACTATCCGAAATTCTAAGCTCCTAGAGAAGCCAATCATTCATAAACTTCAAAGGAAAAAGTGAGATGCCAAAACTGTTCAGAAGCAAAAAGCTACAAGTCCCGCTCATGCAATTAAATTAATATTCATTGATATTTTGGACTTTATAGTATATTCTCTTCTTTTTATCCTATTTGATTTTCAGTTGCTTGGGGACAAGCAACAATTTAAGTTTGGTGTTGTGATGAGCGGATAATTTATACGCTTTTTGGCATTGTTTTTATATAGTTTTTAGTAAGTTTGAGCTACTTTTAGGGATGTTTTCATTAGTTTTTATGTTAAATTCACATTTCTGGACTTTACTATGAGTTTGTGTGTTTTTCTGTGATTTCAGGTAAATTCTGACTGAAATTGAGGGATTTGAGCAAAACTCTGAAGAAGGCTGACAAAAGGACTGCTGATGTTGTTGGATTCTGACCTCCCTGCACTCGAAATGGATTTTCTGGAGCTACAGACCTCCAATTGGCACGCTCTCAACGGCGTTGGAAAGTAGACATCCAGGGCTTTCCAGCAATATATAATAGTCCATACTTTATTCGAAGAATGATGACGTAACTTGGCGTTAAACGCCAAGTACACGCTGCTGTCTGGAGTTAAACGCCAGAAAAACGTCATTATCCGGAGTTGAACGCCCAAAATACGTCATAACTCGGAGTTCAACTCCAAGAGAAGCCTCAGCTCGTGGATTGATCAAGCTCAGCCCAAGCACACACCAAGTGGGCCCCGGAAGTGGATTTATGCATCAATTACTTACTCATGTAAACCCTAGTAGCTAGTCTAGTATATATAGGACCTTTTACTATTGTATTAGACATCTTTTGATCTCAGTTTTGTTTTATTCTTCATCTTAGGAGATCATTGATCACGTTTAGGGGGCTGGCCATTCGGCCATGCCTGAACCTTCTTTTACTTATGTATTTTCAACGGTGGAGTTTCTGCACACCATAGATTAAGGGTGTGGAGCTCTGCTGTACCTCAAAGATTAATGAAGTTCTATTTTTTTTTATTCAATTCTCTATCTTATTCTTATTCCAAGATATTCATTCGTACTCAAGAACATGATGAATGATGATGAGTTAGATAACCCTCATTATTATTCTCACTGATGAACGCGAGTGATTGACAACCACTTCCGTTCTACATGCAACAAAGCTTGAATGTGTATCTCTGAGATTCCCCAACAGAATCTTCGTGGTATAAGCTAGATAGATGGCGGCATTCATCTGGATCCGGAAAGTCCAACCTTGTCTGTGGTGTTCCGAGTAGGATCCTGGGAATCCGGAAAGTCTCACCTTGTCTGTGGTATTCCGAGTAGGATTCCGTTCATGAATGACTGTGACGTGCTTCAAACTTTAACCTGCTGGGCGTTAGTGACAAACGCAAAAGAGGGATTCTATTCCAGTAGGAGCGGGAACCAACCGGTGATTGGCCGTACTGTGACAGAGTGCGTGCATTAGCTTTCACTGCGAGGATGGGATGTAGCTATCAACCATGGGTGATGCCTCCAGACTGGTTAGCTGTGCGAGTGACAGCCGCACAGGTTATTTCCCCGAGAGGAATGAAAGTAGCCACAGCTGATAGTGAACCCCTATACAAAGCTTGCCATGGAGAGGAGTAAGAAGGATTGAGTAGAAGCAATGGGATAGCAGGCGTCCGAGAGCTCTACAGCATCTCCATTCCGCTTATCTGAAATTCCTACCAATGAATCTGCATAAGTATCTCTATCCCTTTTATTATTCCTTTTTATTTATTATTTATTCCAATTATCACTATTACAAATGTTTAATCCGCCTAACTGAGATTTGCAAGGTGACCATAGTTTGCTTCATACCAACAATCTCTGTGGATTCGACCCTTACTCACGTAAGGTTATTACTTGGACGACCCAGTACACTTGCTGGTTAGTTGAACGGAGTTGTGAAAATAAACAGTGCCCTTAGAGTAAAATCATACAAGACCAAAAAGTCAAATCAAATAACAAGTGATCACAATTTCGTCCACCAGTACTACAATGTGAAAATGAAAACCAAAGAAATGTTGTATGTATGTGATTTTATATATTATATATTACACGTGAATTTTAAACAAGTGCTTTGGAGATATCAATGTATTCATAGTTCAACTGCCGATGACTCTTCTTACCATCTCTCTAGCTAGCAAGATACTACCCGTTCAGTCAACACGTTTACACGTTGCACACATGTAAGAGGGATGAGTTGTCAAACTTGTGTATGCATGACATGTTACTAGGAAATGGGCTAGATTATCCGATAGGAATTCGTGACTCCCTTCATTTTAGGTTCGGTTTTGTTCGGCTCATTTTATTAAATGGGTTAGTTTAAAATTTTGTAAAATTTATTAGTTAAAAAGATCATGTTATAGACTTAAAAAAAAAACATACAAAATTTGTTCAGCTGGTTTTTTAAAATATTTTTTATAAAAATAAATTATTATTATAAAAAAACAGCTCTATTATTACGCTTTTAAAATATGGCAAAAAGTTGAAAAAAACGTGGTAATAATTTTTCGCCACGCTTTTAAAAGGGTGGTAACTGCAAGTGTAACGGTTGTTCTATCGCCATACTTTTGGTGACCTATCACCACACTTTTTTTTTGCCACACTTTTTATAGATTGCCTCGCTTAAAAGTGTGGCTGTATGTGAGAGATACGGCCATGTTTTTAAAGGGTGGCCATATGTGAAATATGGCCATGCTTTTAAAGCATGGCGACAGAAAGAGATATGGTCACGCTTTCAAAGCGTGACGATAGAGAGAGATATAGCCACACTTTTGAAACGTGGCGATAACAAGATACGGCCACGCTTTTAAAACTTGGCGATAGCCAATGATACAGCCACGCTGTAAAAGCGTGGCAATAGTCTTATAAAATTTAAAAAAAAAATCTTTTTTTTTATTTTTTACCTTTACCGCTGCAAACTATAAATTTTCAGTCTTTTTTATTACCAAACTTACAAATATAGTATGCAATTTTTATTACAAGACAAATCAAATAATAATTAGTGACATAATTTTTACTATAATTGTTTTATACATTAAAAAACTACTACTCAAATACAAAATACATCTCGAGTTCAAATTCTAAAACTAAAAACTGAAATAAAATATAAAAACAATACAACTTAAACCCTAAGTCCTTTGTTATTTCTCCTTCCTCTAGCCCTGTCAAACTTCCTAGCCTTAGATCGTACACAAGACTTGGGGATTTTACAAGGCCTTGTGGTGAACTGGAAGTCATAGAAGGCCTTCCCCCTTTGCATAAAGGATACAGAGCATCTATTGAAGAAAATAAAAAAGAACAGTAGCTCATACAACAATGAAAATATGCAATTCAGAAATAGCAAAAATCAACAAGGGAACACAAAACATGTTTAGAAATTTCCTTAACTGGCAACTAAAATTCACTCTCAACTAGAATTAAATAGCATGTCTTTGATCATCATAGTAGAAATCAACCTCACAAGAACTTAAAGCAAGAAAAAACATGACCAGAAGATAATCAATTATAGGAACTCATGATGTCAGACTCAATATTTGACTGATTTGGTATGGAAAGTGCTATCAGAAATTCATAAATACTCTTCCAACGGTGACAATAACTAAAGTTCAAGATGCATAAATACTTTTCCAACGGTGACAATAACTAAAGTTCAAGATGCCAATAGATTTTACATCTTATCACAAAGAATAAAGCATGAGGCATATACACATTCATCTATCACAAAGAATCTCAAGCAAAATATTCAAGGCAGGAAAAAGGAATCCGAGAATATTTGCCGACTTACGATATTTGAGAACTTGGTGGTTGAGCAGCCAAGAATGTCAAACCACCACCTGCATAGTTGAACCAAAATCAGTAATTCAGTAACAATGATGGGAAAAAAGAAAGTAAATTAAAATTCATGATACACATTAAAAATGTGTTAAAACTCTTCCAACAGATGTCTGAATGGTATTGTTCTCTAGTGAGAGAATAGATCATTCTAACAGTAGTAGAGATAGAAACCAAGAAATCATCATAATTAAATGTTTAAACCTTAGCATGACTAGTCTT
Organism: Arachis stenosperma; assembly: GCF_014773155.1. NCBI lineage: Eukaryota > Viridiplantae > Streptophyta > Magnoliopsida > Fabales > Fabaceae > Arachis > Arachis stenosperma. The sequence goes on along the minus strand of NC_080379.1, from coordinate 53,650,530 downwards.
GGAAGACTACCTTGTCCAGCAGAGGAGATGTAAGAGTTAACTGAATTTTGAGGAAGCCATGGTTCGGCAATACCACTATGGAAAGTGGGTTGTAACTATGCATCGGGCAGAGCAGCTTGCAATGAGCTAAGATCAAGAAACTGCAAGTGACATGGCAAACATTATAGGTTACAGCAAACTGAAAACAAGTTTACAATTTCTGTCTCCTATCCCTTAAATAACATTGTCAAATTTGTATCTTTTAACTATGCAGCAACAAAGTGTTACTACTCAGTTCTAAATTGACATAACTGATAAATGAATGTATTGAATTATATATCATGCAATCAAGTGAAAAAGCAAAATAAAAGCATTAAACATTGATCATACATGTTCTTATCCCACTGGAAAGAGGTAAAAGAAGAATGGTCATAACACACAAATTATATATGATTCACATTTGCACAAAAATCCAGAATTCTAATTATATTAGCAAACCAACTTCTATAGGCAAACTAAAACAACAGATGTAAATACAAAAGAAGCTCAATACCAGCAAAACCTGAGGTTGAGGTGAAATTAATCATATTTACAAAGCAGAAGAGAAATGCTTAATCAAACTAAGACAGCAACAATGCATGAAACATCAACTGCTAAAATTTCACCGCTCTCAAGATTTTTCTGTACAACTAACAATAAACAAAACCCAAGGATAACCAAGATAAGCAATAAAGAAATCTTATAGTAATTATTCCTATCTAAATAGAGTGTCAAAATCTTTATTCCTAAATAAAACACTTGCTATCTAAAAAAAATCTTGTTACCAAAATAGTGAAATAACTCTTAAAGGAACCTATCAGAGAAACTATTGAGCATATTGGTTTTAATTTTTTTTTATTTTATTAAATTAAAATACTTTTTTAATATGTAGGATGAAATCAATTAGGTCATGAAATACAAAATACTATCATAATTAAAATGCTCACTCAGCTCTTGTTTAATATTTTATAAAAAGGTGGCTTTTAAGTCATATATACCTCATCATTTAAAATTATTTGCATGACTACGTAAACCAATAAAAATCTCAGACGTGTAACACTCACTAGGGACCTAATGTTAGTTTAATCATGTTCATTTTTCTGAGATATCAATTTTAATATAAAAATAAAGAAAATTAAATGGAGAAAGTTATATTATATCCAACAAGTAATCACAAATTAAGTAATTAACAATGAAAAATCAATTTAGAAATATAAATAGGGAGGACACAAAAAAAGGGTGATCGACTCCTAACAATTTATGATATATAAATTGGAAGACAAAAGTTGGAAGATAAATTGGAAAGGGAAGGAACAGTTGCAATTGATTTTATTTCTTCCATAAGTAGCATTTTAAGCATTGTAACAGACAAAACAGGGAAGAATTGTACCAGATCCACCAGCAAGTATGAATGCAAGCCCTTGACCTGATATCTTCTGCCTCAAAAATCCCTATAACAATATAATTGTTGTCTTAGATAAATAATATAGCAATATGTATGACAAGAGGACTTGTCTGATTTCCTTTACTATCGGAAACCTTTAATTTTGAATTGCTATAATAAAAACAAGCATGACAGCATAGATTAGTTACACTGATGCATAGTATAGTATGTTTAACCCAAATCAATCCTCCAGCACAATCTAAACAAACCCATTTGGAATTCTAAAGCCCCATCTAATGCAAAATATTTTATATGGACAGCTGTGGTTAACAGGATTAATACCAATTACATGTTGCAGATCAAAGGCAATATCATATATGCATGCATAGGAAGTGAGCAGAAGAGGAAATGCAAATTGAGAAATAAGCAGCAGCCAATGATTAAGTATGTAATGAGCATGAATGCATTGCAATGAGGAAAAAAGTTGCTAACACATGGCACGAAGCAGCAACACCTATTAAACAGCAGCAGTAAATAGTATGTTTCCTAGGTTCAAGCAAGCAACAAACAAAATTCATATGACTTAACCAGTTTCACAAACTGAAATCATTGCAGTTCATATAATATGGACCAAACAACAAGCAGAGCAGCACTCAACAACAACAAACCAAGAAAAATTAATGAAACAGTAACACTTTCACATCATCTGTTTTGGACAATGAACAATAAACAGCAATCACAAGTCCAGAATTCAACACCAAAACAGCACAATAAACAAGTTCATCCAGGGCAACATTCAGAGGAAAGACAAATTCATTCCGAACAGCAGCAGTAAACAAAACAAAACTTAGATCCACTAACCAGTCCAGATTCTCTAACCACCTAATTCAACTAAACTAAACAAGCTAAATAGAATGAGCTAAACCGGGTTGAAAGAGTATCATTAAGGTGGGGACCGGGTTGGGGCCGGGTCATCTTTTGGCCACGCTTTTAAAGCGTGCCAAAAGAGTACCAGGATATGGCCACGTTTTGTAAGCGTGGCCGTAATGAAACCCTATCGCCACGCTTTTAAAACGTCCCTGTTTCTCTCTATGGCCACTGAAGAACTGAAGATTGATGGTTTAGAGGTTATAGTAAACTCTCGTTGTAAGTATAGTTACTAAACCAAGCAATCAACCTTTTTTACAAACGTTTTTGGTTGTCACAAGTAACAAACCCCTTTAAAATTGATAACCGAGTATTTAAACCTCGGGTCGTCTTCTCAAGGAATTGCAGGGAGGTATGTTCTTATTATTGGTTATGAAAATGTGTGTTTTGGGGTTTTGGATTAAGGTAAAAAGTTAGTTGAATGACAAGTAAAATAAAATAATAATAACTGGAAAATAAACCTTTGGCAAGGTACAAGAACTGGAAGTCCTATCCTTATCAATTGTGATGAGAATTGGATTTTAATCCCACTTAGTTAACCTTTACTAAACAAAGGAAGGTCAAGTGGACTAATTAATTTGATACCTAAAGTCCTAGTCTTTCCTTTGGAAAGGCTAGAGTTATTGGAACTCAAATTAATTAGCAACTCCCAATTTCAACCACTGCTTTATTTGACAGCTCAAGCGTCACCAATTACTCAACCAAAGCCAAAAGGAAAAAATCAAATTATTTATATTATAAATAAAAGAAACAAATCATAGATCTGAAAATACCTCAAATTATATTAAATATAAAATCAATCCAAACATAAAGAATTCATAAACTAAATTGAGAAAATAAAAGGAATATTGAACCTGTGATTGAAGAAGATGAATTCCTAATCCTAATCCTAATCCTAAGAGAGAGGAGAGAACCTCTCTCTCTCTAAAAACTACATCTAAAACTAAAATTATGAATTATGAGAGCATGATGAGTCTCTGCATGTTTCCTGACTTTAATCTGTGTTTCTGGGCCGAAAACTAGGTTGAAATGCGGCCTAGAATCTCTGCCAGCGACTTTTGTAATTCTGCAGATCGCGCACGTCACGCGTCCGCGTCATCTACGCGATTGCGTCACTCAGCGTTTTTCGTATCACGCGTGCGCGTCCCACGCATTCGCATCGTTCGTGCAGCTTCCAATCCACACGGTCGCGTCAGGCACGCGATCGCGTCACTCTGATTTCTTCCATTTCACGTGGTCACGTGAGCCATGCGACCGCGTGACTTCTCGCTGGTCATCTCCTCAATTCCTTGTGTTCCTTCCATTTTTGCACGCTTCCTCTTTATTCTCTAAGCCATTCCTGCCCTATGAAGCCTGAAACACTTAACACACAGATCAAGGCATCGAATGGTAATAGGAGAGGATTAAGATTAGCTAAATTAAGATCAAAGAAGCATGTTTTCAATCATAGAACTAAACTAGGAAGGAATTGTAAAATCATGCAAATTCTATGAATAAGTGGGTGAAAAGCTTGATAAAACCACTCAATTAAATACAATATAAACCATGAAATAGTGGTTTATCAACCTCCCCACACTTAATCATTAGCATGTCCTCATGCTAAACTCAAGGAGACCAAATAAATAAATAGGGAAAGGCAAGACTCATGCAATGCAGCCTATAAATGTGAATGCAACTACATGCAAAATGTTTCTACCTACTTGGTAAAAAAATAAATAAATCCTTCAAGAATAAATATGAACTGGATTTCACTAATTCAAATCACAAAATACAATATAAGTAACTTGCAAGAAGAAGATAGCTCATGAAAGCAGGGAACATAGAATTAAGCATTGAACCCTCACTCGTAGTGTATATCATTCTAACTCTCAAGTGTCTAGGGTCAATTCTCTCAATTCTCTACCAATCTTGCTTTCTATAGCTTGCTCTTCATCTAATAATCAACAAAAATTTAATGCACCAATACACAAATCAAGAGGTCTTTTAAGGGTTGTAATGGGGTTAGGGTCAAGGTAGGATTGTATTTGGCCAAGTGGACTAAAATTTGAATCCTTAATTAACATAAACTTTCCACCTAACTTAAGACAATCCATTTAATTAAAATACAAAATCTAATTTTCCATTAACTGTGCTTTCCACATGTTCATGCATCTTAAAATTGAGTTTAGTACATATGCATTAATACCAACACTTACTTTGGGGCATTTTGTCCCCTTTTATTAATTGCTCTTTTCTTTTTCTTTTTTTTTTCACTTTTTTTTCTCAATACATATGATTAAAGTATTGAATGCAATAATATGTGCTCAACTATTATTTTGCACATTTTCACTAAAATATACAACACCCAATTATTCAAACCAAATAATTTCAAACCCAACTTCCCCACACTTAAATCATGAGCACTTTTACTAGTCTAAGCTAACCAAGGATTCAAATTAAGGACATTATTATTTTCCGCTTAGAGTTAGTAATGAGCTAAAGTAAAGAACAGATGGGTATATTAGGCTCAAATTAGTTTGCAAAGGATAATGAAAGGGTAAGGCCATATGGGTATGTAAGCTTAGTGAAACAAAGGCCTCAATCATATCAGTGCATGCATACATCAAACAATGGAAATATAGAAATAAGCAAGACAAATATCACAATTTTAGAGAGAAAAACACACACCAAAAATAAAATATTGGTTGATAAAATGCAACCAATCAAATAGGCTCAAAATCTCACTGGTTTTGTGTGTTCGAGCTCTAAACTATGTTCCAAAATAATATTTCTTCAGACAAGTTTTTCAAAAAGTTTTATTCAAATTAGTGAAATACTATAAAAATTTTTTGAAAAAGAAAATATTATTTTAACCAAGTGGTAAAATATGCACAAAAAAATAAACATGCAATCAAACATGCAAATGCAACAATGAAAAACAAAAATTGGTGTTGAGAAGGGACTAACTAACCCGTGGAGATCGGTATCGACCTTCCCACACTTAAAGATTGCACCGTCCTCGGTGCATGCTGAGATGTGCAGGTGGTTGGGGGTTGTAGATCCTCAGCTAGTGCTCTTTGTGTTCCATTTCTTGCCGGTGGTTTGGGAGTAGCTTCCTCTCTTTATCCTTCTTGGTGTCCATCCTGAAAGGGGAAAAAAGAAAAGTAACAAGTAAAGCTAGGGGATCTAGCAAGGAAGAGAGCGGGAAAGGTGGTAATCAATGCACAGTAAAGAAGAATGATGTTAACACATGGTCATGACTACATGTGAAAAGTCATCAACGGGAATATAGTAAGTGCATGTGATGACAGTTAAATGCAAGATGTTTATTGGCATGCTGGCAAAGGCATGAGTAGCATAGATCAAGCATTCAATGTCCAAGTTAGATTACCAAGTCTTTCAAACTAACAACATGTTTGTAATAACAATTATATTTAATTAATAAAATATAAAAAAGGGTTTTGTGAAAAGCAAGCATTTATAGTAGTAGATTAAAAGAAATCTTAAAAATAATGCACAATGCCATACGGGCATTTTCACAAACACATAGCATGCATGGTAAATAAGCTATTTGAAAGTATTAAATTGAACATGCAAGCAACCCTTTAAAAAGTAATATATAATTGTCAAATAATCCACAAAAATATAGAAAAAAACAATGACCCAAATAAAATTCCAACACCAATGAAAATAATGCAATGAATGAAAGTATGCAATTAAATAAAAGAAAATGAAAGATAAGAAGAATGAGAAGGGAAAGAAGGGAAGAAGAAGTAAGTAAGAAAGGAGGGAGGAAAAATTAGGATTGGGGAAGAAAAGATAAAATATTTTGGCATATTAGGTTAAGGTGTGCGACGCTGGCAATGCGGTCGCGTGGGTGACGCGGCCGCGTGGTGCGCAATAAGGTCAGGCAACGCGGACGCGTGGGTCACGCGATCGCTTCGCTTGATTTGTGCTAGTGGCGCGAGTGTAGCCTCGCATTCACACAACTCTCTGTTTGAATTGCATTTTGCCAAAAATCTGGGTGACGGGGTCGCGTGGGTGACGCGATCGCGTGGATGGCCATATTTGAAAGATGATGCGGTTGCGTGAGGCACGCGTTCGCGTGGGAGGGCTTGGGCTTCAAGCACGAGTCCATCCCAATTCCAGCACAACTTTCGGCCATGCACCTTTTTAACGTCGATTCTCATGGCACGCGGCCGCGTGGGTGACGTGGTCGCGTGGGAGGCCAAAGTTTCACATGACGCGGTCGCGTGGGGTCAAATTATGCTAATGGCGCGCCTCTAGCCATGCTCTCGCGTGACTCTCTGTTCAATTCTTTTCTTCCTAACGCACTAGTGACGCGGACGCGTCAGCGACGCTGCCGCGTCGCGTGCGTATTTTCCCTTTTTTTATGCAGTATGCAGATTGCAATGCTTAATATCAATGATATGCCTGATTCCAGGTTCAATAAAAACACAAAAGTAGACTAAAATTTAACTGAAAAAAGAACGGTCATACCATGGTGGGTTGTCTCCCACCTAGCACTTTTTGTTAAAGTCCTTAAGTTGGACATTTGGTGAGCTCCTTGTCATGGTGGCTTATGCTTGTACTGATCCAGGAATCTCCACCAATGTTTGCAAATCCAATATCCTCCGGGATCCCAAATCTTGTTTCTGCACCCGTCTTCAAGTTTATTATCATGATTCCATCCGGGTGGTTCAGCTTTATAATTCTCACTGAAGCGTCCAAACAACTTCCTAGACCCATTCAATTGAGCTCTATACCAACCTTTGCATTTAAATTTTGAGCTTCCAACCATAATGAACCTTGCAGGACAGATCTTACCACTGACCATCTTCTTCTTACTCTTAATGCCTGATGATTGGATTTTTGACGGTTTAGAATTTACAAATGAATTCTCGTTGCAAGTATAGTTTCTAAACCAATCACTAATCCTTTCATACAAAAAGTTGTTTGTCACTAAAACAAACCCCTAAAATTTATAAACCGAAGTATTCAAACCTCGGGTCGTTCTCCCTAGGAATTACAATAAAGTGTCTTGTTATTGGTTGTGAGTTATTTTGGGGTTTTGATAAGAAGCATGAAAGATAAATGACAAGAAAGTAAACTAAGGCCTAAAAAGGTCTTGGCAAGGGTTGGTGGTCAAGGATCTCTATCCTAATCACTAACCACAATATGAGAATTGGCAATGATTAATCTCATTAAATCATCCTCTAACTAGTAGTAAAGAAAAGTCAAATGAGCTATATCAATCCTAGTCCATAAGTCCTAACTCTCCACTAATTCAATTAGTGAGAACTAGAGTCAATGGATCCCAATCATCAATTACTTGGACATTAGTAACTCAAGAGGTCCTAAGTTACCTTTCCAAGCCAAGAGTATAAAATTCTACTCTAAAATTCAACCAAGCATTTCATCAAATACTTGGAAGGAATAAAAGGAAAGCATAGTAAAATTGCAAGAAAAGTAAATCTACACTACTCAATTGCAAGGAACTAAACAACAACAAATCAAATGAACACAATTATTATGAATTACCTCTAATTGAATTGAAAGAGAATAGGAGGAACAAAAGTAGATCTACAACAAAGTATAAGAACAACATAAAGGAAATTACAACAAAAGAATAGAGGAAGATGAATGTAACAACAAAGAATTGAAAGGTAGAAGTAGAAGAAAATGAATTAAAATCTAGATCTAAGAACTAAACCTAATCCTAATCCTAATCCTAGAGAGAAGTGAGAGCTTCTCTCTCTAGAAACTAACTCTAACTACTAAACTATGCTAATGGTAACTAACATGTGTTTCCCTCTTCACTCCTTGGGTTAAATAGCATCAGAAATGAGTTGGATTGGGCCCACAAGGCTTTAGAATTCGCTGGCCACGTTTTGCTTTAAGTGAACCAGGTGGCAGCAACGGCGCGTGCGCGTACTATGCGCGTGCGCGCCACCATACGTGTAGCAACTATGGCAAATCTTATATCATTTCGAAGCCCCAGATGTTAGCTTTCTAACCCAACTGGAACCGTATCATTTGGACCTCTGTAGCTCAAGTTATGGTCGTTTAAGTGCGAAGAGGTCGGCTTGACAGCTTTCCGGTTCTTTCATTTCTTCATGAGTTCTCCAACTTTTCATGCTTCTCTCTTCATTCCCTTGATCCAATCTTTGCCTCCTAAACCTTAAATCACTTAACAAACATATCAAGGCATCTAATGGAATCAAGGAGAATTAGATTTAGCTATTTTAAGTCCTAAAAAAACATGTTTTCACTCTTAAGCACAATTAAGGGAGAAGTTATAAAACCATGCTATTTCATTGAATAAATGTGGGTAAAAGGTCATAAAATCCCTTAAATCAAGCACAAGATAAACCCTACAAATGGGGTTTATCAACCTCCCTACACTTAAACCAAGCATGTCCTCATGCTTAAACCAAGAATGAAGTAAGGGGCATGGCATTTATTCAATGGAAACTAACTAAATGCAATCTACCTATATGCAACTATCTACATGAGTGCAATTGCTTGGTCAAAATAAATCAATTCCCAAGAAGCATATATGCACAAGGGCTAAGGACTAGCAAGTCTAATCCACAATTGAATATAGTTATTAAATATTTTTACAAACTTGCATGAGAAGTGATGATTGTAGGTGGAAACATGTAATTGAGCATCAAACCCTCACCGAATGTGTTTGCACTCTATTCGCTCAAGTGTTTAGGGTTGATTCACTCAATACTCTCCTAATCATGCTTTCCATGATTTGTTTTTCTTCTAACAATCGACATATATTTCATGCATGCATACAAGTATCATGAGGTCTTTTCTTTGGTTGTAATGGGGCTAGGGTCAAGGTAGGATGCATTTATGGTTAAGTGAGCTTAAAATTTGAATCTTTGATAAGCTTAAGCTTCCCACCTAACCTATGACATCCTATACAATTTCAAAGCTAGCCTAACTACCCATTTTTCACTTTTTCCACATACTCATGTATCCCTTTTCATTTCACAACACTTATGCATTGATCTTTATTGGACTTTACTTTGGGGCATTTTGTCCCCTTTTTATTTTTTCTTTTTTCTTTGTTTCTTTCTTTTTATATTTTTTTTCTTTTCCATATTGTTTTTTTTTCTTTTTTTTTTCTTATATATTTTTTTTATACAAGAGCATCAATGCATAAGGTTTTACATTTGATCAATACATGAGTATGTACCCAATTCCCAATAATTTCAATAAAAATACAAAACTACCTTTTTTCCCCCAATGTCCCAAGATTTTTCACACTTGAATGATACTCACACACACTAGCCTAAGCTAATCAAAGATCCTAAATTAAGGACATTTATTGTTTTTCGCTTTAAGGCTTGTAATGTGCTAAAATAAGAACAAGTGGGTTAAGCGTAGGCTCAAAGTTGGCTAACAATGGAAGATAAAAGGTAAGGCTATTTGGGTAAGTGAGCTAATGAAATGATGGCCTCAATCATATAAATGCATGAATACACAAAATAATGGACATAAAGAATCAAACAAATCAAAGATTACATCATAGAAAGAGAATAATGCACACAAGAAGGAAAATAAGTGGTTATAAGATGTAACCACACCATAGGCTCAAATCTCACTTGCTTGTGTTCTTAGCTCAAAAACATGATCCACAATATATATATAATTCAAGCAAGTTCTATGAAAAGTTTTCACTCAAATCAATTGGTGCCCTATAGATAGAAATCTTGAAAAATTTCATTATTTTGACTAAGCTTATTGTGTATATATATGCAAAAATAAGAAAATGCAAGTAAAAATCCTAAAATCCTAGAATGAAATGCAAAAGTGTTGGAATTAGAAATTTGTCACCAAAAATCGCCGACCGGTCGGACGACCTCCCCACACTTAAAAGTTTGCACCGTCCTCGGTGCATTGAAGGATGAGCAAGGGGGTACGGCGAGTCTCCGGATTGCTGCATGTTCTTTCTTCCGCTTCCATGTGTGCTTGTGGTGCATTGTTCATGAAAAACAAAAATATAACACCATAAGATGAGAAGATATAAAAGCAAAGAAGCATACATTGTTGGAATGAGGTAAATCACTAGAAATGAGTGAGTGAATTAGTGTGACATTAATTATAAATAAGTGTGTGAATTCTAAATTAGGCGCCTTTTAGAACACACATTAGCATAAAAGATATGTCACAAAAGAAGCATGCACTTCACTTATCCTAGTGTGCTTGAGATGCTTTAAGTAAGCTTGTAAGGTAAGACAAGCAATAGAGAAGCATGAAAGCATTCAAGTCAAATATATATGGATGCATATAATCATGAACACAATGCATTAAGGTAAATGCATAACATCATCTATCAAGAGGTTGCCTAATCGAGGAAAAGGATTCAAATCACATGATGGCTAGCTACAACATGCAATTCAAAAGAGTTATAAGCTCGAAGGCAATTCTCATCACTTGGTATTTTTCAAAAGGTAAGCATGAAAAACTCAAAACCAAGTAGCAAAATATAACCTCAATCATAGAATCCAACAAAGATTATCTAAAAATATTCATGCTAAAATAGCATTTAGGCAATAAGGGGCAGCAATGTATAGTAAACAAAGTCAATAATCCAACACTTATAATGAAAAGAGAGAAAATAAAATGAAAACTAACTAATTAACCAACTAAAATAAATGGTTATCCATGGTGTTTGGAAGTGTTGGATGAGGGATTGGAGGGGGGAAGAAGAAAGGAGAAGGAAAAGAAATGGAAAGAGGAGAAGAAAAGAAATGGATGGAAGAAAGGGCATCCACGCGCACGAACGCATGGCGCGCGCGCGTCGATGGCTTATTTCGAGAGTGGCGCGTACGCGTCATGTGCGTGAGCGCGCAAATAGGTTTGTGCCTCAGGCCCAATTTCCGCACAGTGCAGGCCTAACTCTCGGGTCAAGGTATGGAAGGTGGAACTTCTCAATCCACGCGTACGCGTGCATGGCGCGCTCGCGTGGATGGTCCAAAACGCTTGATGCACGCGTACGCACGCAGTGCGCGTACGCGTGGATGGTGCTCTGTTTTTCAAAAATTTTTGCTATGTTTTTGCACCAATCCAAGCATTCTAAACCTCCAAGCATCTACCAAAACACCCTAAAACCTTATTTAACATGATAAAATACTAATTAAACTCAACCAACTAATCTAAACATGAAATTAAACTAGTTCTACCAATATGTACAAAAGAGAAAATGAAAGGATTTTACCATGGTAGGGTGTCTCCCACCTAGCACTTTTATTTATTGTCCTTAAGTTGGACTTACGGGGGGCTTCTCTCAAGGTGGCTTGTGCTTGTACTCATCTTGGAACTTCCACCAATGCTTGGACTTCCAATAAACCCCATCATTCAAGATTAATATCTCCAAGCTTTGATGGAGTTCTTCACAAACCATGGGCTCCCAATGTTAATCCTCATGTGTTCCCGGATCCCATATTTTGTCTTCACACCCATCTCCAAGTTGATTATCATTAATCCATGTGGGTGGTGAGCAAGGTGAATTCTCAACAAAGTGACCAAACATCCTTTTAGACCCATGTACTCTAGTTATACACCAACTCTTGCTATTAAGCTTTGAACATGTAACCATGGTGAACCTAGAATGGCATTTCCAACCACTAACCATCTCCTTTTTACTCTTAAAGCCACAAATATATCTAAGTTGACCGTCCGTTTCAAGCAAACCATATTCAAGGGGAATAATAAATCTTGAGTATAAGGAATTTACCCACTTGAATGAGAGAGTGGATGGTGGTGGCTTGGGGAGAGGTATTTCCAATGTGCTAGTAAGCTCCACTCCCTTATTTTCTTCCTCGTCAATCTCCACCTCTTCATAAACTTCTTCATTCTCAATCCTTTGTTCATCAACTTCATCTAACTCTTCTCCATCACTCAAGTCATAAATGGGAGGTTGAGAGAAATCTACCTCCACATCACTTTTAAATTCATTAGGAGAAGGTTCTTCAAATTCAAAGGATTCTTCACCAAGAAGATTGGATGCATGATCTTCATCACCACGGGAACTCAACTCTTCCTCCATTCCTTCCAAGTCTTCATATGGAATATGCCTTGGAGGTTGTGCACATTCCTCCTCAACATCAACTTCAATCTTCTTGGAGGGGTTTTGTTCAACTCTAGGTTCCCATGGAGGTTCCGCATCTCCTAAGTCTTCAACCACTTCTTCCTTTTCTTCAATAGTCATAGGCTTCTCCAATTGTTCTAATACAAAGTGGTATTCCTCATTTTCCACCGGAGTTTCCAATCTCTCCTTCATGCTATGCTCTTTAATTGATTCTCCACATGTGACCGTTGGAGTGCTTTGAGTGCTCAAGCATTGGGAGGCTAAAATGCTTACTACCTTGGTCAAGGTAGCCATAGATTCTAGTGTCTCCCTTTGCATTTCTCCTTGCCCTTGAAGTATAAGGCTAAGGATTTCATCCATTGAGGATTGGAGTGGATAAGAGGGTTCATTGTTTTGGAGAAAGGGTTCATTATAGGAAGGTGGTTCTTCTTGGTAAGGTGGTGGTGTGTATTGAGGTGGTTCTTGATGTAGTAATCTTGGAATTGTGGTTCCATATATGGCTCATATGGTTAGGTGGTTGGTGTGGTGGATAAGGATTAGAGTCATATGGAGGTATTTGGTGAAAAGAGGCTTGTGAGTATAGTTGATGATCATGTTGAAGATATGATTCATAGGCATATGGTGGCGGTTTTTGAAAGTCACAAGGAGATTCACCGTAGCCATTGGATTGGTATGCATCATAGAATGGCTCTTCTTCATAGTGCATTGGTGGAGGTTGTTGCCATGAAGATTGATCATAGGCATATGGCTCCTCCCACCTTTGGTTGTCCCATCCTTGATGCATGTTGTCATTGAAATTCACATCTCCTACAACATAGTTGTAATCATACTCATAGCCAAAATGAGAATTCATGGTAGCAAGAGCAAATAAGAAACAAAAACGAATAAGAAATAATGAAACAAAATACTAAGACTAGCAAAAACTAACAAGCAATCCAAAAATCAAGCTATTCACAATATTCACATATATACAATAACCAATAACACAACACCATTGCAACTCCCCGGCAATGGCGCCATTTTGATGATTAGATTTTTGACGGTTTAGAATTTACAAATGAATTCTCGTTGCAAGTATAGTTTCTAAACCAATCACTAATCCTTTCATACAAAAGTTGTTTGTCACTAAAACAAACCCCTAAAATTTATAAACTGAAGTATTCAAACCTCGGGTCGTTCTCCCTAGGAATTACAATAAAGTGTCTTGTTATTGGTTGTGAGTTATTTTGGAGTTTTGATAAGAAGCATGAAAGATAAATGACAAGAAAGTAAACTAAGGCCTAAAAAGGTCTTGGCAAGGGTTGGTGGTCAAGGATCTCTATCCTAATCACTAACCACAATATGAGAATTGGCAATGATTAATCTCATTAAATCATCCTCTAACTAGTAGTAAAGAAAAGTCAAATGAGCTATATCAATCCTAGTCCATAAGTCCTAACTCTCCACTAATTCAATTAGTGAGAACTAGAGTCAATGGATCCCAATCATCAATTACTTGGACATTAGTAACTCAAGAGGTCCTAAGTTACCTTTCCAAGCCAAGAGTATAAAATTCTACTCTAAAATTCAACCAAGCATTTCATCAAACATTTGGAAGGAATAAAAGGAAAGCATAGTAAAATTGCAAGAAAAGTAAATCTACACTACTCAATTGCAAGGAACTAAACAACAACAAATCAAATGAACACAATTATTATGAATTACCTCTAATTGAATTGAAAGAGAATAGGAGGAACAAAAGTAGATCTACAACAAAGTATAAGAACAACATAAAGGAAATTACAACAAAAGAATAGAGGAAGATGAATGTAACAACAAAGAATTGAAAGGTAGAAGTAGAAGAAAATGAATTAAAATCTAGATCTAAGAACTAAACCTAATCCTAATCCTAATCCTAGAGAGAAGTGAGAGCTTCTCTCTCTAGAAACTAACTCTAACTACTAAACTATGCTAATGGTAACTAACATGTGTTTTCCTCTTCACTCCTTGGGTTAAATAGCATCAGAAATGAGTTGGATTGGGCCCACAAGGCTTTAGAATTCGCTGGCCACGTTTTGCTTTAAGTGAACCAGGTGGCAGCAACGGCGTGTGCGCGTACTATGCACGTGCGTGCCACCATACGTGTAGCAACTATGGCAAATCTTATATCGTTTCGAAGCCCCAGATGTTAGCTTTCTAACCCAACTGGAACCGTATCATTTGGACCTCTGTAGCTCAAGTTATGGTCGTTTAAGTGTGAAGAGGTCGGCTTGACAGCTTTCCGGTTCTTTCATTTCTTCATGAGTTCTCCAACTTTTCATGCTTCTCTCTTCATTCCCTTGATCCAATCTTTGCCTCCTAAACCTTAAATCACTTAACAAACATATCAAGGCATCTAATGGAATCAATGAGAATTAGATTTAGCTATTTTAAGTCCTAAAAAAACATGTTTTCACTCTTAAGCACAATTAAAGGAGAAGTTATAAAACCATGCTATTTCATTGAATAAATGTGGGTAAAAGGTCATAAAATCCCTTAAATCAAGCACAAGATAAACCCTACAAATGGGGTTTATCAATGCCACAAAGAGCTCTAAGTTGACCATCCGTCTCCAGTAGCCCGTATTCAAGTGGAATTAGAAAGCTAAGGGATATGAATTTTACCCACTTGAATGTTGTGAAGGATGATGGCAACTTAGGGGGAGGTGTTTTTAATGAACGTGCAAGCTCCACTCCCTTGTGCTCTTCTTTGACATCTTCCACCTCTTTGCAAGCTTCTTCAATTTCAACCTCTTCCTCTTGGTAGCTTTCTTCCAATTTAATCTCTTCTTTATTGCGCACCAAGGGCATGGGAGGTTGTGCCTCTTCTTCTTGAATCTCCATCTCTTGATTAACCTCTTCCAAGTCTTCTATTATGACATGCCTTGGAGGTTGTAAACCCTCCTCAATATCAATTTCAAATACCTTGGAAGGAGGCTTTATGACTTGAATTTCCCATGGAGGTTCTGCATCTCCTAAGTCTTCAACCGCTTCTTCCTCTTCAATAATTATGGCTTCCTCCACTTGTTCCAGTACAAAGTCATGCTCCTTACTGTCCACTGGAGTTTCTAGTGTCTTCTTCATGCTACGTTCTTCATTAGATTCTCCACATGAAGCCATGGGGGTTTCTTGAGTGTTCGAACGTCTAGAAGGTAATTGATTTATTGCTTGCTCCAATTGATGAAGGGTTGCATGAAATTGATCTACTGTTTCCTTGAGACGATTCCTTGACTCTTGTTCCATTTCAATAGCATAACTGGGATCATCTTGCTCTTGGATTGATGGATGTGGGTGCTTTTCCATGGATGGTGGTGATGGGATGGGTGGTGATGGAATGGGTGGATCATTATACGGTTGAAAAGGAAGTGCACTAGAGCTTGAGGGTTGATTGTTGAAGGTATTCGGTGGTCCGATTTGGGTGACCAGAGCTTGTATAGTAGAGTTTAAATCGGCAAATACTTTCTCCATGGAGGTTTGGGGTGGATAGGAGGGTTCATTTTGATAATGATAAAGAGATGGTGTATATTGAGGTAGTGGTTCTATGTATGGTTCATTTGGCTCATAAGGTGGTTGGTACGGTGGATATGGATTAGGGTCATACGGAGGTGTTTGGTGGAAAGGAGCTTGTGAGTATGGTGGTTCAAAATTATATTGAGGAGGAGGGGGTTCATAGGCATATGGTGGGTCTTGTTGGTAGTCAAAAGAGTGCTCACCATAGCCATTGCCTTGATATGCATCACAGAATGGCTGTTGATAGTCCATTGGAGGTGGTTGTTGCCATGAGGGTTGATCAAATCCTTGTGGCTCCTTCCATCTTTGATTGTTCCAACCATGGTACATGTTGTCATTATAATCTCCTCTTCCTACAACATAATTATAACCAGACTCATAGCCAAAGGGGTGAGAGTTCATAGTAGTGAGAGATAATAAAAACAAAAACTAACAAAAAAGGAAAAAAAAATTTTGAAAAATATTTACAATAACCAATAATAAGGCACACGTTTGTAATTCCCCGGCAACGGCGCCATTTTGAAGAATTGAAGATTGATGGTTTAGAGGTTATAGTAAACTCTTGTTGTAAGTATAGTTACTAAACCAAGCAATCAACCTTTCTTACAAATATTTTGGTTGTCACAAGTAACAAACCCCTTTAAAATTGATAATCGAGTAATTTAAACCTCGGGTTGTCTTCTCAAGGAATTGCAGGGAGGTATGTTCTTATTATTGGTTATGAAAAGGTGTGTTTTGGGGTTTTGGATTAAGGTAAAAAGTTAGTTGAATGACAAGTAAAATAAAATAATAATAACTGGAAAATAAACCTTTGGCAAGGTACAAGAACTGGAAGTCCTATCCTTATCAATTGTGATGAGAATTGGATTTTAATCCCACTTAGTTAACCTTTACTAAACAAAGGAAGGTCAAGTGGACTAATTAATTTGATACCTAAAGTCCTAGTCTTTCCTTTGGAAAGGCTAGAGTCATTGGAACTCAAATTAATTAGCAACTCCCAATTTCAACCACTGCTTTATTTGACAGCTCAAGCGTCACCAATTACTCAACCAAAGCCAAAAGGAAAAAATCCAAATTATTTATATTATAAATAAAAGAAACAAATCATAGATCTGAAAATACCTCAAATTATATTAAATATAAAATCAATCCAAACATAAAGAGTTCATAAACTAAATTGAGAAAATAAAAGAAATATTGAACCTGTGATTGAAGAAGATGAATTCCTAATCCTAATCCTAATCCTAAGAGAGAGGAGAGAACCTCTCTCTCTAAAAACTACATCTAAAACTAAAATTATGAATTATGAGAGCATGATGAGTCTCTGCATGTTCCCTAACTTTAATCTGTGTTTCTGAGCTGAAAACTGGGTTGAAATGCGGCCCAGAATCTCTGCTAGTGACTTTTGTAATTCTGCAGATCGCGCACGTCACGCGTCCGCGTCGTCCACGCGATCGCGTCACTCAGTATTTTTCGTATCACGCGTGCGCGTCGTTCACGCATTCGCGTCGTTCGTGCAGCTTCCAATCCGCACGGTCGCGTCACTCTGATTTCTTCTATTTCACGCGGTCGCGTGAGCCATGCGACCGCGTGACTTCTCGCTGGTCATCTCCTCAATTCCTTGTGTTCCTTCCATTTTTGCATGCTTCCTCTTTATTCTCTAAGCCATTCCTGCCCTATGAAGCCTGAAACACTTAACACACAGATCAAGGCATCGAATGGTAATAGGAGAGGATTAAGATTAGCTAAATTAAGACCAAAGAAGCATGTTTTCAATCATAGAACTAAACTAGGAAGGAATTGTAAAATCATGCAAATTCTATGAATAAGTGGGTGAAAAGCTTGATAAAACCACTCAATTAAATACAATATAAACCATGAAATAGTGGTTTATCAGCCTCGCTTTTGAAGCGTGGTAGAAAAAAACTGTAGCTATTTCTTTAATCAATTGCCACCCTTACAAAAGTGTGGCTGTTGACCATTTTCGCCACGCTTTTGAAATGTGACAAAAAAAAGTGGCCAAATCTCTAATCTATCGCCACCCTCATAAATGCGTGGCCATTGACCACTTTTGGCCACGCTTTTAAAGCGTGGCAAGAAAAAAGCGTGGTCATAGGCCTTTTTTCTTGTAGTGTATTCTTAATTTAAACTTTTAATTATTCACTTGTATAAACACTAAACAAAATTAAAAAAAAATCAAATAATCAAGGTTTGTTAAAATTGTAGTGTTTTTATTCAAAGAAAAAGTTTATGGATTTTATATATGGTTATGATATGTGACTAACGATTGATATATAAAAGAATTATGCTTTATAAATTATGAATTATAAATTTTAGAATGTATTTAATGTCAATTTTAGAATTTTTTAAGTTTGTTGTTTTGGGTTATAATCCACAAAGAGGAGTGCTAGGGGCTAGCAGATTTTGTGATTTGTAACCATCAATTAGTTATCATTAGTGTTTTTAATGGTGTGAAACAACATCTAATGGTATGAGATTACTCACTTTTCTTTTGTTGGTTAAGTATTGGTTAGATTTTAATAAAATTGCTTACCCCTAAACTTTCTCATCCACGAAACAAGCTTTTTAAATAGGCTCGTAAGATTGTCGGGTATTAAACAAGATAGACTCGAACTTAAAAAAAAAGCCTATGAAAAATAACAGACCCAGATTTGGACCATCTATTTACAAGATGAGTTAGGCTCATCAAAACTAAAGCTTGGCTTGACTCGTACTATTTCCACTCATACTTGTTAGGATTTACACACAAATTTTTAAATTTCTATTAGAGCTGAGCTATTATACCAATAAAATATGTAGTTGGCAATTACAAGTTCAAATACGTATATATACGCTCTATGATAAAGTTTTTTTGCCCTTTCTCTTTTCTTTCCATATTGACGCGCTCTATTTTCCTTCGTTACGTCAACTTCACTTATCAGCTCTGAAATTTCAAATTTCACCGCCAGAATTACTCCCTCTCAAATCATTGTACTCTTTTTCACTTCATTTTTCTGCTCCCCTCTAAAATTTCACTTCTATATTATTAAATTAAACTCCCTCTATTTTCCAGTTACCACCCAAGTCTCTCCCAGACTATCCCTCCCTCTTCTTTCCATTTTTCATTTTCTTGAAGATTTCGTAAATCACTCCAGTTCACCGGTGATTCAAGAAAGGAGAAGAATCCACCGACAAAGAGTCTTGGTTCTCCACAAGTCGTCCATTATATCCACAAGCGAGGATTTGTGGTTACCACAGGGCTGTAGTTGTGCATCCAAAGATTACGGTTTTGTGATTATGCGGGCCATATAGAAGGGACGTGGTTGTGCCACGGGCCGCGCAATGAGGGTGCGTGGTGATCTTTCCATGGGCTGTGCAAGGAGTGGGATGCGGCGCCCTCACGACGGGGTTAGAGATGGTGGTTATGGCAGAGGGTGGCAGTAGGGCGGCGGCAAATCTATATCTAACTCCGAAGCTCTGAGTCGCCAAAGGAGATTGGCATGGTTAAAGCGTCGAAGCTGAAAGGTGCAGAGGCTCGGAAATGGTTTGCAAAACCGCTGATGCATCCCGAATGGATGATTGACATTCTTGTAATTCTCTCACAGGACTAGTTCATAGTTTTTACTTACTCTTAATCTTAATTGAATCTTATAGAAGTTTTCGTTTCAAATAAATTTTTGAATTTGAATTTGTTTGTTTTGCTAGTTATTTTCTTTTAGAGAAAAAGACATATAGGTCTTTAATCTTTTGATCCGTATATATTTAAGTTCTTGAACATTTGAAAATACATTTAACTCTCCTATTTTTTTAAAATTTGGACATATTGATTCCTCGTGTTCACTTAGGTCTATCAGACTCAACGAAAAAACCAAACGTGACTCTCGTTGTATTGGTCTGGTTGATACGTATGCACACGTGAGTGAGAGAGTTTTTAAAATTGGACAAATTAGACTCAAAAATTGATATGTTCAGATTTTGAAGAGAGGTCAGAAATTTAAATATATTTTTAAATCTTCAAGAACTTAAATGTATGCAAACTAAAAAATCACGGATCGATTTGTACTTTTCTTTTTTTTTTTTTATATTCAAAGTTGCTTTCTAGTTCCTGTAAACACTGAATGCTGCCGAACTTTTGCTTAGAATTCTCGCCTTCTCTGGTAATTCAGGTAAATTTGGTGCATTTGTCGTTTCTCATAAGTGAATTACATGTTTCTAGGATAAGTAAATTAGGAATTTTGTAAGCTTAATAATTTGATATCATAATATGAATGTTAAGTTCTCTTTGGATGGATAATATTAGGGCATTTCAGGTATGTTCAATGGTTATGACTACTTGGCACTTGGAAGGATTCTCAGTCTTGGAGCTTGATTTGGGGGTAAAAATTATCATTGCCTTTTATAAAAGTAATTCCTATCTTCTTTCATTATTTGTGTGGTAAAATAAATATTTTGTGATTCAACTTTTTTGAAAATACTCACATAAGAAACTAGCACTGCCTTATTTTATTCCAAATAATGATGATATGTCCCTCTTCATATCAATAATTAGAGATTGAAATTTTGGTACGTATAGCATTATGTGATTTTAAAAGACCCTTTGATTAATTGGCCTCAAGGAAATTGTGCATAAACCTAGCTAAATCTTCAAATACATGTTTCATCAAATTGTGCATCAAATTGGTTATACATAAACGCCATATGCTGCTTATATATAAACCTAATTAAATTTTTAAGCACATGTTTCATTATTTTATTTGAATGTTTCATTAAATTTGTTGTCATTATTTTAGTACGAAGGAATATCTTCTAATAAAAGAAGTAAGAAAGGTACCGTGGAAGGAAAATCTGCTGGCATGCTTTTATTATGATTTCTATAATTAAGGGAGTTGGAGAATGTCTTGATGAAATATTGGTGGAAGTCTTGTAACCTGCTGATCAAGATCCTATAACTCTATCAGCATTCTTGTAATCGAATTTACTTTATATTGTAACCTTTAATTTTAATTCTTTTACTGTAATATCCTTTATTTGAAGAATTTATTTTATATTATATCTTATCATCTTTGGCTTTTTTATTTTCTTTTGTTTTTTCCCATGTGATATGGTGTCTTAGTAATACTTTAAAAATTAAAATTACATTAATATTGTCCGGTTGGATTTGTTTTTTGTTTTCTTGAAATTTTTAAGTTTTTTACAAAATTTCTCAAAATGTATTTATTGATGCGTGAGCATTATAAGTATCTTTTCTTCATGATTTATATGGTGATTTGTTGATTTTTTAGAGGAATTAGGTGTTTTATGCCTTAATTGATGTTACTTTGACACAACTAAAAAATTACTTAATATAGACAGATTTACAGATAGATTTAGTCTTTATTACAGACGGATTTTTGGTTACCAACGAAATTACTGACGAATTTTGTCTCTATCTAAAAGCCTCGTCGGAAATTATTTACCAACGGTTTTTTACTAGTTACCGACAGATTTTTCATCGGTAAATTCTCTGCTCCATCTGCCTGAAACGTCAAAATTTTCGACAGATATTCCGTTGGTAATTAGAGACGGATTTTTTGACGGATTTTTTGTTGGTAATTACAGACAGATTTTCCAATGGATTTTCTGTCGGTAATTACAGATAGATTTTCTTACGAATTTTCTGTCGGTATTTACAGACAGATTTTCTGATAGATTTTTTATCTGTAATTTGAACTTTGGAAAATCATCCCACACTTTGAATACAGACAGAAAATTCGTCTGTAAATTCGTCAGTAAGGTAAAATAGAATTTTTTTTAGATTTTTTCATTGTAAAATAAACTTGTTTTCATATAAAATAAATATAAATTTAATACAAATTTTTATCTAATTTGTATTCAAATATTTATAATATTTCAAAAATAAACAAATTCATTGTATTATCAAACTATAAGAAAAATACTATAAACAAGCAAGTCAATATAATTCAAAACATAAACAAAGTGTATTGATCATCAATTATAATTCCTAGTATATTGTTCAACCATATTAAAACTATCAGCTATAGTCTTCAGTGTCATCTTCATCCTCCTCATCATCATAGTCCTCATCCGAAGAGATTGAGGGTGGCGGCGGTGGCGGTGGTAGTGGAACGACACTAGAACTACTTGACGCTCTAACCTTCTCATAATAGTTAACATAAGCCTCATTCTATCTCTTCTATTTCAACTTTTCCTTCTTGGTCTTTTCAATTGCTCGTTCCAACTTTTCTAACTTCTTTTGAGTCTTTTCCAAAGGAGCTAAGCGTGTATCTAACAACTTACTAATACGCTAATCTGTTTGTTGAGTAACACACTGAAAAAGCTCTTCATTGAGATTATGAATCTGTTCTCGTTAATCTGGAACAGAATTTTGATTTCTAGATGCTCTTCCAGATATAGAATTGGCAGAAGTGGTTCCAGACTATAGAGCTAGAAAAGAATGCCCCTTTTCCGTAAACTCGATTCTTCTTTTGCCCACCACACACTTCCTCCCAAATCAAGTCTTCATCAATTGGTGGTAGCTCCATTCCCTGTGCTTGAGCCTCGGCATGTTGGGCCTGAACTTCTGCCAACTTTTTTATAAACTTCTCCTGCTGCACAATGATTATATCAATGATATAAATCAAGTTTCAAACAATATAGTACACTATTTAACAATAATACAGTACTTATGACTTGATTATGTCTACCAAAAAATTATTCAAATATTCCTATTAACACTTTAGATTTAGTATAATACAGCATGAGATAAACCATAAACATATATATTTCTATGCATACATCAATACTTGCTAGGGAAAAATAATAAGAATAAAAAACAAATGCAGCTCAAGGTATGTCATCTTCTAATAAATAATATTTATTGGGTGATGCTGCCATTTAATAAATCCATGTTTTATATTTTCTATAAATGAAAATATGTTGATGGAGGCAGAAAATGAAAGCATACAAATTGCAAAATAATGAAGTAATATCATAACATGAGGAAGACATGCATGGTTGAAATCCAGCCCTAATCAGTCTGTAATCTAACTATGAGAAGGCATTATTATGATTGTTGCTTGGTGTGATTTTGATCATGGTGTCTGCTGAAACCGTTGGATCCTTTTCCTCTTCTTGCTCTCCATTCTCAAATCAATCCACTAATTGAACTATTAATTTAACAACTCATCTTTCACTTAATCACACCCTAAACTAATTAAGCATTCCTAGTTGCATATATACATACATGCATGTGTGTACATAAATATTCAAGTGGCAGCATGTACATTAATTTAACATTTATGCTATATCTCACCTGAGTGTCTTGAGAGCGCTTGTCCACCCATTTAGACTTGTCACTTTTAAGTGTGTGGGTTTTCTTGAGACTTCCTCGTGGGTTGGTGTACGGCCCAACTGCTTCTTTTGTTTTACATAAAACACAAAATAAGAAAAATTTTACATAAATAGATGTCTATTAAATAAGATCTAAAGTCACTTAAATTATGCTACCATCCTCTCTAGAGTTGAGCTCAATGGAATAGAACCACCACAATTGACAAAACCACCTAAGAGTGACGCTCGATTATCCCTTGCTTTTTTCCTTATACTTTTCCATTTCTCATATGTTTCCTAGTACCTTTCCAACACCTTTTTGTAAGCAAGAATTAGCCATTTGTGGGTTGTATCCACACCCTCACGAATATCTGACATCATTTGGCTAAATGGCTTACTTGTCCTATACTTGAAAGCTCTCCAAAAAAACTCATCATCATCATCATCAATAAAAAAGTGGCTCTGCACATAAAAAGGGTACTATGATATAAGAATTTAAATCAAGCTATCCTTCCCATACTCATCAAGTTGCTACTTATAGACAAGACATAACTATCAATGATACTTAAATAATATCCCAAATTTAGTGACTGATGAGGTATATATTTAAGCATGCATTAGCAAGAGTTTGCAACTTTGCATAAAGTCACATTAAACTAAATAATAACAACGACACATGTTAGTATAGTTATCTATAAAAATTACTGATATATGGATCAAATTTTATATTCTTTTGGCTCAAAAGCATGATAGAGGCACCTGAAACATTCTAGTCAAATATCCCATCACTTGTTTTATCTTTCATTCCTTGTCGTAGAAGTGCCAATGAAGCAAGACCATCAACGAAACAAAATCTAGGAGAAATTCTTAAAAAATTCTGAATCAGAACAAATATTTATGTTAGAAACAAAGAGTATGTTGTGGTATTTACATTAAATCATATAATATTACAGCTGAAATTGATGATTCCAAACTAGTATTAACTAGTTTAGGAAATTCAAATTAGTGAAAAATTGAAAGATAGAGATCGAAGAATAGATGAAGTGACCTATTCTGTATACGTGTGATTCCCAATTTCAAATGAGAAGCAAGATTAATGGATCTCATGAAAATAAAGAACTGGCAAGGGAACATTATGCTACACGAAGCCATGATGAGCAGCATGGGAACTATGATTTCAAATGAGAAAAATTCAAAAATTGAAAGCAATGCGAAACCATACCTGAACCGGTAGATGACTGCAGTGATTCCTGAACCGGTGGATGAGGATGACCAGCAAATGGCCGTTGCTGATGTTAGTGACGAGATCGTACGCCAGTGAAAGAAGTTCGTGCGATGGAGAGAGCGTGGACGAAGAGAAGAAGAAGCTTTTTACTTGTGTGGAGTGTGAATGGAGCTTGAGAGGATAGGGTCTAAGTTAGGGTTAACTCAATATTTTCGATGGAAAATTTTAAATTACAGACATATTTTCTGTCTGTAATAATTTAATAAAATGCAACATTTTTGTCCATTTAATTACAGATGGATTTTTCGTCGGTAACCATTTTCCACGAAAAAATTAATTTTCTCGAGAAAATTATCGACGGATTCTCATTTCTGTCTGTAATTTATGCTAATTCATTTTTTTGGTTTCCGAAAAAATCCCTCGCAAATTCCATCTGTATTTTCGTGGGATAAAATCCGTCAGAAATATCCATCTGTAATAACTAGTTTTCTAGTAGTGCGAGTTCTTATGGCCTTGTGATGATTTCAGGTAGCATTGGATGAAGATTTGGCAAAGATAAAGAAGGAGAAAAGTAATAAGGGAACTCTCACAACCCTCTCTGGCATTGTGGCGCTAAACGCCAATCTCGTAGCATTTAGCACTGGACTTAAAGCCCTCACAGCCCTCTCTGCCTTGTTGGTGCTAAACGCCACTCTCCCGGTGTTTAGCGCCGGACCAAGAAAGCCTCACCATTTCTCGCAAATGTTGTGGCGCTAAATGCCACATATCTAGCGTTTAACGCCGGATCAAGGATGTCACGCAATTTCTCCTTGGACAATTGGCGCTAAACACCACATCACCTCGAAGAAATCAAGCCACACCGACCTTTCGGAAAAGTTGGCACTAAACGCCATCAACCCAGCATTTAACACCGGCAACGCATCAAAGAGTGGTCCCCACATCCGTCACCCAATCAGCAACAAGGGTTATTTTATTTGATTTTCAAATCAAATAGAAAAGAAGAAAAGATATGATTAGGTTTAATTTAAGTTTTTAATATTTTAGGATTCACTATAAAAGGAGAGATTAGAAGCCCCGCAAGCTCTCTTCTCCTTTCTTTCGCACTTTTTCAATTTTTCACTTTTACACAAATAAGATTTTCTCTGTATCATGAGCAACTAAACCTACATTGTTAAGGTTAGGAGCTCTGTTTATTTTGATCAATTAATATTATTGTTCTTCTACTTTTGATTAATACACTGATTTCTATTCAAAAATTGAGTTTTATTTTTCATCCTAAGGATTAGAGTATATTGAAAAATAACCCTAGCTAATCTAAATTGAATTTCTTTGAATCTTAGAAAAGTTAAAATATTTGGAATTAAGCTAGAAACTCTTTTCTCATAATTTTTCAATTATCTGGATTTAATTTGATACGTAACATGTAATCAGATTTTTCTTAATTCTTAAGAATAGTGTGACCTTGAACTAGAATTTGGATTAACCTCATAACATAATTAATTGATCAAAGAATTGACGGTTGATTAGGTTAGGAGAAATTGAATTTTCAAGAAATTGGAATTCAATTACCTCGGGTTTGCCGTGAATTAAATCTTTGCATGATCAAGGTAGACGACAATAGTTGTTAATCCGAAAATCTAAATATCTCTAAAATCCTAACTCTTCTTTCATATAATTTTCTCACATATTTACTGTTTGCTTTTTTAATTCATTGTTTTATGCTTTTTGCTATTGAAACCATTGATTTTGATTGTCTGATTAGAATAATCAGTTGACTATTGCATGCTTAATCAGTTAATCATCGTGGTAACGATAACCCACTCCCGTAATATTACTTAATACAATTTGGTGCACTTGCCGGTAGTTTGTGATTTGTAAAATCCACATAATTTATCTTATTTTTTTATATTTCATTGAGTAACTAATTAATTAAATAATAATAATGTCAAACAAGCAAAAACTTTTATGCTGTGATATAATCCAATTTGTTTATAAATTTTTAATTTTATAATAACTAGATTTTACACTAATTTATATATTTTATGAAAGTATATTTTTGTTTAGTTTCATTTAATTTGACTAATTATTATTAAAAGATACTTTAGTAAAATGCACTAAAAAGAACTTTATCTTAATCTTACAAAAAAAAGAAAGTGTATATTTTATAAATAAAAAAAAGATGTCAATTAAGTTTATGTTAACATGAAAAAATGTCTTACTAATTTTTCTAAGACATGGAGAAAGAAAAAAAAAGCACTCTTTATAAGTGTCATATCCAATTACCAAATGTCGAGAGCGAAAAAAGATTAGAGAATTAATATTTATAGTTTAGAGAAATAAAAATATTTAGGATGCGAATTAAAATGATTATCTTAAAGGTTTTGTCCCAAAATTATTGGACCAACAGGTTAAAACAAATGAACCGAACCTAAGTGAGCCCAAACCCCCCATATATACCTACACTTAATGAAATTTCAGCTATTATTCTTTCCATTTGAGTGAGAGAGTTCGGATAGAGAAGAGAAGAGAGGTGAGAGCAAAAACCCTAATTTTACCATCTTCAATCCATCATAACTTTTGCTCCGGAGTTTCAATTGGTGAGCCGTTTGCAACCAAACATTTTTCTTGACACCCTCTTTATTTTTATCTAAATATTGTGGTGAGTAACTCGGAATTCCATCCCCATTTTCTCATTTAAAGTTGAAATTACATTTTTGGTTTGGATATTAAGTATTTTTGGTGATTTTTGTAACACCCACCATACAGAGTCTTATGCTTAAGTCATAATCCAGAGATGGCAAGGTATTTCGACCTCTAAAATAAAAATTTAGTACGTATAGTAGTATGAATGATTGGTTATAACTAGGAGCCTTTATAGAAAAAGGGGTAAACAAAATCGCAACTCGAAAGCGCAACACTCCGATCGATAACGTAACGAACAAGGATAAACCAACGCGAGATTATATATACAAAGGAGTGTCAAAAACAGGAATATCAAGACTCAAAACCCGGCTGCGAAGATAACCGGTCCGAGCATAGCAATATATACATATGATAAAATAAGGAAAACCCCAAAGGGACACAAATACATAAAACCTATTCTCCAAAATCTCCCATAAGAGGAGTCATCACAGTTTGTATTATTTAATGGAGATAAAAGTAACTAAGCAAAACATATAAACTAAACAGAGTCCCCAAGAACAAAGGATCTTCGCTAAACCAGAAGTCTCCAGCAGGCCTCAGCGAGAAACCTCACGTCCTGCATCTGAAAACCACAAAATCCGCATGGGTGAGAACCAAAGGTCCCCAGCATGGTAACAGCTTCCACATATATAATACATAATAATGGAGGAAAGCCAAAGGCAATCCTAGAACTTCCTCCAGATAATTCAAAAGCTTATAAGCAAGCTAAACCATAAAAGGGCATATGACTAAAGGTTCTTCAGTCTAAAAAATACTTTCCTTTCCAATTCCTTCAAACCTCCCAACCACCAGCAGGAGTATAATGTAGCAAACACAGTTATATCAAACAAGAAATATACAAATAGGAATAATTAAGGCATTTAGACAATTAGCAAATAATATGCAGTCAAATAGGCAATCACAAACAATTCATATAGTATGCATATGATGAATGCCTGTCCCTAGTGGCTGATGATATCATCTGTCGGTTATAGAGCCAACCCGACAAGTCCTGGTAGCTAACCATTGGACTGTCCCTCTGTCACGCATTCCCAACTCGAGTTATACTCATCATAAACTTGATCATAATCATGATCTATATCCATCACCTTCACTGGTGAATATTTACGGGGGCGAGCTCATCCTGGTCTTTCATAGTGCCCGGCCACACTTATGACATAGGGTCAAAAGAGCTTCGAGTCTCAACCTGGAGCACGTGGTGGCTAGCCACTGCTTCCTCCCAGGGAAACTCTCATCTCCAACAGTGGAAGTGCAACATTCACAATTCATTCAACAGCATATATGCATTTATACATAGCCATAATCATGGCTCCGCCGTAACACGGCAATAATCTAGCCATCCGGCTCATGGTTAAATCCATAACCAGCCAATTCATTAACAATTACGGTCCTTCGGCCCATGGCATATCAAGCACTTCCACCACCATCCTCCGCATCTCACATAATCATGCTTGATCCTCATTGATCATTCATTTTTCCCTTGCTTCACTCGCAAGTTACCACATCCCCTAGCTTCTTTTCTAATAGCTAGACATATCATAATGATTTAAGACATAAGTGGTGAGATCGGAGGCTTAGAAGTACGAGATTTGGCTTTTAAAACTCAAAAATCAACTTTGGGATGAAAACAGGGCCACGCGTACGCGCACTCCAAGCGCACGCGTGGATGGCCTCAAAAACTCATCGACGCGTAAACGTCATGCACGCTAACGCGTGGATTGAAAAATAGCCAAACGACGTGTACGCGTGGGTACTCTCGTGCCCCAGGCACAAAACTGGCACAGTTCTGGCATAACTCTCTGGAAAATGGCTGGGCATTGGGTGCAGCACGTTGACAAACCCCGTTTTGACGGTTTGTCTTGTATTGATTTTAAGAGATTCTATCACCTTTTACCCACATTTATTCAATGAAATAGCATGGTTTTATGATTGTCTCCTTATTTGTGCTTAGATGTGAAAACATGCTTTTCAACCCTTAATTTGATGGTTTTAATCTCCCTTTGATTCCACTAGATGCCTTGATATGTTTGTTAGTGATTTCAGATTGAAAAGGCTAGGAATGGATCAAAGGAGTAAAGAGGGAAAGCATGCAAAGTGGAGAAATCATGAAAAGTCAAAGAAGTTGAACTCGCCCATGGACGCGCGCGCGCACCTGGCGCTTGCGCGCACCTGCGAATCACTCCATGGACGCGTACGCGTGCTGTGCGCGTACGCGTCGGTGTTGGTTTATGATTTTTTAATGAAAACGTGGCCAACGAATTCTGAAGGGTTGTGGGGCCCAATCCCAACCAACTTTGGCGCCAAAGATGCTATTTAAAGCCAAGGATTGAAGAGCAAAGGGGATTGCAACTCATTAGTTCATTACACACTCATTAGGATTAGTTCTTAGATCTAGGTTTCAATCTTGCTTTCTTCTACTTCTACCTTTAAATTCTTTGTTGTTACAATCTTCCTCTATTCTTTTGTTGTAATTTCCTTTATGTTGTTCTTACATTTTGTTGTAGATCTACTTTTGTTCCTTCTCTTTTCTTTCAATTCAATTCAAGGTAATTCAATAATACTTGTGTTTCTTTTAATTGTTGTTATTAGTTCTTTTCAATAATTGTTGTTAGATTTTGTTCTTGTTGTTGATTCACTATGCTTTTCTTTTATGCCTTCCAAGTGTTTGATGAAATGCTTGGTTGGATTTTAGAGTAGAATTTTATACTCTTGGCTTGGAAAGGTAACTTAGGAACTCTTGAGTTACTAATGTCCAAGTGATTGATGATTGGGAGCCATTAACTCTAGTTCTCACTAATTGAATTGATGGAGAGTTAGGACTTATGGACTAGGATTGATATAGCTCATTTGACTTTCCTTTACTATTAGTTAGAGGATGATTTAATGAGATTAATCCTTGCCAATTCTCATATTGTGGTTAGTGATTAGGATAGAGAACCTTGACCACCAATCCTTGCCAAGACCTTTTTAGCCATTAGTTTACTTTCTTGCCAATTTATCTTTCATGCCTCTTATCCAAAACCCCAAAACAACTCAAACCAATAACAAGACACTTTATTGTAATTCCTAGGGAGAACGACCCGAGGTTTGAATACTTCGGTTATCAATTTTAGGGGTTTGTTACTTGTGACAAACAATCTTTTGTATGAAAGGATTATTGTTGGTTTAGAAACTATACTTGCAACGAGAATTCATTTGTGAAATTCTAAACCGTCAAAAATCCATTCGTCAAAATGGCGCCGTTGCCGGGGATTGCAATGGTGTTATGTTATTGGTTATTGTACATATGTGAATAGTGTGAATAGTTTGTCTTTTGCTTATTTTCTAGATTTTGTTAGTTTTATTTTTGCTTTTCCACCATGAATTCTCACCTTGGCTATGAGTGTGATTACAATTATGTTGTAGGTGATGAGAACTTCAATGAAGAGATGTATCAAGGATGGGACAATCAAAGGTGGGAGGAGCCACATGCTTATGATCAATCTTCATGGCAACAACCTCCACCAATGCACTATGAAGAAGAGCCATTTTTTGATGCATATCAATCAAATGGCTATGGTGAATCACCTTGTGACTTTCAAGAACCACCACCATATGCCTATGAACCATATCCTCAACATAACTCTCAACCATACTCACAAGCCTCTTCTCACCAACCACCTTCATATGACCCTAACCCATATCCATCCTACCAACAACCATATGAACCATATGAACCACATATAGAGTCACCACCATTCCAACATCAATATTTTCAAGAGCCACCTCCTCCATATTATTACCAAGATGAACCACCTCCAATATACGAAAATCTTCAACCACAAGATGAATACTACTTTCCACCACAACCTCCCATGGAAGAATACTCATATCCATTGATCCAAGAGCCACATGATCCTAATCACATTATCCAAGAGGAACAAGAGTCAAGGGATCATCTCAAGGAAGCATTGGATCAATTTCAAGCAACCATGGAGTGTGTTGTGCAACAAGTGGAAAGAATGGAGAATATTGAACCACCACAACTCTACCAAGAAGAACCACCTTCCTATTATTTTGACGAATGGATTTTTGACGGTTTAGAATTTCACAAATGAATTCTCGTTGCAAGTATAGTTTCTAAACCAACAATAATCCTTTCATACAAAAGATTGTTTGTCACAAGTAACAAACCCCTAAAATTGATAACCGAAGTATTCAAACCTCGGGTCGTTCTCCCTAGGAATTACAATAAAGTGTCTTGTTATTGGTTTGAGTTGTTTTGGGGTTTTGGATAAGAGGCATGAAAGATAAATTGGCAAGAAAGTAAACTAATGGCTAAAAAGGTCTTGGCAAGGATTGGTGGTCAAGGTTCTCTATCCTAATCACTAACCACAATATGAGAATTGGCAAGGATTAATCTCATTAAATCATCCTCTAACTAATAGTAAAGGAAAGTCAAATGAGCTATATCAATCCTAGTCCATAAGTCCTAACTCTCCATCAATTCAATTAGTGAGAACTAGAGTTAATGGCTCCCAATCATCAATCACTTGGACATTAGTAACTCAAGAGTTCCTAAGTTACCTTTCCAAGCCAAGAGTATAAAATTCTACTCTAAAATCCAACCAAGCATTTCATCAAACACTTGGAAGGCATAAAAGAAAAGCATAGTGAATCAACAACAAGAACAAAATCTAACAACAATTATTGAAAAGAACTAACAACAACAATTAAAAGAAACACAAGTATTATTGAATTACCTTGAATTGAATTGAAAGAAAAGAGAAGGAACAAAAGTAGATCTACAACAAAATGTAAGAACAACATAAAGGAAATTACAACAAAAGAATAGAGGAAGATTGTAACAACAAAGAATTTAAAGGTAGAAGTAGAAGAAAGCAAGATTGAAACCTAGATCTAAGAACTAATCCTAATGAGTGTGTAATGAACTAATGAGTTGCAATCCCCTTTGCTCTTCAATCCTTGGCTTTAAATAGCATCTTTGGCGCCAAAGTTGGTTGGGATTGGGCCCCACAACCCTTCAGAATTCGTTGGCCACGTTTTCATTAAAAAATCATAAACCAACACCGACGCGTACGCGCACAGCACGCGTACGCGTCCATGGAGTGATTCGCAGGTGCGCGCAAGCGCCAGGTGCGCGCGCGCGTCCATGGGCGAGTTCAACTTCTTTGACTTTTCATGATTTCTCCACTTTGCATGCTTTCCCTCTTCACTCCTTTGATCCATTCCTAGCCTTTTCAATCTGAAATCACTAACAAACATATCAAGGCATCTAGTGGAATCAAAGGGAGATTAAAACCATCAAATTAAGGGTTGAAAAGCATGTTTTCACATCTAAGCACAAATAAGGAGACAATCATAAAACCATGCTATTTCATTGAATAAATGTGGGTAAAAGGTGATAAAATCTCTTAAAATCAATACAAGACAAACCGTCAAAACGGGGTTTGTCAACCTCCCCACACTTAAACCAAGCATGTCCTCATGCTTAAACCAAGAATGAAGTAAGGGTATGGCATTTATTCAATGGAAACTAACTAAATGCAATCTACCTATATGCAACTATCTAGATGAATGCAATTGCTTGGTCAAAATAAATCAATTCTCAAGAAGCATATATGCACAAGGGCTAAGGACTAGCAAGTCTAATCCACAATTGAATTGAGTTATTAAATAATTTTACAAACTTGCATGAAAAGATGATCATAGGTGAAAACATGTAATTGAGCATCAAACCCTCACCGGTAGTGTTTGCACTCTATTCGCTCAAGTGTTTAGGGTTGATTCACTCAATTCTCTCCTAATCATGCTTTCTAAGATTTGTTCTTCTTCTCACAATCAACAAATATTTCATGCATGCATACATATATCATGAGGTCTTTTCATAGGTTGTAATGGGGTTAGGGTCAAGGTAGGATGCATGTTTGGTTAAGTGAGTTTGAAATTTGAATCTTGGATAAGCTTAAACTTCCCTCCTAACCTATGACATCCTATACAATTAAATTCCAACCTAACTACCCATTTTTCACTCTTTCACATACTCATGTATTCCTTTTTAATTTCACAACACTTATGCATTGATCCTTATTGAGCTTCACGTTGCTTTGGGGCATTTTGTCCCCTTTTTATTTCTTTTTTTTTTCTTCTTTTTTTTCTTTCTTTTTCTATTTTTTTTCTTTTCCTTTTCCATATTATTTTTCTTTCCTTTTTCTTTTCTTTTTCTCATTTTTTTTATATACAAGAGTATCAATACATAAGGTTTTACATTTGATCAACACATGAGTATGTACCCAATTCCCAATAATTTCAATAAAAATACAAAATTACCCTTTTATTCACCCAATGTCCCAAGGTTCCCACACTTGAATGATACTCACACACACTAGCCTAAGCCAATCAAAGATCCAAATAAGGACATTTATTGTTTTTCGCTTTAAGGCTTGTAATGTGCTAAAATTAAGAACAAGTGGGTTAATCGTAGGCTCAAATTGGCTAACAAAGGAATATAAAAGGGTTGGCTATTTGGATAAGTGAGCTAATGAAATGATGGCCTCAATCATATAAATGCATGTATACACAAAATAATGGACATAAAGAATCAAACAAATCAAAGATTACATCATAGAAAGAGAATAATGCACACAAGAAGGAAAATAAGTGGTTATAAAATATAACCACACCATTAGGCTCAAATCTCACTTGCTTGTGTTCTTAGCTCAAAAATATGATCCACAATATATATATATTTCAAGCAAGTTCTATGAAAAGTTTTCCACTCAAATCAATTAAGGTGCCCTATAGATAGAAATCTTGAAAAAATTCATTATTTTGACTAAGCTTATTGTGTATACATATGCAAAAATTAAGAGAATGCAAGTAAAAATCCTAAAATCCTAGAATGAAATGCAAAAGTGTTGGGGTTAGAAATTTGTCACCCAAGATCGCCGAACGGTCGGACGACCTCCCCACACTTAAAAGTTTGCACCGTCCTCGGTGCACGCAAAGGAGAGCAAGGTGGACGGGTTGCTACAATTGATGAGCTCATTTAAAAGGTTGTGCGGATGACTTGTTTGTTGCCCCCTTTAAAAGCTTTTTCTTTCTCCCTCCTTGGTGGCCAACCTAAAAGGATAGAAAAGGAAAGGAATATTAAGCCTATGACAAAGATATCAAAGCAAATAGAACATAGGCGGGGGTTAATGCCAAATAAGAGTAAGGTTCTCACTACATGTTAGCTACGCATGTAGGTGAGAAAACAATATGAGCTAATGGCATATTAACTAATACTTGATGCAAGAGTAAAATCAAAGCATGAAGAGCATATGGCACATCAAGTTCACATAAGAAGAAGTGGGTCATGAAAGACAATATGAGGTCATATCAATGCACAAAGACATAAGAGTCATACAAGATTAAGCATTGATTTAAAAGTTTCATCACCCAACAATATCAAACAGGTCAAGAAGCACCAAAATAATGCAAGAATTTCTCAACAATTGAGTGTAAGGATCCAACACCATTATTGAAATGACACTTAGAAAAAAAACTGAAAACATGCTATAAAAACAAAATGAAAATGGAAAGAGTAGAAGTATGGGAATGCAGTGAACAAAAGAAAATGGAAGATGAGAAAAAAAAACTCTTTTTTTTTTTTACCGACGCGTGCGCGTCATGCGTGCTTACGGGTCGATGTGCATATTGGTTGAAGGACGCGTACGCGCCAAGTGCGCGCACGCGTGCGTCGAGTTAGGCCGGAGGCATAGTGTCGGCCCAAGTCTGGCACAACTCTCGGGTAAAAGTACCAGGAGTGCAGATTGTGCAATCGACGCACGCGCGCACAGTGCGCGTGCGCGTGCATTGCGAATTTAAGATGATGTGCGCGTACGCGCCAGGTGCGCGCACGCGTGCATAGACTTGTGCCCTAGGCCCAATGTTCGCACAGTGCAGGCCTAACTCTCGGGTTTTTGGCTGGGGTTGAATTTTTTTGCATCCACGCGTACGCGTACAGTGCGCGTCCGCGTGGGTGGTCGAAAAATGCTTAGGTGCGCGTACGCGTCATGTGCGCGCACGCGTGGATGGTGTTCTGTTTTTCAAAAAATATTTTTCTAAGTTCTTACACCAATCCAAGCCTTTCAATCCTCCAAACAGCTACCAAAACACCCTAAAACCTTATTCAACATACTATACTACTAACTAAACTCAATAAAACAACAAAAACAAGAAATTAAGCTAATTCTACCAATATTTACAAAAGATAAAAATGAAAATGAGAATCTACCTACAATGGCAACTCAATTCACTTATTAACAAAACTAAAAGAGGATGGAAGGAGTTTACCATGGTGGGGTGTCTCCCACCTAGCACTTTTATTTATTGTCCTTAAGTTGGACTTATGGGGAGCTTCTTATCAAGGTGGCTTGTGCTTGTATTCATCTTGGAACTCCCACCAATGCTTGGTTCTCCATTGTGCCCCAAGATTTCTCATGGATTGAGCCAAGTGTTGATGGAGTTCTTCACAAGCTTGGGGCTCCCAAAGTTGATCCTCTTCTTGTGATCCGGGGTCCCACACTTTATTTTCACACCCGTCTTGAGGTTGATCATCATTATTAGTCCAACCGGGTGGTGAGTAAAGTGAATTCTCTATGAAGTGCCCAACAATCCTTCTAGACCCATCTATTTGAGCACTACTCCATCCTTTATATCTCATGTTTGATACATCAACCATAATGAGCCTTGATTTGCAACGCCCACCACAAAACCTTTTCCGCTTACGCTTCATCCCACAAACTTCCCTAAGTTGGCCATCCGTTTCAAGCAAACCATATTCAAGTGGGACAATAAAGCTAATAGAAATGAATTTCACCCACTCAAATGAAGGTGTAGATGGCAACCTAGGCAAAGATGCTTCCAAAGATCTTGACAAAGTGTATTCCACTCCCATCCTTCTATTTCTAAGGACTTCCACCTCCTCACAAGATTTCTCTATTCCAATCCTTTGTTCATTAGTACTATTTAAGCCTTTTCCATTAATCAAACTATAATTGGGAGAGTGAGAGAAGTTTACCTCCACAACATTTTCAAATGCACCGGGAGAAGGCTCTTCAAGTTCAAAGGATTCTCCACCACTAGGACTTGATACTTGCTCTTCATTGCCATGGG
Source organism: Arachis stenosperma (assembly GCF_014773155.1). NCBI lineage: Eukaryota > Viridiplantae > Streptophyta > Magnoliopsida > Fabales > Fabaceae > Arachis > Arachis stenosperma. The sequence goes on along the minus strand of NC_080379.1, from coordinate 53,614,168 downwards.
AATTCAATTCTTGCTCTATCCCATCCAAGTCTTCATATGGAATATGCCTTGGAAGGTGTGCACTTTCCTCCCTAGCATCAATTTCAATCATCTTGGAGGGGTTTTCTTCAACTCTATGTTCCCATGGAGGCTCCGCATCTCCTAAGTCTTCTACCACTTCTTCCTTGTCTTCAACAATTAAAGCTTCCTCCAATTGTTCCAATACAAAGCAACTTCCTTCATTTCCCACCGGAGTTTCCAATCTCTCCTTCATGCTATGTTCTTCATTCGATTCTCCACATGTAGCCATGGGAGTTCCTTGAGTGTTCAAGCATTGGGAGGCTAATTGATTTGTTACCGCATCCAAGGCGGCCATAAAATTTTGCACATCCCTTTTCATCTCTTCTTGCCCTTGAACAAGAACACCAAGGGTTTCATCCATTAGAGATTGGGATGGTTGGAATGATTCATCATTTTGGGGGAAGGGTTCATAGTAGGAAGGTGGTTCTTCTTGGTAGAGTTGTGGTGGTTCAATATTCTCCATTCTTTCCACTTGTTGCACAACACACTCCATGGTTGCTTGAAATTGATCCAATGCTTCCTTGAGATGATCCCTTGACTCTTGTTCCTCTTGGATAATGTGATTAGGATCATGTGGCTCTTGGATCAATGGATATGAGTATTCTTCCATGGGAGGTTGTGGTGGAAAGTAGTATTCATCTTGTGGTTGAAGATTTTCGTATATTGGAGGTGGTTCATCTTGGTAATAATATGGAGGAGGTGGCTCTTGAAAATATTGATGTTGGAATGGTGGTGACTCTATATGTGGTTCATATGGTTCATATGGTTGTTGGTAGGATGGATATGGGTTAGGGTCATATGAAGGTGGTTGGTGAGAAGAGGCTTGTGAGTATGGTTGAGAGTTATGTTGAGGATATGGTTCATAGGCATATGGTGGTGGTTCTTGAAAGTCACAAGGTGATTCACCATAGCCATTTGATTGATATGCATCAAAAAATGGCTCTTCTTCATAGTGCATTGGTGGAGGTTGTTGCCATGAAGATTGATCATAAGCATGTGGCTCCTCCCACCTTTGATTGTCCCATCCTTGATACATCTCTTCATTGAAGTTCTCATCACCTACAACATAATTGTAATCACACTCATAGCCAAGGTGAGAATTCATGGTGGAAAAGCAAAAATAAAACTAACAAAATCTAGAAAATAAGCAAAAGACAAACTATTCACACTATTCACATATGTACAATAACCAATAACATAACACCATTGCAATCCCCGGCAACGGCGCCATTTTGACGAATGGATTTTTGACGGTTTAGAATTTCACAAATGAATTCTCGTTGCAAGTATAGTTTCTAAACCAACAATAATCCTTTCATACAAAAGATTGTTTGTCACAAGTAACAAACCCCTAAAATTGATAACCGAAGTATTCAAACCTCGGGTCGTTCTCCCTAGGAATTACAATAAAGTGTCTTGTTATTGGTTTGAGTTGTTTTGGGGTTTTGGATAAGAGGCATGAAAGATAAATTGGCAAGAAAGTAAACTAATGGCTAAAAAGGTCTTGGCAAGGATTGGTGGTCAAGGTTCTCTATCCTAATCACTAACCACAATATGAGAATTGGCAAGGATTAATCTCATTAAATCATCCTCTAACTAATAGTAAAGGAAAGTCAAATGAGCTATATCAATCCTAGTCCATAAGTCCTAACTCTCCACCAATTCAATTAGTGAGAACTAGAGTTAATGGCTCCCAATCATCAATCACTTGGACATTAGTAACTCAAGAGTTCCTAAGTTACCTTTCCAAGCCAAGAGTATAAAATTCTACTCTAAAATCCAACCAAGCATTTCATCAAACACTTGGAAGGCATAAAAGAAAAGCATAGTGAATCAACAACAAGAACAAAATCTAACAACAATTATTGAAAAGAACTAACAACAACAATTAAAAGAAACACAAGTATTATTGAATTACCTTGAATTGAATTGAAAGAAAAGAGAAGGAACAAAAGTAGATCTACAACAAAATGTAAGAACAACATAAAGGAAATTACAACAAAAGAATAGAGGAAGATTGTAACAACAAAGAATTTAAAGGTAGAAGTAGAAGAAAGCAAGATTGAAACCTAGATCTAAGAACTAATCCTAATCCTAATCCTAATTCTAGAGAGAAGAGAGAGCTTCTCTCTCTAGAAACTACTTCTAAACTAATCCTAATGTGTGTGTGTGAACTAATGAGTTGCCATCCCCCTTTGCTCTTCAATCCTTGGCTTTAAATAGCATCTTTGGCGCCAAAGTTGGTTGGGATTGGGCCCCACAACCCTTCAGAATTCGTTGGCCACGTTTTCATTAAAAAATCATAAACCAACACCGACGCGTACGCGCACAGCACGCGTACGCGTCCATGGGGTAATTCGCAGGTGCGCGCGAGCGCCAGGTACGCGCGCGCGTCCATGGGCGAGTTCAACTTCTTTGACTTTTCATGATTTCTCCACTTTGCATGCTTTCCCTCTTCACTCCTTTGATCCATTCCTAGCCCTTTTCAATCTGAAATCACTAACAAACATATCAAGGCATCTAGTGGAATCAAAGGGAGATTAAAACCATCAAATTAAGGGTTGAAAAGCATGTTTTCACATCTAAGCACAAATAAGGGGACAATCATAAAACCATGCTATTTCATTGAATAAATGTGGGTAAAAGGTGATAGAATCTCTTAAAATCAATACAAGACAAACCGTCAAAACGGGGTTTGTCACACGTCGGCCCGCCCGCACACATCATGCGCACGCGTGGATGGCGCCTTCGAGGAGAACGGCGCGTACGCGCCAAGTGCGCCTACGCGCGGGGGTCATTCTGCTAAAAATTTTCTAAGTTAAAAACTGTAGAACTCACAGATTCAACCCCCAATCTTCCGACGGACATAACTTCCTCATTTTAAATCGTTTTTCACCCGTTCTTTGAACGGCATGGACATCCCGGATCTAATTTCATTTCTAAATAGATTTGGCACAAAACAGAGATCCGTAGTCCAAGTTATGTCCCGTCATAGTATGCCCAAAAACCATGTTTTTTATACAAAACCACAAAGTGCCATTTTCAAAACAAGCCATTTTCAACACTTTTCAAAATCAATCAAAACATGCCAATTTCATCCCTTTTCTTTGAAATCAATCAAAATATATCAAATTCAACATCAAGCCTCCTCAACTCACACATTGACACTTTACCACAATTTACAAAATCACTATCTCATCATTTTAACCGACTTCACCCAAGTGGCTCAAACCCAAACACATTGACATATCACATACTCTTCCTCATGCCAATTTTCAACAACACCAATTCCAATAAATCATCATTGTACACAATCAATATCATACTCACCATCAATATGGTTCAACCCACAATTCAACCATAACCAATCATCAAGCATATATCACAACATGCATATTTCTCATACATCATACCACCAAGGCATCAATAATCATCATCACATATATGACCACATCATATATATCAATTATTCAACAACATCAACCATTCAATCCCTATCTTAGGGCCTCTAGCCTAAGTATTTCCTACCACATTACATATTAGATACGGGAAACCAAAACCATACCTTAGCCGATATCCCAAGCTCAACCGGAGCACTTCCAAACCACTCTTCCTCATGCTCTCAAGGCCTCAACACCTCCAAGAACAGATTTTTCACCACCAAAGCCCTTTTCAAGCTTTTCAAAGTCACCAATCAAGCTCCAATATTCACACATACACAACCTAGGCCACAATCATCACACCCACACACAACATCTCAAAACTCAAACATCATAGAACCACAAATTACACTAGGGTTGAGAATCTTACCACACCTAAGGTCCAAAGAGACAAGATTAACCTTCTCCTTCAAGAGAGTTGGGTCCTATAACATCAAAGAGCCCAAAATCTCAACATTTTTGCTCATGAAACTCGAAATCAAAGCTGGAAATTCGAAGAGCAAAACGTGGCTTACCTCAAGATTAATTGTATGGGTTTTGTAAAGCTCTCCGCGGTGAACGCGTGGCCGTAAACAGAGCGGCAATCGGAGCTCTAGATCAAAAGTTATGGTGGTTTGAAGATCAAGTGAGAGATAGAAGTTTGAGAGAGTGTTCTTCCCCCATTCTCTCTAACTTTCAGCGTGTTTTTGAGTGTTGTGAGGAGAGAGAGTGCTGAAAACTAGGATTTTGGTTTAGTTATGTTGGGCCAAGGGCCCACTTTGGGTCCGGTTGGCCCGGTTTGGCCCGTTCGGTCTAATCTTGGTCCGAATTCTATAAAATTGGTACCAAAATTCTCGTCTCAATCTCCTCTATCATATTTAGCCACAAAAAAAATCACATTTGGGCTTTCTAGAATAAATTCTCATTTATGGGTTAATTAGCCGTTAATTAACTGGATTTTACATTCTACCCACCTAATTGGGAATTTTGCTCACAAAATTCAAAGGTAATTACCTGAGAATAAGTGCGGATAATCCGTTCGCATCTCCGACTCAAGTTCCCAAGTGTGTCCCTCAACACCGCCTCAACTCCATGCTACTTTGACTAATGAAACCTCCTTTCCACACAACCGTTTGATACTAGTATCATCAATTCTGACCGGAGCCACTGGAAGCGTCAAATCTTCTCTTAACCGAACCGATTCAGGTTCTAACACATGGCTAGCATCAGGAGTGTACTTCCGAAGCTGCGACATGTGAAACACGTCGTGCAGGTTCGAAAGATGAGGTGGTAGAGCCATCTGATACGCCACCGGCCCATTCCTCTCAAGGATCTGAAATGGACCAATGTATCGAGGATTCAACTTCTTTGCTTTAATTGCCCTACCTACTCCTGTGGTCGGAGTAACCTTAAGGAAAACATGGTCTCCTTCCTCAAATTCTAAGGGCTTTCGCCTCTGATCGGTGTAACTCTTTTGACGACTCTGCGCCGTAAGCATCCTATCACGGATTTTCTTGACTTGTTCAGTGGTCTCAGCTATCATTTCCGGCCCCAACAAGCTTTTCTCTCCAGCTTCATACCAGCATAGCAGAGATTGACATTTCCTCCCATACAAGGCCTCATACGGAGCCATTCCAATGCTCGCATGATAACTATTATTGTATGCAAACTCCACTAATGGCATATACCGATCCCAACTCGCCGGTTGGTCCAAAACACAAGCTCTCAACATATCCTCTAGTGTTTGGATCGTCCTCTCAGATTGACCATCTGTTTGAGGATGGTAAGCCGTGCTCAAGCATAGTCAGGTTCCAAAAGCTTTTTGAAATGCACCCCAAAACCTTGAAGTGAAACGAGGAACTCTATCAGAGATTATAGTAGCAGGTATGCCATGAAGTCTCACAATCTTCTTTATGTATAACCGTGCTAGTTCCTCAAGGGTGTAAGTCATACGAATGGGTAAAAAGTGAGCTGACTTCGTCAGTCGGTCCACAATCACCCATATAGCATCAAAACCAGCCCTAGTCCTTGGCAATCCCGACACAAAGTCCATTGCAATACTTTCCCACTTCCATTGTGGAATCTCTAAAGGTTGGAACATCCCGGAAGGTCTTTGATGTTCAATCTTTACCTTTTGACAAGTTAAGCACTTTGAAACATATTTTGCCACATCATTCTTCATACGCGGCCACCAAAACATCGCCTTTAAATCATGGTACATCTTAGTACTTCCCGGGTGAATGGAGAATCCGCTTTTGTGTGCCTCTTTTAAGATATCTTGCCTCAAAGAGCCAACATCCGGCACAATGATCCTACCCTTGAACCTCCATATCCCATCTTTTTCTTCCGACACTCCCCACTGTTTTCCTTGCTCAATAGCCGGTAACACCTTCCATAATGCTTCATCATTTTGATGAGCCTTTAGAAGTTCGGACTTAAAGTCACTTGAGATTTCTAATCGGCTCAAACACAAAGTTCCGGATACTTCTCGAGCACCAATTTTTAGACTCTCGAATCCCTTGAGTAACTTCTCCTCTTGAAGCATCATCCAAGCCACATATAACGACTTCCGGCTTAACGCATCCGCCACTATGTTCGCCTTTCCCGGATGGTAATGCAACTCAAAGTCGTAGTCCTTCAACAATTCCATCCATCTCCTCTGCCTCATATTAAGCTCTTTCTGATCAAAGAGGTACTTCAAGCTCTTATGATTAGAGAAAACTTGGAACTTAACCCCATAGAGGTAATGCCTCCACACCTTCAAGGAAAACACAACCGCAGCAAGTTCCAAATCGTGCGTAGGGTAATTAACTTCATGTGGCCTCAACTGCCGTGAGGTATACGCCACCACATTATGATGCTGCATCAGCACGCACCCTAGACCCTTTAATGAGGCATCACAGTACACCTCAAATGGCTCGTTCGGCTCAGGTAACACTAACACAGGTGCAGTGGTCAACTTTTTCTTCAATGTCTGAAAGCTCTCCTCGCACTCAGGAGTCCAAACAAACAGAGTGTCTTTGCGGGTTAACTTTGTCATTGGCAAAGCTATCTGTGAAAATCCCTTTATAAACCTTCGGTAATAGCCAGCTAAACCCAGAAAACTCCTTATCTCCGTTACGGTGGTTGGTTGCTTCTAATCCATCACAGCCTCTACCTTAGTTGGATCTACGGCTATTCCCTTCTTACTCACCACGTGACCCAAAAACTTCACCTCACTCTTCCAAAACTCACACTTAGACAGTTTTGCATAGAGTTTCTTCTCCTTTAGAATCTGTAATACGGTTCTCAAGTGTTCTGCATGCTCTTCCTCAGTCTTGGAATAAATTAGTATGTCATCAATGAAGACAACAACGAATTTATCCAGAAACGGACGGAAAACTCTATTCATGTAATCCATGAATACCGCAGGAGCGTTCGTCAACCCAAAGGACATTACAGTGTACTCGTAATGACCATAACGAGTCCTGAAAGCGGTCTTAGGGATATCCTCACCCCTCACCCTTATCTGGTGATAACCGGATCGCAAATCAATTTTTGAGAAAACCCCAGCTCCTTGCAACTGATCCATGAGATCATCAATTCTCGGTAATGGGTACCTATTCTTTATTGTAATCTTGTTCAACTGCCTGTAATCCACACAGAGCCGCATACTCCCATCTTTCTTCTTTACCAGTAGCACTGGCGCACCCCACGGAGAGACACTCGGTCGTATAAAATTCTTTCCCAACAAATCTTCTAACTGAGACTTTAGCTCGTTCATCTCTAACGGTGACATCCTATAAGGAGCACTTGAGATTGGTCCCGCCCCGGGCACCAACTCAATACCAAACTCAATCTCTCGGTTAGGTGGAAACTCATCAATATCATCGGGAAACACTTTCGGAAACTCACACACAACCGGAATCTGCCCCAACCTTTGATCATCACCCGAAACGCCCGCGGTTAACAACAGGATACCCTGACATTCGATTCCAGAATAGTTCACCATCATCGAATTCAAGTAATAATTATTCACCACGACCGGCCCTTCTGTATCTTCCGGCATAAAGTACACTGACTTTGTAGAACAATCAAGCAGGACATGGTTCTTAGATAACCAGTCCAATCCCAAGATAAGATCAAGACCGATCATCGGTAAGCAGATTAAATTATGAACAAAATCACGCTGCTTGAACCTAAAGGAAACTTCCGGGCATCCTAGCCTAGTTACCGTGGCTTCATGGATAGCATTGTACACTCTTAGATCATAACCTAAGGTCACGATCTTCAATCCTAACTCATGGGCTTTCTCAAATGCAATGAATGAATGCGATGCTCCCGAATCAAATAAAGCATTTAAAGTTTGACCAGCCATTTCACAGTTACCTCGAATAAGTGTCTCAGATCCCTTGGCACCTATAGCTGAGGTGGTGAACACACGACCAGTCTGTTGTGCCTTCCCAGCACCTTGTTTCTGCTTTTCCGGACAATTTACGACTTTATGCCCCGCCTTTCCACAATTGTAGCACAAACCCCATCCGACCTTGCATGGTGCTCCTGGATGGTGACTTCCACACCTAGTACAAGCTTGATCATTCTGAGGCTGCTTCCCAAACTTCTTTCCTTGGGAGTTGTTGTTGTTGGGCCTCCTGAAAGAGCTTCCCTTCTTGAAAGACGGACCTCTAGGTGCAAAGCTCTTCCCTCGGTTCTGTGAGAATGATCCTTTGTGACTCCCTTTCTCAGCGGTTGCCCTTTTCACACACTCTTCAGCAACCCTACACTTGTTTACCAACTCAGAGAAAGTCCTAATCTCCATTGGTCCCACTGAACTAAAAATATCGCTCCGGAGTCCTCTTTCATACTTAACACACTTTCATTCCTCATATTCCACCAGAGTCCTTTGGCACATACGAGAGAACCTGAATAGCTCTTCAAACTTGTCAGTATACTCAGATACAGACATGGTACCCTGCTTCAGCTGCAACAATTCAAGCTCCATGGCCGTCCTAGCAGAAGTCGGAAAGTACTTCTTATAGAACTTTTCTTGGAAGACATTCCAGGTGATATAGTCATCACCCTGCTGCAGAAGACGTCGGATGCCTTGCCACCAATGCGACGCTTCACCTGTGAGCATATAGGTAGCAAACTCGACACGCTGTCCTTCAGGCACCACTTGCGCTTGCAGCGCTTGCTCTATAGCCTGAAACCATGTATCAGCCTCAGTTGGGCTAGTAGTCCCTTTGAACTTAGGCGGATTAACCTTCAAAAAGTTTGCCAGTGTCATTGGGCCCTGAACTCTACCTCCATCATTACCATGGTTGTTCATCTGTTGACCAAGAGCCTCAGCAGTGGCTTGCATAGCAGGAGCCATGTTCTCCAACACGGTCATAAAGTTCACCGGGTCATTAGGGTTATTCTCCGGCGCACGAGCATTCGTACGACCTCTCACACTACCTCTACCGCGTCCACGAGGCGCCATCTGGTTCATATACACACCAAAAAATCGATATTAAGTTGATCAGTCTCAATATCGGAAGTCTAGTACTTCAAAGTCCCAAATGCATGCTCATGAACGTTTATGCCAATTATATCAAGCAGATATACTAATAGCACATAACACACATACAGAGAATGCACAGAAGCATAGTCAGTCCATCTCTCAGGCTCTACAGGAACGAACTGCTCTGATACCTTACTGTAACACCCCACCATATAGAGTCTTATGCTTAAGTCATAATCCAGAGATGGCAAGGTATTACGACCTCTAAAATAAAAATTTAGTACGTATAGTAGTATGAATGATTGGTTATAACTAGGAGCCTTTATAGAAAAAGGGGTAAACAAAATCGCAACTCGAAAGCACAACACTCCGATCGATAACGTAACGAACAAGGATAAACCAACGCGAGATTATATATATACAAAGGAGTGTCAAAAATAGGAATATCAAGACTCAAAACCCGGCTGCGAAGATAACCGGTCCGAGCATAGCAATATATACATATGATAAAATAAGGAAAACCCCAAAGGAAACCCAAAGGGACACAAATACATAAAACCTATTCTCCAAAATCTCCCATAAGAGGAGTCATCACAGTTTGTATTATTTAATGGAGATAAAAGTAACTAAGCAAAACATATAAACTAAACAGAGTCCCCAAGAACAAAGGATCTTCGCTAAACCAGAAGTCTCCAGCAGGCCTCAGCGAGAAATCTCACAACCCTGCATCTGAAAACCACAAAATCCGCATGGGTGAGAACCAAAGGTCCCCAGCATGGTAACAGCTTCCACATATATAATACATAATAATGGAGGAAAGCCAAAGGCAATCCTAGAACTTCCTCCAGATAATTCAAAAGCTTATAAGCAAGCTAAACCATAAAAGGGCATATGACTAAAGGTTCTTCAGTCTAAACAATACTTCCCTTTCCAATTCCTTCAAACCTCCCAACCACCAGCAGGAGTATAATGTAGCAAACACAGTTATATCAAACAAGAAATATACAAATAGGAATAATTAAGGCATTTAGATAATTAGCAAATAATATGCAGTCAAATAGGCAATCACAAACAATTCATATAGTATGCATATGATGAATGCCTGTCCCTAGTGGCTGATGATATCATCTGTCGGTTATAGAGCCAACCCGACAAGTTTTGGTAGCTAACCATTGGACTGTCCCTCTGTCACGCATCCCCAACTCGAGTTATACTCATCATAAACTTGATCATAATCATGATCTATATCCATCTCCTTCACTGGTGAATATTTACGGGGGCGAGCTCATCTGGGTCTTTCAAAGTGCCCGGCCACACTTATGACATAGGGTCAAAAGAGCTTCGAGTCTCAACTTAGAGCACGTGGTGGCTAGCCACTGCTTCCTCCCAGGGAAACTCTCATCTCCAACAGTGGAAGTGCAACATTCACAATTCATTCAACAGCATATATGCATTTATACATAGCCATAATCATGGCTCCGCCGTAACACGGCAATAATCTAGCCATCCGGCTCACGGTTGAATCCATAACCAGCCAATTCATTAACAATTACGGCCCTTCGGCCCATGGCATATCAAGCACTTCCACCACCATCCTCCGCATCTCACATAATCTTGCTTGATCCTCATTGATCATTCATTTTTCCCCTTGCTTCACTCGCAAGTTACCACATCCCCTAGCTTCTTTTCTAATAGCTAGGCATATCATAATGATTTAAGACATAAGTGGTGAGATCGGAGGCTTAGAAGTATGAGATTTGGCTTTTAAAACTCAAAAATCAACTTTGTGATGAAAACAGGGCCACGCGTACGCGCACTCCACGCGCACGCGTGGATGGCCTCAAAAACTCATCGACGCGTAAGCGTCATGCATGCTAATGCGTGGATTGAAAAATAGCCAAACGACGCGCACGTGTCAACCACGCGTACGCGTGGGTACTCTCGTGCCCCAGGCACAAAACTGGCACAGTTCTGGCATAACTCTCTGGAAAATGGCTGGGCATTGGGTACAGCACGTCGGCGCGCCCGCGCACATCATGCGCACGCGTGGATGGCGCCTTCGAGGAGAACGGCACGTACGCGCTAAGTGCGCCTACGCGCGGGGGGTCATTCTGCTAAAAATTTTCTAAGTTAAAAACTGCAGAACTCACAGATTCAACCCCCAATCTTCCGACGGACATAACTTCCTCATTTTAAATCGTTTTTCACCCGTTCTTTGAACGGCATGGACATCCCGGATCCAATTTCATTTCTGAACAGATTTGGCACAAAACAGAGATATGTAGTCCAAGTTATGTCCTGTCATAGTATGCCCAAAAACCATGTTTTTCATACAAAATCACAAAGTGCCATTTTCAAAACAAGCCATTTTCAACTCTTTTCAAAATCAATCAAAACATGCCAATTTCATCCCCTTTCTTTGAAATCAATCAAAATATATCAAATTCAACATCAAGCCTCCTCAACTCACACATTGCCACTTTACCACAATTTACAAAATCACTATCTCATCATTTTAACCCACTTCACCCAAGTGGCTCAAACCCAAACACATTGACATATCACATACTCTTTCTCATGCCAATTTTCAACAACACCAATTCCAATAAATTATCATTGTACACAATCAATATCATACTCACCATCAACATGGTTCAACCCACAATTCAACCATAACCAATCATCAAGCATATATCACAACATGCATATTTCTCATACATTATACCACCAAGGCATCAATAATCATCATCACATATATGACCACATCATATATCTCAATCATTCAACAACATCAACCATTCAATGCCTATCTTAGGGCCTCTAGCCTAAGTATTTCCTACCACATTACATATTAGATACGGGAAACCGAAACCATACCTTAGCCGATTTCCCAAGCTCAACTGGAGCACTTCCAAACCACTCTTCCTCAAGCTCTCAAGGCCTCAACACCTCCAAGAACAGATTTTTCACCACCAAAGCCCTTTTCAAGCTTTTCAAAGTCACCAATCAAGCTTCAATATTCACACATACACAACCTAGGCCACAATCATCACACCCACACACAACATCTCAAAACCCAAATATCATAGAACCACAAATTACACTAGGGTTGAGAATCTTACCACACCCAAGGTCCAAGGAGACAAGATTAACCTTCTCCTTCAAGAGAGTTGGGTCCTATAACATCAAAGAGCCCAAAATCTCAACATTTTTGCTCATGAAACTCGAAATCAAATCTGGAAATTCGAAGAGCAAAACGTGGCTTACCTCAAGATTAATTGTATGGGTTTTGTAAAGCTCTTCGTGGTGAACGCGTGGCCACAAACGGAGCGGCAATCGGAGCTCTAGATCAAAAGTTATGGTGGTTTAAAGATTAAGTGAGAGATAGAAGTTTGAGAGAGTGTTCTTCTCCCATTCTCTCTAACTTTCAGCGTGTTTTTGAGTGTTGTGAGGAGAGAGAGTGCTGAAAACTAGGGTTTTGGTTTAGTTATATTGGGCCAAGGGCCCACTTTGGGTCCGGTTGGCCCGGTTTGACCCGTTCGGTCCAATCTTGGTCCGAATTCTATAAAATTGGTACCAAAATTCTCGTCTCAATCTCCTCTATCATATTTAGCCACAAAAATCACATTTTGGGCTTTCTAGAATAAATTCTCATTTATGGGTTAATTAGCCGTTAATTAACCGGATTTTACAATTTTGATATTATAAGGGTTCTTTAGCTTATGTTCTTGATGGTATTCATCACTAATTTTAGTGGGTAAAGGTAAGAAACCCTCTTTTCTTCTTGGTTCATCAATTTATAAAAATTCTAGTTTTTAATATTGTGTCAAATTGTATAATATGATGTTAGATTGAGTAATTGGAAGCTCAGCTTGAATGTAATTGATTGTTGATATGTTTGAATAATGGCTAGTATGAGTATCATGTTGGTTGATGTGTTTTGACATGAAATTGAGGAATGTGAAGTGATATTATTGCAAGTGGATATTGTAATATATGTTGGTGTCATGTTGCAAGAAAATGAGTATGCATGTTGAAGTTTTGATTGAGAATTATATGTATGAATATTGTAATTTGTGAAAATTGAGTTGGAGGCCGTGATAGGGTGAGAAAATCCCCTATTTGGTAAATTGAGGTAAGTGGTGTAAATTGTTGCATAAGAATAAGAGAATTGATTATTGATTGATTGAGAAATTGGATATATGAATGTTGTATGTTGTTGATGAATATGAGGATTTAGATATTGTGTGTAAAATAATTTAGGAGTGAGTTGAATTAGGCTTTGAATGGTTGAAAATCATTGAATAAGTGTTTAGGGTATGTCTGAGTGATTTTAGAATGGTTTATGATTGAATTGAATTGAGAATTTATGAAATTGAGGAGTTATGAGAATTTTGTAAAAATAAAATTTTAACCAACTTCGACGGGTCATAACATGGCACTTGGAGTTTGGATTTGAATGAGATTTGTCTTAAATTAAAGCTAGTGGAAAGATATTTAAAACCATCTAAGAATGAAGGAAAACAGAATTTTGTAGAAAAGTTATGACAGTTTGAATTTGTGGGTTTAAAACTGAATTCTGCAGAAGTTGTAAAAAACTGACGTCATGCTTACAATGAGGGGTGTAACAGAAGAGAAATGATTTCGTGCAAGTTTCATGAGCACGCACAAAAACAGAGTTGCACGTACACACGAGGCATGCATATGCACAATTGGTATTTCTAGAATTGAATGTTTTTTGTGTGCGTTCTGTGCGTATGTGCAAAGGGGGGACTTGTGCATATGTGCGAGGCATGCGTACGCACAACTGTCCTATTTTTCAAAGATGATGATTTTTAACTGTTTTTGCCTATCCAATCTGCTGTTTCACTTCTGTAACCCCTATTTGAGACCTGATAACTATTTTCTATGATTTGGAACGAATCTTATGCCTCTAAACCATTTTCTTAACGTTTCAAACTTCCGTAAATCCTATAATGAGTATAGAGGATAATGAGAATGAGATGATATGATTGAATGATGAGATTGGATTGATTCGAGAGGATAATGATGATGAGATTATATGATTGAATAATGAGATAGAGATGATTTAAGAGGATAATGAGAATGAGATTATATGATTCAGTGATGAGATTGTGTTGATTTAAGAAGATAATGAGGATAATGAGAATGAGATGATATGATTGAATAAAAAGATTGAGTTGATTCGAGAGAATAACGAGAATAAGTTGTTTGATATTTTAGCTTTTGGGGTAAATTCAAAGATTGTGGTTTTGTCTCGCTTGCTCCCAGTTGGTATTTGAGCTTCTAGGGTAGATGCCTGATGCTTGAGCATCTTTTCTATATTTTCTTATTATTTTAGACATGAATTTATTGAGTTTTATTTAGATTTTAGTGTTTGAAGCTTGTTTAGATGCTACTTTGAGGCGCATTGTGGTTTTATTTAGAGTGATATTATTTTAATATGTATGTTAAATTATACTTAGTTTATACTATTTTAACATGCATATTAAGTTACACTTAGTTAAACATTATGTTTAACTATAATAAAATTTATAACCAACTTGGGTTGGTCGAGTGGTCAGTTCACTCGTCCACTTAAGCAAGTGTTGGGGGTTCGAATTCCACCTTGTGCATGCAGCAACCCATTGGCTAGCGGCAGACCTTTAAATGGAACTCATATCTGCGACGGATTAGTCCTTGACCTGTCGGGTTGCGAGATACCGTGGGAAACAAAAAAAACTATAATAAAATTTATAAAATTACTTTGGCTATTTTTAATTTAGAGAATATATATTTTATTTGGTTTATTAAAACAAAAAAACTTAAAAAAAGAGAAGTAAAATGAATTAATGTTTCTCACCAAAATAAAGTTTATTATGAATTTGATTTCAAAGCTAAGAATAACTCATTTATGAAAAGATATAATTGTGTTTGTGTTTGATATGGTTTAAAACTAGAAAAATTAAATTCTAATTTAATTTATGCACTTAAAAACTTTTTATTTTGTTAGTATCATAAAAAAAATTATCTCACCATTTCTCAATCAAAATATTTTAATTTAATTTATACACTTCAAAATTTGTATTATTCTCTTATTTGTTTTGTATATTTGAATATATGATTTGTGTTGTATATATTTAAATATGTGTTGTATATATTCGAATAACGTGTGTTTTAATAATCCAAAAAATGGAACATAACCCATTCATCACTTTGTAATAGAAATTCCAATCATGCAATTCACTGATTTCAATTTTGCAAACGAATTAAAAAGAAATGATGAAACTTGTCATGGGTTCGGGTTTTGGAGAATTCAATAAGGTTTGCTGGAGTGTCTTTGATGGCATCAGGATCATTGCCACCATGTGGACGCTCTGATGGCTGAGATCGATTCTACAATCTCCACCCTCGAGTACACACGCGCCATCGCAACCTTTGACGGGGTCCATGAACTCCACTACGACAGGGGTTCTCGCTGGAGGAAGGAGGGTGCTAGAAAAGGCGGTGCTGAAGCCGCCATGGTTGAGTGGAGAGGAGAAGGAGTTGGTGGCGCGATGAAGGAGTGAGCGTAGGAGAGGCGGTGAGGAGGTTTTGAGTTGTCGCAGGTAATGGAAATAATGGAAGGGGCAATGCTTGCGACGGCAGAGGAAGAGGAGGGAGGCGGCGGTGGTAGTGATAAGAGGGAGATGATAAGGAAAAATGTTGGCGGGAAATCCATTGTGGAAGGCAACAGAAGGAGGAGTTGGCGGGAGGGCATTGCAACGAAGAAGGTTCAGAGTTAAGAAAAAATGTTTAGTCATACTGAGTTATGGAAGAAGCTTTGAGAATTGATGATGGAATTAGAGACTATGTTTATCAATGAAAAAGTGAATAAAAAAATGGGAGAAGATAAAAAAATTATGAAAACACCCTTCTCTTAAAAATTATAAAAGAAAAGACCCCATTAAAATGAAGTCTTTCATTTTGGTGTATTGATGCGTGAGCATCTTGTCTATCTTTTCCTAGTGAATTTGCACTTAAATTGTTGAGTTTAATTAAGAATTAATTATATTTTAACCACTATGGATGCTATTTTGAGTCTTGGATAATTTTATTTATTTCAGGTAGCATTCGGTGGAATTTGATGGAGTTTCTACAGCACAAGAATCAAAGAGATGGCTGTGAGGAGCGACGCGCACGCGTGCCTGACGCGTGCGCGTGAATTCGAGGTATCCATGGCGACGCGTGCGCGTGACTGACGCGCACACGTGAATTGAAGATTTGCTTTGCGACGCGTCCGCGTGACTTGCAAAGAAGACCAGCGACGCGTACGCGTGACTGACACGTACGCATGACGTGTGCGATCTGCAGAACTTACAGAAATCATTGGCGTGGATTTTGGGCGGCGTTTTGACTCGGTTTTCAGCCCAGAAAACACAGATTAGAAGCTGCAGAATGGACAAATCAAGTAATCCCCACCCATCAGCTGAAGACTTGTTAATTAATTCAAATTTAAATTTAAATCTTAAATTTTGAGAAAAAGATATTATTTTTAATTTTAGATAATTAGATTCTAAATTTATTAGGATTAGTTATAAATAGGAACTCTGTACATTTAGACACGACACATTTTTTTACAACAATCCTTATTTTCTCTCTGAACCATGAGCAACTAATCCTCCATTGTTAAGGTTAGGAGCTCTGTCTATTTTCATGGATTGATTCGTTTGATCTTTTTAATTTAATTCATGTATTGATTTATATTTCAATAATTGTTTTCGTTCTTTATTTTATGAACATTGGGTGGAACGGAAGTATGACCCATGTTCTAATTGAGTTCTTGTAAAACTTAGAAAAGCTCTTTACTTGAACAACAGCTTGAAAACATATTATACTTAATTTCTAATTATTTTTATTTAACGGGATACGTGACATATAATCCCCTTATTTTTAGATAATTAGGATTCTTTTGGCATATAAACTAGAAATTGATCATCACCCTCTAATTGGAATTAATTGACCAAGGAATTGGTAATTAATGAATTTTAGAGGCGGCTAGGAAGGTCTAAGGAATTAGGGTCTAGTCACATATAGTTTGCCATGAAATTAAATCTTGCATGATTTAATTAATTAGTAATGAAAGTTAATCCGGAAAATAGATAACTCTGAAACCTTAACTGCTTTCTCAAATATCTTATTCCCAACTCATTGCTGCTTGCTTTCTGAAATTTTAATATACTGTTTAATGCTCTTTGAATATCTCAAAACCATTTTCTGCTTGCCTAACTAATCCAATCAAACGCTATTGTTGCTTGATCCATCAATCCTCGTGGGATCGACCCTTACTCACGTAAGGTATTACTTGGTACGACCTGGTGCACTTGCCGGTTAGTTTGTGGGTTGTAAAATATCCATACCAAGTTTTTGGCGCCGTTGCCGGGGATTGATAGTGATTAACAACTATTCGTTGCTTGATTGCTTAGATTAGATAATTTTTCTTTTAATTAAATTTATTATTATTATTATTAGTACTTTTTAAAAAAAATCTTTTTCTTTACGTTTATATTTTTTTTCTTTTCCGTTACACTTCCTTTTTTTTTCTTTCGTTCCCCCTCCCCTGTTACGTTTTCCTTCTTTTTTTCTTTTACTATAAAAAAATAAAAAAAATAAAAAAAATATATACAAAAAAAATTTCAAAAAAAATAAATTTTTAATAAATAAATAGCACCAATATTTTTATTAATTTCTGAAATTAAGTTTGGTGTTATCTATTTATTATTTATTTTTTTAGTATTTTTATTTTATTATTTGATGCCAGGGCATCTTGGCCAGTTTCACTGACCTTTTCTTTACTGTTTTAGGGTAGTTTCATGCATTTTCTTAGTAAATAGGCAAGTTTTGGATGAAAATACACTTACACCTTGATTCAAGCAATTATTGTGAACTTTACATGATTTCATGAGGATTAGGTAGGAATTGTATGATAAAATTGATGATGCATAATCTCATGATTTGGAACAGAGCTTTGATGCACCTTAATTGCTTGATTTCAGGACAAAGGAAGCAAGAAGGAACCACGTTAGCAGCCACGTTAATCTAATTAACGTGACCACTAATGTGGAATGGGACAAGCCTATAGCGTTAATGGAAAAAGTGATCACCAATAACGCCTTCGAAGCCATCATAAGCCCACGTTAGTTGCCACTAACGTTCCATAAAGGCATAATGAAGCCACGTTAAAAGTCACGTTAATCCAATTAACGTGAACTCTAATGTGGGATGAAGAACCAATCACCAACGTTAGTGACACTCACCTTTGTCACTAACGTTGGACCAACCCAAGAGTGCCCACGTTAGTGGTCATGTTAAGACCACTAACGTGAGAGATAGCGTGGAGCTAAGCATGATAAGCCAACGTTAGTGACACTCACCTTTGTCACTAACGTTGGAGATGGAAATCACTACCACGTTAGTGGCCACGTTAATCTAATTAACGTGAGCTCTAACGTGGGAGGGAGGGGCGTTTGGAGCATTAGTGACAAAGGTAAGTGTCACTAACGCTCTCGAAGCTTAGGTATGCCCATGTTAGGAGTCACATTAGTTATGCTAACGTGAACTCTAACGTAGGGAAGGGGGGCACAAGGCAACGTTATTGGAAAAGGTGATTCCCAATAACGTTTGTGAAGGACCAAGAGGCAACGTTAGTGCCACTAACGTTGAAGTTAACGTTGATCATTTCGGGTTGGAATGTTAGTGAAAAAGGTGATTGACACTAACGTTCTCGAACCCACATCCTCACTTAACGTTAACGCCACTAACATCCTAACTAACGCCCATGCCTAACTCACACTTTTTCTGCAAACAAAGCTGAGCCCACTGAAGATTATAACTGTTTCAACTCAAGATCAAAGGCCCATATCCAAGACTTGGAGAACTCACTAGAAGATCAAGAAGAGTAGTATATATAAGAGTAGTTTTGAACTATTAGGGAGCTTTTGCACTTTTGGAGAACTACACTCTGTATATTTACTTTCTGCATGTATTCTGTTATACCCTATTTCATTTCCATTTCCAGACCTATGAACAACTAAACCCCTTTCATTGGGTTAGGGAGCTCTGTTGTAATTTGATGGATCAATTATAGTTTTCATTCTTCTTCCTCTTTCTTTTCTCTTGATTTACTAGAAAGCTTTCGATCTTAATCTAATTGGTTAGTTGTCTTGGAAAAGAAACTCTCCATAATTGGATCTCCTCTGAGCCTTGGAAAAGGGATGAGGAGATCATGCTAGAAATGCTTTCTCATGTTGGACCAAATTGGGGTTTGGGCGGATAAAGTGACATGTAATCCTCTCAACACTTTGATTTGGAAATACATGTGGTATAATCAGTGACCACACTTCATCTCTTCCAATGAGCAATTAAATCAAGGAATTGGGCAATTGTTCAAGCTTAGAGAGATTGGATTACCAAGGAATTGGGATCCAATCACTTAAGATTGCCAAGGAGATCAATGAATGCATTGATTGAGGAAGAGATGAGAATGAACTTGATCTGGAGAATGCAACATCTCCTAAGCCCAATAAATCCCCATCTCTGATCTTACCCATTCTCTTTACTTTCTGCCATTTATTTCCATGTCCATCTTCCCAAATCCCCATTTAAGATTCTGCACTTTATTTTCTGTAATTTACTTTCTGTCATTTAATTTCCAGCAAATCTCAACTACATTCTGTTTAGCTCAACTAGCACACTCTTCCAACTAAAGTTGCTTGACCAATCAATCCCTATGGGATTCGACCTCACTCTATTGTGAGTTTTTTACTTGACGACAATTCGGTATACTTGCCGAAAGGAAATTTATTGAGAGACAAGTTTTCGTGCATCAAGTTTATGGCACCGTTGCCGGGGATTGATTTTGTATCGACAATGATTAAGTTGGAAGTTCACTAGATTGAGCATTTTCTTTTTATTGTTTAATTTGCCTAGTCATTTACTCTTAGTTTCAATTACTTTTCTTCCTCATCCCCTGTCCCCTCGTTGTTTTCTTTTTATTTGAATTTACTTATAATTTTGCTCACTAACCCACTAACTATTTGATAATTTGCACCACTTACACTAACAATCACTCTAACAAGAATAATCACTCCATTTTACTTTCTGATGTGTGCTCTGTTAGTTGTATGATAGGGAGACGAAGCGGAGCTTCAACTTCCTTTGATTCCGAACCTGAGAGGACCCTTCGTAGATTGAGGAGGGAAGCAAGAGGGAAAAGAGTTGTTGGTGCTGAGGAAGAGGAAGAGTACTTTGAAACAAACATGGAGGAGAACATGTTAAACAACCATGAAGAAAAAGTTCACAATCATGCCAGAGAAGGTCCTGTAAATCATGCTGGGCAGGAAAGAAGAGTATTAGGCTCTTACATCAACCCCAACCCAGGAAATTATGGAAGTAGCATCCAAAAGCCAACCAAACATGCCAATAACTTTGAACTAAAACCCCAGCTCATCACCCTTGTTTAGAACAATTGCTCATTTGGAGGAAGTGCCCAAGAAGACCCCAATCAACATCTAACCACCTTCCTAAGAATATGTGACACCGTGAAGTCTAATGGTGTTCATCCGGATGTCTATAGATTGCTTTTGTTCCCATTCTCACTCAGGAACAAAGCATCTAAGTGGCTAGAGTCCTTCCCGAAGAAGAGCTTAACGAATTGGGAAGACGTAGTAAACAAATTTTTGGCAAGATTCTACCCTCCTCAAAGAATCAACAGGCTGAGAGTTGAGGTACAAACCTTCAGGCAACAAGATGGTGAAACTCTCTGTGAGGCATTGGAGAGGTTTAAGGACTTAACAAGAAGATGCCCACCAGACATGTTCAATGAATGGGTTCAACTACACATCTTCTATGAAGGCCTTTCTTATGAGTCAAAGAAGGCCGTAGACCATTCATCAGGGGGCTCTCTAAACAAGAAGAAAACCATTGAAGAAGCCATAGATGTCATTGAGACTGTCACTGATAATGACTACTTCTATGCTTCTGAAAGAAGCAACACTCGAGGAGTAATGAAGCTGAACCACATGGATGCACTGCTGGCTCAAAATAAGATGATCACCAAGCAGCTAGCAGATCTTACCAAGAAGGTGAAAGAAAACCAAGTTGCAGCAGTCATCACCTCATCACCATCACAAGAAGGAGTGAATGTAGGAGAAGAAGGTGATTGGGAACAAGCCAACTATGTTGGAAACTCACCCAGACAGACCCATGATCCATACTCTAAAACTTATAATTTTGGTTGGAGAAACCACCCTAACTTTGGGTGGGGAAATCAACAGGACCAAGGCCAAGACCAGAGACGCCACAACCATAATCCCAACAATAATGTAACTCACCAACATACCTCACAGAGATCCTATCAACACCCACCTAATCACCCTTCTCAACCACCTAACCTCAACCCACCATCACTAACCGAGGATAGACTCTCCAGAATTGAGACTCTACTTAAAGACATATGTAAAGAAGTCCAAGATAACAGAGTGTTCAAGGATGAAGTGCGAGCCAACATTAAAAACCAAGGAGACACCATCAAGAGACTGGAGTCCCAAGTGGGGTATCTATCTCAACAGTTTCCAAAACCCACTAATAGTTTCCCCAAGTGGCACAGAGAAGAACCCAAGAGGAGAAACAAAGAAAGTAAGGTGGGAAGAATGCAAGATGATCACTATAAGTGATAAGAGGAGTGTGGAGGACGTGCACACATAAACAGAACATCTCCAAGACATTCCAAGGGAAAATCATGAAGAAAGAAGCCATACACCCCATCCCACACACAGGGAAGAGCTAAAGAAAGGAGAGACCATAAACCCATATGCACCCTTTCCTCAAAGACTCAAAGGTGGTGTAGCAAGGAGAATGTATTCAAGGTTCCTCAACATGTTTGCATTTCTTGATGTAAATATACCATTCATTAAGGCCCTCCAGCAAATACCCTCCTACATTAAGTACATAAAGGAGCTTCTGGCCAAAAAGAGTTCATTGAAGGGTGGGCAAATAATAAAGATGAACAGGGAGTGCAGTGCTCTCATTCAAATAGAGCCACCTACAAAGAAGAAGGATCCAGGGAGTTTTTACATTCCCTGTGCTGTAGGAGAGACAATGATTGATAAAGGGCTCTGTGACCTGGGAGCAAGTATAAACTTAATGCCTCTATCCCTCATGAAAAAACTTCAAATCAATGAGCTAACACCCACGGACGTTGATGACAAGTAATCATATACCCATTTTTCAAGCTAATTTCACTTGTTTCACTAGTCTTTATGCACTTTCTTGCATCCTAAGTAAGTAATTTGGAATGAAAATGCATGACTTTTTTAAATCAAAAAACCACCATTCAATTGATGCTAAATCATGAGGTTTGAGCTAAAATTAATTGATTTTTAATGAATTATAAACCTTATGAGTTTGGAGATACTTTGATTGGTTGCTTTGATTTCTTGTAGGTAAAGAAAAGAAGAAAAGAAGAAAAACGTGGCTTAAGAAGTGTGGCCAAGGGAAGAAAATGGTGTGGTGAAAGAAGGAGAAGTGTGGCGCAACATTGAAGGAGGAAGTGATGAGCGGATAATTTGTACGCTTTTTGGCATTGTTTTTAGTATGTTTTTAGTATGATCTAGTTAGTTTTTAGTATATTTTTATTAGTTTTTAGTTAAAATTCACTTTTCTGGACTTTACTATGAGTTTGTGTGTTTTTCTGTGATTTCAGGTATTTTCTGGCTGAAATTGAGGGACCTGAGCAAAAATCTGATTCAGAGACTGAAAAGGACTGCAGATGCTGTTGGATTCTGACCTCCCTGCACTCGAAGTGGATTTTCTGGAGCTACAAAAGCCCAATTGGCGCGCTCTCAACGGCGTTGGAAAGTAGACATCCTGGGCTTTCCAGCAATATATGATAGTCCATACTTTTCCCAAGATTTGATGGCCCAAACCGGCGTTCAAAGTCACCTTCAGATTTCCCAGCGTTAAACGCCGGAACTGGCACCAAAATGGGAGTTAAACGCCCAAACTGGCATAAAAGCTGGCGTTTAACTCCAAGAAGAGTCTCTACACGAAAATGCTTCATTGCTCAGCCCAAGCACACACCAAGTGGGCCCGGAAGTGGATTTTTATGTCATTTACTCATCTTTGTAACCCTTAGGCTACTAGTTTTCTATAAGTAGGACCTTTTACTATTGTATTTTCATCTTCTGATCTTTGGAATCTTTTGTTCTTTAGATCTTTTGATCACTTTGGGAGGCTGGCCATTCGGCCATGCCTAGACCCTGTTCTTATGTATTTTCAACGGTGGAGTTTCTACACACCATAGATTAAGGTGTGGAGCTCTGCTGTACCTCGAGTATTAATGCAATTACTATTGTTCTTCTATTCAATTCCGCTTGTTCTTGTTCTAAGATATTCATTCGCACTCAAGAACTTGATGAATGTGATGATTATGTGACGCTCATCATCATTCTCACTCATGAACAAAGTGACTGACAACCACTCTTGTTCTACAAGCAAACGAGGCTCTAATGTTTATCTCTTGGATTCCTGATAACACGATGCATGGTTGATCGCCTGACAACCGAGCGCTCGCCTGACAAACGAGCCAGCCATTCCATGAGATCAGAGTCTTCGTGGTATAGGCAAGAACTGATGGCGGCATTCAAGAGAATCCGAAAGGTCTAACCTTGTCTGTGGTATTCTGAGTAGGATTCAATGATTGAATGACTGTGACGTGCTTCAAACTCCTGAAGGCGGGGCGTTAGTGACAGACGCAAAAGAATCACTGGATTCTATTCCGGCCTGATCGAGAACCGACAGATGGATAGCCGTGCCGTGACAGGGTGCGTTGAACATTTCCACTGAGAGGATGGGAGGTAGCCACTGACAACGGTGAAACCCTTGCATAAGCTTGCCATGGAAAGGAGTAAGAAGGATTGGATGAAGACAGTAGGAAAGCAGAGAGACGGAAGGGACCAAGCATCTCCATTCGCTTATCTGAAATTCCTACCAATGAATTACATAAGTACCTCTATCTTTATCCTTATGTTTTATTCGTATATCACTATACCCATTTGAGTCTGCCTGACTAAGATTTACAAGGTGACCATAGCTTGCTTCATACCAACAATCTCCGTGGGATCGACCCTTACTCACGTAAGGTATTACTTGGACGACCCAGTGCACTTGCTGGTTAGTTGTGCGGAGTTGCAAAAGTGTGATTGCAATTTCGTGCACCAGGAAGCAACACTGCTCTCCACAAGAGCACACTGCCCTCCAAGAGAGCAGCATAATGAACCAAGCCTCCAAAACATCACTGCCCTGCCCTCCATAAGAGCAGAGCACAATTCTATGCCAAGGACTAAAGGAAGAAAAACTCTGCCCTGCCCTCCTCAAGAGCAATATCGGGCTCCATGCAAGAAAAATTCAAAGGAAATTTCTCTCCTAGTGCTACCCATGGGTTTCGAACCCAAGAACAAGAAGGAAGGAAGTAGCGCTCAAATAAATTGGCTTGTTTTCAATCTCCAAGAATCGAACATAGCACCTTGGGGAAGCAAGGAACTAGACGTTACTTTGGTGCCAAGAAAACCAAGGAAAAGGGGCAGCGTGTGCCTCCACCAGGTTTCGAACTTGGAACCTCACCCTTGGTTGCTTTGCTGCGCTGCCCACAAGGAGAGCAGAGCAGCGTTCCTTAGCATGGCACGGGCAGCATTTTTGGCACGGCTAGGAGCTTGGGCGCGCACACAAATTGGCACGGACTGCAGCAAGCATGAACACACATTGCCCTGCTCTCCGCAAGGGCAGGGCAGCATCCTGATGCTACACACGCCGCACAAGCACGCACGAGGCCTCATGCTAGATTTCCCTGCTCTGCCCTCCACAAGAGTAGAGCAGCCTCCTAGAGCCAAATTCTTCATGGGCTAAAAATTGGATTAAAAATCCAATTTAATTCATTTCTTCACCAAATCAAAAGCCCATCCAAATTCCAAAATCCAAGAATAGAAAGTGTATAAATAGGAGATAGTTTGATGTAATTATGACCTTCTTTTGATTTTTGAATTTTTACATCTTTAGACTTCATTTTCTTTGAGAGCTTGGAACTGAGATCTTAGAGAATTGGGAAGGAGAATTGATCTCTCTTCTTCCTTGTTCTTGCTTGAGCACTTTTTACTTTTCTTGTTTGAGTCTTGGGTGTGAAGAATTGAGGAACTTCTGTCTCAATCTCCATTTAAGATCTCTTTGATTTTCCTACTGCATAATTGAGTTGAATTCAATTTCCTTTACTGCTTCAATCTTCAATTTCTCTTTAATTGCTTTGTGAACTTGGATCTGGGAAGGCAATTGAGATCTAGACTTTGCTATCTAGTCTCTGGAGTCCTGAGATCCAATTTTCCTTTTGGTTCTTCTGTTGAACCACTGCTGCAATCAAATTTCCATTTCTGTTTGAGATCTAGATAATTTCAATTTTCTCTTGCTTTGTTAATTGCTGCAATTTAATTTCCCTTGCTTAAATTCTGAATTCCCAGTCCTCAAATCCCTTTTCCATTCAAGCAATTTATATTTCTTGCACTTTAAGTTACCGCAATTTACATTTCTTGCACTTTAATTTTCAGTCATTTAATTTCTTGTTCTTTAAGATTCAGCGCCTTTACTTTCAATTCTCTTTAATTTCTGCAATTCATCCCTCTCCCTTTACATTTCCTGCTATTTACTTACTGTTGGATACAAAATCACTCAACCAATACTTGATTCGCTTGACTAAATCAACCACTGAACTAAAATTGCTCAATCCTTCAATCCCAGTGGGATCGACCTCACTCCCGTGAGTTTTATTACTTGATGTGACCCGGTACACTTGCCGGTGAGTTTTGTGTTGGATCGTTTTCCACACATCAAGTTTTTGGCGCCGTTGCCGGGGATTGAAATAGATTGACAATGATTAAGTGAAGTGGAGATCTAGATCAAGCAATTTTTCTTTTCTGTTTCTTTAATTTTCAGCTAACACACTAACTGTTTGAGACTTTGCCTCTACTAACTCTAACTGCACTCAAGTTACAGAGTGCTCTGTTTTAGTTTCTGGCTCTGTTTGTGTTTCTACTTTTGCGACAGGAGGAAGGAGCAATGAATCCACACCTTTTGATCTTGAAACACTTTGGAAGTTGAGCAAGAATAAGGAATGTCAAGCTAGTGACATTAAAAGAGTGCTTGTTGGGAGGCAACCCAACCTGATGTAGTTTCTTTTAATAGCTTTTTCAATAGAAAGGTTGAATAATTGGTCTGTATTGCAAGGAGCTAAGTTTGGTGTTCCACCAAAATTTTATCTAAAAGCACATTCTCACTTTCTGCATAACGCTAGCTCCAAGCAATCAGACAAATCATTTAACCATTTGGTTGTTTTCTAGTTTTTAGTCCCATAACCTTTAGCAAAGACAAAAGGATTTCACATATGGTTAACTTGATGCATCAGAAACTTTGGCAAGGGAATAAGTTTGGTGTTCACACACCAAAGTAAGTTCAAAAGCCCACAAATAAGTCATGCATACTAACCATTCATTTAAGGGCCTGAGAAGCAAGAAACTTTTGAGAATTATGCAGGAAATTAGCCAACAATTGAAGACAATTTACATTGTGACTCAAAAGGGATAGAGTAGAAGGAAGAATCAAAGGGCTGCAACTTCAAAGGTTGTATCTAAACTTAATCCTTGCTGCTGTGAATTGTTTTGAATCTGGGAACCATTATATATCCTGCTAAAGTGTTTATCTAGTTGCAAGTGAAGTTGTTTGATTAAGTATGCTGATCTGCATAATGCTTGTCATTCATCACTTAGCTAAATTTTGTTTTGTTTCCCATATGCTTGAATAAAAGAGAATTGTTTGAATTAGAAAGTAAATATCCAATGTTGCATAAGTTAGAATGGAAGTTAATGGTGGTATATGTGTCTGATTAAATGCATAACTCATGAAATAATTGCTGCATAATGTCATTTTCATTGAAGTGTGAGCTAGCCTACTGTCATGAAGGTACCTATCAGTAAAGAACAAAAAAAAATCTCTGAAAATAAAACAGAAAGAAAAAGAAGTAGAAAAAGCCAATGTGGTAAGAAAAACAAAGAATAAAGGCTGGACACCAATAGCTTGGACCCTAGGACACATGCCTGTGGTGTTCTTGTACTAGGATATGCTTGGACAAGTAAATTCTGAGGGGTATTTCAAAACCCGGCCACTTAGATCAACTGATTTGGGATGGCCAATTGAAAGTCCACAATAAAGAGCAACCTAGATACAGAACATTTAGTTATCCAAAGAGATAATGGGCATCAATGATCCTAGGAGGAAATAGTGAGCCATGTGACTGTGGTGGAAAGATGTTGAGTAAAAATAAAGCCAAAGGCTACTGCAACATTTGACACCAAGCCTTCAAAGAAGAATAAGCTTGTTAAGTAAAAAAAGAAAAGAAAAGTTAGCAAGGGAGCAAGTAAAAAGTAGACCTTATAACAGCAAGCTTAGTAAGCCTTTGAGGAAAAGTGTATATTATGTAACAGCAAACAATAACAGAGTTATCATTGTCTGCATAAAAACTCCATGAATCAAGTTCTGCTATATGCCTAATAAGGATATGTTTGCTCTTCTTGTTCATTTCATTTTCTCTTAATTTTGATGCTTGCTTGGGGACGAGCAAGATTTAAGTTTGGTGTTGTGATGACAAGTCATCATATACCCATTTTTCAAGCTAATTTCACTTGTTTCACTAGTCTTTATGCACTTTCTTGCATCCTAAGTAAGTAATTTGGAATGAAAATACATGACTTCTTTAAATCAAACAACCACCATTCAATTGATGCTAAATCATGAGGTTTGAGCTAAAATTAATTGATTTTTAATGAATTATAACCTTATGAGTTTGGAGATACTTTGATTGGTTGCTTTGATTTCTTGTAGGTAAAAAAAAGAAGAAAAGAAGAAAAACGTGGCTTAAGAAGTGTGGCCAAGGGAAGAAAATGGTGTGGTAAAAGAAGGAGAAGTGTGGCGCAACATTGAAGGAGGAAGCAACACTGCTCTCCACAAGAGCACACTGCCCTCCAAGAGAGCAGCATAATGAACCAAGCCTCCAAAACATCACTGCCCTGCCCTCCATAAGAGCGGAGCACAATTCTATGCCAAGGACTAAAGGAAGAAAAACTCTGCCCTGCCCTCCTCAAGAGCAATATCGGGCTCCATGCAAGAAAAATTCAAAGGAAATTGCTCTCCTAGTGCTACCCATGGGTTTCGAACCCAAGAACAAGAAGGAAGGAAGTAGCGCTCAAATACAAGGAAAACAAGCCAAAATTGGCTTGTTTTCAATCTCCAAGAATCGAACACAGCACCTTGGGGAAGCAAGGAACTAGGCGTTACTTTGGTGCCAAGAAAACCAAGGAAAAGGGGCAGCGTGTGCCTCCACCAGGTTTCGAACTTGGGACCTCACCCTTGGTTGCCTTGCTGCGCTGCCCACAAGGAGAGCAGAGCAGCGTTCCTTAGCATGGCACGGGCAGCATTTTTGGCACGGCTAGGAGCTTGGGCGCGCGCACAAATTGGCACGGCCAGCAGTAAGCATGAACACACATTGCCCTGCTTTCCGCAAGGGTAGGGCAGCATCCTGATGCTACACTCGCCGCACAAGCACGCACGAGGCCTCATGCTAGATTTCCCTGCTCTGCCCTCCACAAGAGCAGAGCAGCCTCCTAGAGCCAAATTCTTCATGGGCTAAAAATTGGATTAAAAATCCAATTTAATTCATTTCTTCACCAAATCAAAAGCCCATCTAAATTCCAAAATCCAAGAATAGAAAGTGTATAAATAGGAGATAGTTTGATGTAATTAGGACCTTCTTTTGATTTTTGAATTTTTACATCTTTAGACTTCATTTTCTTTGAGAGCTTGGAACTGAGATCTTAGAGAATTGGGAAGGAGAATTGATCTCTCTTCTTCCTTGTTCTTGCTTGAGCACTTTTTACTTTTCTTGTTTGAGTCTTGGGTGTGAAGAATTAAGGAACTTCTGTCTCAATCTCCATTTAAGATCTCTTTGATTTTCCTACTGCATAATTGAGTTGAATTCAATTTCCTTTACTGCTTCAATCTTCAATTTCTCTTTAATTGCTTTGTGAACTTGGATCTATCTAGTCTCTGGAGTCCTGAGATCCAATTTTCCTTTTGGTTCTTCTGTTAAACCACTCCTGCTATCAAATTTCCATTTCTGTTTGAGATTTAGATAACTTCAATTCTTCTCTTGCTTTGTTAATTGCTGCAATTTAATTTTTCTTGCTTAAATTCTGAATTCCCAGTCCTCAAATCCCTTTTCCATTCAAGCAATTTATATTTCTTGCACTTTAAGTTACCGTAATTTACATTTCTTGCACTTTAAGTTTCAGTCATTTAATTTCTTGTTCTTTAAGATTCAGCACCTTTACTTTCAATTCTCTTTAATTTCTGCAATTCATCCCTCTCCCTTTACATTTCCTGCTATTTACTTACTGTTGGATATAAAATCACTCAACCAATACTTGATTCGCTTGACTAAATCAACCACTGAACTAAAATTGCTCAATCCTTCAATCCCTGTGGGATCGACCTCACTCCCGTGAGTTTTATTACTTGATGTGACCCAGTACACTTGCCGGTGAGTTTTGTGTTGGATCGTTTTCCACACATCAAGTTTTTGGCACCGTTGCTGGGGATTGAAATAGATTGACAATGATTAAGTGAAGTGGATATCTAGATCAAGCAATTTTTCTTTTCTGTTTCTTTAATTTTCAACTAACACACTAACTGTTTGAGACTTTGCCTCTACTAACTCAAACTGCACTCAAGTTACAGAGTGCTCTATTTTAGTTTCTGGCTCTGTTTGTGTTTCTACTTTTGCGACAGGAGGAAGGAGCAATGAATCCACACCTTTTGATCTTGAAACACTTTGGAAGTTGAGCAAGAATAAGGAATGTCAAGCTAGTGACATTAAAAGAGCGCTTGTTGGGAGGCAACCCAACCTGATGTAGTTTCTTTTCATAGCTTTTTCAATAAAAAGGTTGAATAATTGGTCTGTATTGCAAGGAGCTAAGTTTGGTGTCTCACACCAAAACAAATTAAGAAAGAATGAAGGATTCTAAGTTTGGTGTTCCACCAAAATTTTATCTAAAAGCTCATTCTCACTTTCTGCATAACGCTAGCTCCAAGCAATCAGACAAATCATTTAACCGTTTGGCTGTTTTCTAGTTTTTAGTCCCATAACCTTTAGTAAAGACAAAAGGATTTCACATATGGTTAACTTGATGCATCAGAAACTTTGGCAAGGGCTAAGTTTGGTGTTCACACACCAAAGTAAGTTCAAAAGCCCACAAATAAGTCATGCATACTAACCATTCATTTAAGGGCCTGAGAAGCAAGAAACTTTTGAGAATTATGCAGGAAATTAGCCAACAATTAAAGACAATTTACATTATGACTCAAAAGGGATACAATAGAAGGAAGAATCAAAGGGATGCAACTTCAAAGGTTGTATCTAAACTTAATCCTTGCTGCTGTGAATTGTTTTGAATCTGGGAACCATTATATATCCTGCTAAAGTGTTTATCTAGTTGCAAGTGAAGTTGTTTGATTAAGTATGCTGATCTGCATAATGCTTGTCATTCATCACTTAGCTAAATTTTGTTTTGTTTCCCATATGCTTGAATAAAAGAGAATTGTTTGAATTAGAAAGTAAATATCCAATGTTGCATAAGTTAGAATGGAAGTTAATGGTGGTATATGTGTCTGATTAAATGCATAACTCATGAAATAATTACTGCATAATGTCATTTTCATTGAAGTGTGAGCTAGCCTGCTGTCATGAAGGTTCCTATCAGTAAAGAACAAAAAAAAATCCCTGAAAATAAAATAGAAAGAAAAGAAAGTAGAAAAAGCCAATGTGGCAAGAAAAACAAAGAATAAAGGCTGGACACCAATAGCTTGGACCCTAGGACACATGCCTGTGGTGTTCTTGTACTAGGATATGCTTGGACAAGTAAATTCTGAGGGGTATGTCAAAACCCGGCCACTTGGATCAACTGATTTGGGATGGCCAATTGAAAGTCCACAAGAAAGAGCAACCTAGATACAGAACATTTAGTTATCCAAAGAGATACTGGGCATCAATGATCCTAGGAGGAAATAGTGAGCCATGTGTCTGTGGTGGAAAGATGTTGAGTAAAAATAAAGCCAAAGGCTACTGCAACATTTGACACCAAGCCTTCAAAGAAGAATAAGTTTGTTAAGTAAAAAAAGAAAAGAAAAGTTAGCAAGGGAGCAAGTAAAAAGTAGACCTTATAACAGCAAGCTTAGTAAGCCTTTGAGGAAAAGTGTATATTATGTAACAGCAAACAATAACTGAGTTATCATTGTCTGCATAAAAACTCCATGAATCAAGTTCTGCTATATGCCTAATAAGGATATGTTTGCTCTTCTTGTTCATTTCATTTTCTCTTAGTTTTGATGCTTGCTTGGGGACAAGCAAGATTTAAGTTTGGTGTTGTGATGACAAGTCATCATATACCCATTTTTCAAGCTAATTTCACTTGTTTCACTAGTCTTTATGCACTTTCTTGCATCCTAAGTAAGTAATTTGGAATGAAAATACATGACTTCTTTAAATCAAACAACCACCATTCAATTGATGCTAAATCATGAGGTTTGAGCTAAAATTAATTGATTTTTAATGAATTATAAACCTTATGAGTTTGGAGATACTTTGATTGGTTGCTTTGATTTCTTGTAGGTAAAGAAAAGAAGAAAATAAGAAAAACGTGGCTTAAGAAGTGTGGCCAAGGGAAGAAAATGGCGTGGTGAAAGAAGGAGAAGTGTGGCGCAACATTGAAGGAGGAAGCAACACTGCTCTCCACAAGAGCACACTGCCCTGAAAGAGAGCAGCATAATGAACCAAGCCTCCAAAACATCACTGCCCTGCCCTCCATAAGAGCGGAGCACAATTCTATGCCAAGGACTAAAGGAAGAAAAACTCTGCCCTGCCCTCCTCAAGAGCAATATCGGGCTCCATGCAAGAAAAATTCAAAGGAAATTGCTCTCCTAGTGCTACCCATGGGTTTCGAACCCAAGAACAAGAAGGAAGGAAGTAGCGCTCAAATACAAGGAAAACAAGCCAAAATTGGCTTGTTTTCAATCTCCAAGAATCGAACACAGCACCTTGGGGAAGCAAGGAACTAGGCGTTACTTTGGTGCCAAGAAAACCAAGGAAAAGGGGCAGCGTGTGCCTCCACCAGGTTTCGAACTTGGGACCTCACCTTTGGTTGCCTTGCTGCGCTGCCCACAAGGAGAGCAGAGCAGCGTTCCTTAGCATGGCACGGGCAGTATTTTTGGCACGGCTAGGAGCTTGGGCGCGCGCACAAATTGGCACGGACAGGAGCAAGCATGAACACACATTGCCCTGCTCTCCGCAAGGGCAGGGCAGCATCCAGATGCTACACACGCCGCACAAGCACGCACGAGGCCTCATGCTAGATTTCCCTGCTCTGCCCTCCACAAGAGCAGAGCAGCCTCCTGGAGCCAAATTCTTCATGGGCTAAAAATTGGATTAAAAATCCAATTTAATTCATTTCTTCACCAAATCAAAAGCCCATCCAAATTCAAAAATCCAAGAATAGAAAGTGTATAAATAGGAGATAGTTTGATGTAATTATGACCTTCTTTTGATTTTTGAATTTTTACATCTTTAGACTTCATTTTCTTTGAGACCTTGGAACTGAGATCTTAGAGAATTGGGAAGGAGAATTGATCTCTCTTCTTCCTTGTTCTTGCTTGAGCACTTTTTACTTTTCTTGTTTGAGTCTTGGGTGTGAAGAATTGAGGAACTTCTGTCTCAATCTCCATTTAAGATCTCTTTGATTTTCCTACTGCATAATTGAGTTGAATTCAATTTCCTTTACTGCTTCAATCTTCAATTTCTCTTTAATTGCTTTGTGAACTTAGATCTGGGAAGGCAATTGAGATCTAGACTTTGCTATCTAGTCTCTGGAGTCCTGAGATCCAATTTTCCTTTTGTTTCTTTTGTTGAACCACTGCTGCAATCAAATTTCCATTTTTGTTTGAGATCTAGATAATTTTAAGTCTTCTCTTGCTTTGTTAATTGCTGCAATTTAATTTCCCTTGCTTAAATTCTGAATTCCCAGTCCTCAAATCCCTTTTCCATTCAAACAATTTATATTTCTTGCACTTTAAGTTACCGCAATTTACATTTCTTGCACTTTTACTTTCAATTCTCTTTAATTTCTGCAATTCATCCATCTCCCTTTATATTTCCTGCTATTTACTTACTGTTGGATACAAAATCACTCAACCAATACTTGATTCGCTTGACTAAATCAACCACTGAACTAAAATTGCTCAATCCTTCAATCCCAGTGGGATCGACCTCACTCCCGTGAGTTTTATTACTTGATGCGACTCGGTACACTTGCCGGTGAGTTTTGTGTTGGATCGTTTTCCACACATCAGACGTAATCATGAAATTGGCTGACAAAACTCAAAATCAGGCGATAGGAGTGGTTGAAAACGTATTAGTGAAGGTTGGGAATTACTTCCTGCCCACAGACTTTGTTATCTTGGAGATGGACGAGAATTCTATCCATCCCATCATCCTGGGGAGGCTATTCTTAGCCACAGCCAGGGCGCTTATAGATGTAGAGTGAGGAGAGCTAGTATTGAGGATACATAATGAACAGCTCACCTTCAACGTTTTTAAACCCTGACAAGAAGCAGATCATGATAACAAAGAGTCAAAGGAAAAGCACAATAAGGAGCTGATGGAAGAGACAAGCACAGGAGCACAAGCACCACACCTGAGACCCCCTACGGTAGACAAGCAATGTGGTCGGAAAGAATAATAGCCAAGTGTAATCCAAGAGGAACTAGACCCACCAAAGTCATATGAGACAATCAACAAAACCATTCTGAAAGGAGAAACCACAAGGAGCAAAGTGACATCAAGGAACACAAGGAAAAAGGCCCCAAGGTGATGGAGAAATAAGAAGATCCCTATAGAGGATTTCTCTCCAGGAGATGAAGTGGTCTCTGCCTATTTTCCATCTATCCCACCTTATCTCCCCACCATTCCATCTCAGCTGCCTCAAGTGTACACCATCAACAAAATCTTGTCCTTAGAACATGTGGAGCTTCTTAACAAAGCCAATGGAGGCAAATTCACTACAAGAGGGGAAGAACTGAAGCACCACCAACCACCCTGACAAAGGCCAAACGTCAAGCTAATGACGCTAAAGAAGCGCTTCATGGGAGGCAACCCATGTTTTATTCCCTTTCCTTTTTAATCTTTAATAGTAGTTAATAAAGTAAAATTCATGAATTCTAAATTAACTTCGACAAACACTATAAGAACCCCTACATGCAGCATATAATACATGACAAGTTTGGTGTTCAAGGCTTGAACACACTCTAGAATATGAGATTCTTATCAAATCTTGTTGCACCATATGATCACAAACAAGTTTGGTGTCACCAACGTTGCATGCATGGGAATTTGATTGGTCGGTTGGTTTGCATTCATGAATGGCTTAGTTAGTCAAAAACAAAAAAAAATGGGGGGGGGGTGGCTAGCCTCCAAATTTCTTTTACCGCCAAAATTTAAATTAATTCTTCTTTTCTTTTGTCTTGCAAAGGATTGGGAAGGAATATTGGAGGAACTTGATGGGACAACCAATTGAAGGGGGGTTCGGCCACTTCACGCACAGAACTACACACTTGTCTTCAAAGGGTGCACCTTGGGAAGTGTCACCATGCAACCTTGGGAGTTGGATAGCCTTAGAGACCGAACCAATCAATTCACAAATGTGGTGATCCTTGTGCTCATCCAATGCCAAACCCCAACCATCTACTATTAAGCAACACCATCAATCCACACCCTTCAATCTCATCATTCCCCTATATAACCCCCACTCTACACCCACTCCATGAGCTATCACCCTCTCAATCCATCTCTCTTCTTTCATCTGAACACACACACACACACACGCAATATCCTCACACATCAATTCTCACTCATGGCATCATCAAGCTCCAATAGGCGAAAGGGGAAGGAACCTGTGGGGAGCATTCCTTTCGATGCAGGGAGATTCAAGACCGCCTTCCATGAGCTCCAATTTGAACGGATAAAAAACAAGAAAATATTGCCAGAGTTAACATTCCAGTTCAACAAGGATGAGTGCCCAAAGATTAGAGAAAAGATTGAACAGAGGGGTTGGCAAAAGCTCACAAACCCAGAAACAAAGATAAATGCAAACCTCATCAAGGAGTTCTACGCCAATGTGGCCAGAGAAGACAATACTAGGGCACCCACCTTCAAAAGCTACGTGAGAGGAACAGAGGTGGACTTTAGCCCAATGCTATAACAAGGACTCTTCAGCTGAGATCGCCACATTTTGATGAGCTCAGTTATCAAGTAAGAATAAGCAATGCCCCCGACGAGGATGAGCTTGAAGAAATTGTGAACAATATGTGTGTTATAGGATCTGATTGGAAAAGGTGCTCAGATAAGAGGCCACGATTCATTAGAAGAGGAGATCTCATCCCAGAAGCCAAGGGATGGTTTGAGCTCGTGAGGAGATCTATCCTCCCAGCCGCAAACAATTCTGAGGTCAACATTGCCCGAGCTACTATGGTACATTACTTAATAAAGGGTGGAGGCATCAATGTGCATGAAATTATAGCTGACGGAATCCAAGATTCAGCCAAGAAGAGTGATCCAAGTGCTAGACTTTGGTACCCAGCACCATCCTTAGACTATGTATGAAAGCTAAGGTAGTATTCGAAGATAACAATCCAAAATGGATAAACCCAGCGTATAAACTATGTGACACCCGCTCAACAGCAAAGAAGGCCTCAGATAAGGAAAAGAACTGCACAAGAAGAGCCTCACCAAGAAGAACCCCAATAAATAGGGTACCAGTAAGAAGAGCAATATGATCCGACCAACATAAATCTGGTTCACATTCAAGGAGCCATTGAGGATCTGGCAAGGAGCTATATGGAGGGACAAGAACAACGACTTCATGTTCAACGTCAAAGGATGGATCGTCAAGAAGAACTACTTTCTAATTGGATGGGTCAACAAAGGGAGTGTCAAAAACAACAAATGGAGCTGCAACAGGAGCATTACTCCCAGCTCACCCAAGCCATCAATCAAGTGACCGAAAGGCAAGAGCGCCAGGACAAACGCCTTCAAGAACTCAAACAACATCAGATAGCTCAGATGAAAACATTCAACGAGTTCAGCGTACTCAACGAAGGATGGCAACTGCATCGGGAAGAGTTTAGCATAAACACTCAGGCCAAGTTAACTTATGTGACTGTGCATATGCATAACTTGCACCCTGCCATCCCAAGTTATGATGCAGTCCACAAAGACTTAACAGAACAAGAAGAGGGAAAGGTGAAACAACAAAAGGAAGCATTAAAGAAGAAGATGGAGGATGCTGGTTTCTAGAAAAAGCTGATCGGGAAGCGCAAAGGAAATGCTGGTTTCTAGAAAAAGCTGATCGGGAAGCGCAAAAGAAATGGGGACTCAAGCAATCAAGGAGGATCCCAAGACAAAGGGACATGAGCATTCCAATAAGTGAAAGGTGGTGGAGTTCTTTCTTAGTTTTATCTTTTTCAAGCTTTAAATAAGGAAAATCATGTATGAAATAGAACATACTTCCATAGTAGCTTAGGAATCTTCAATTCTGCCTTTAAGAGTTAGTTGTTTAGGTCTAAGTGTGTTGGTCTAGGCCCTACCTTTCATTTTCATCTTGCTTATATGTATGCTTTTCCTTCTAATTCAATTAAAAAGAAAATGTTATGAAAAACAAAATTGGAGTTATCTTGTGAAGTAAATTCTTAAGTTTGTGGTATGGTCATTGATCAGCTAAGTTAGTTCACCTACAGGGTATAGAGGCAACTATGTGCTCTAAACCACATGCTTGAAACACATTCTGTGAGACTAACCAAACAATAAGATCCTAATAAGAGAAGAGAAAGAACAATAAGACTTTGAAAAAGAAAGAAAAATAATAAGACATAATGCTAGGCACCAAGGGTTTGAATATTGAGGCATGTGTCTGTGGTGTTCATGTGCAAGGGATATGCTTGGATGAATAAGCTCTTAGGGTTGCCTTATCACTTGGTAACTTGGGTTAACTAATCCGGGATTATCAGCTGAAAGTCCACTATCAAGAGTAACCTTTGCTACATAGCACTTAGTAACCCAAAGAGGTTCTGGACACCAAGGTCTCAAGAAAGAAAAATAACAAACCATATGCCTGTGGTGTGTATGTATGGGGGAAAGAGACTTGAGGGAGTAAGTCCTTAGGGGTGTCTCAACACCTAGCACCTTGAACCAACTGGTTTGGGAGTGTTGGCTGAAAGCTTATCATAAAGAGTCTCTCTCTTACAGAGCACTTAGCCTAAGAAGAATGCAATAAAACTTGGAAAAGAAGGAAGGATCAACAATTAGGAAGTCTCAAAAGATGCAATCAAGTGAGTGTTCAAGGGCATGATACATGCCTGAAAACCAGTAAAGGAATGAACCTAAGTTGCTATGCATGAAACCCCATAAACCAGGAATTTAACTTCTATAATGATTATTTGTCTATCTTGTTCTTTCATTATTTTCTTTCCCATGTTTCAGTACTTGCTTAGGGACAAGCAAGCTTTAAGTTTGGTGTTGTGATGCCAGGGCATCTTGGCCAGTTTCACTAACCTTTTCTTTACTGTTTTAGGGTAGTTTCATGCATTTTCTTAGTAAATAGGCAAGTTTTGGATGAAAATACACTTACAGCTTGATTCAAGCAATTATTGTGAACTTTATATGATTTTATGAGGATTAGGCAGGAATTGTATGATAAAATTGATGATGAATAATCTCATGATTTGGAACAGAGCTTTGATGTACCTTAATTGCTTGATTTCAAGACAAAAGAAGCAAGAAAGAACCACGTTAGCAGCCACGTTAATCTAATTAACGTGACCACTAACGTGGAATGGGACAAGCCTGTAGCGTTAATGGAAAAAGTGATCGCCAATAACGCCTTCGAAGCCATCATAAGCCCACGTTAGTTGCCACGTTAAATACATTAACGTGGTAGCTAACGTAGAGGAGGAAGAGGAGCTCCAACGTTAGTGGTAAAAGTGGTTGCCACTAACGTTCCATAAAGGCACAATGAAGCCACGTTAATCCAATTAACGTGAACTCTAACGTGGGATGAAGAATCAATAACCAATGTTAGTGACACTCACCTTTGTCACTAACATTGGACCAACCCAAGAGTGTCCACGTTAGTGGTCACATTAAGACCACTAACGTGAGAGATAACGTGGAGCTAAGCATGATAAGCCAACGTTAGTGACAGTCACCTTTGTCACTAACGTTGGAGATGAAAATCACTACCACGTTAGTGGCCACGTTAATCTAATTAACGTAAGCTCTAAAGTGGGAGGGAGGGGCGTTTGGAGCGTTAGTGACAAAGGTAAGTGTCACTAACGCTCTCGAAGCTTATGTATGCCCACGTTAGGAGTCACGTTAGTTATACTAACGTGAACTCTAACGTAAGGAAGGGGGGCAAAAGGCAACGTTATTGGAAAAGGTGATTCCCAATAACGTTTGCGAATGACCAAGAGGCATCGTTAGTGGTCACGTTAGTGCCACTAACGTTGAAGTTAACGTTGATCATTTTGGGTTGGAACGTTAGTGAAAAAGGTGATTGACACTAACGTTCTCGAACCTACATCCTCACTTAACGTTAATGCCACTAATGTCCTAACTAACGCCCATGCCTAACTCATACTTTTTCTGCAAACAAAGCTGAGCCCACTGAAGATTATAACTGCTTCAACTCAAGATCAAAGGCCCATATCCAAGACTTGGAGAACTCACTAGAAGATCAAGAAGAGTAGTATATATAGGAGTAGTTTTGAACTATTAGGGAGCTTTTGCACTTTTGGAGAACTACACTCTATATATTTACTTTATGCATGTTCTGTTCTACCCTGTTTCATTTCCATTTCCAGAGCTATGAACAACTAAACCCCTTTCATTGGGTTAGGGAGCTCTGTTGTAATTTGATGGATCAATTATAGTTTTCATTCTTCTTCCTCTTTCTTTTCTCTTGATTTACTAGAAAGCTTTCGATCTTAATCTAATTGGTTAGTTGTCTTGGAAAAGAAACTCTCCATAATT
Organism: Arachis stenosperma; assembly: GCF_014773155.1. Taxonomy (NCBI): domain Eukaryota; kingdom Viridiplantae; phylum Streptophyta; class Magnoliopsida; order Fabales; family Fabaceae; genus Arachis; species Arachis stenosperma. Next base: position 53,574,945 of record NC_080379.1, on the reverse strand, counting down.
GGATCTTCTCTGAGCCTTGGAAAAGGGATGAGGAGATCATGCTAGAAATACTTTCTCATGTTGGACCAAATTGGGGTTTGGGTGGATATAGTGACATGTAATCCTCCCAACACTTTGATTTGGAAATACATGTGGTATAATCAGTGACCACACTTCATCTCTTCCCATGAGCAATTAAATCAAGGAATTGGGCAATTGTTCAAGCTTAGAGAGATTGGATTGCCAAGAAATTGGGATCCAATCACTTAAGATTGCCAAGGAGATCAATGAATGCATTGATTGAGGAAGAGATGAGAATGAACTTGATCCAGAGAATGTAACATCTCCTAAGCCCAATGAATCCCCATCTCTGATCTTACCCATTCTCTTTACTTTTTGCCATTTATTTCCATGTTCATCTTCCCAAATTCCCATTTAAGATTCTGCACTTTATTTCTGCAATTTACTTTCTGCCATTTAATTTCCAGCAAATCTCAACTACATTCTGTTTAGCTCAACTAGCACACTCTTCCAACTAAAGTTGCTTGACCAATCAATCCCTGTGGGATTCGACCTCACTCTATTGTGAGTTTTTACTTGACGACAATTCGGTATACTTGCCGAAGGGAAATTTGTTGAGAGACAAGTTTTCATGCATCATTATTTTACACAGATTACCTCAATGGGAATTTTCTACACTCTGACGTAGAGATTCCCATCTTTTCTTATTTTCTGCTTGTTTATGTGCAGGAAAAGAGACAAAGAACATCTCTTAGACCTTGTTCCCGAACCTAAAAGGACTTCCAGGCGATGTTTACAACAAGCAAGGCTTTACAAGGCTGCAGAATCCACTATGGATCCGAATAATACTCATAATGCCAATGGAGCAAACCCGAATGGGAATGAGCAACAGAGGAGAGTGCTTGGATCTTACTCTTCTCCTACTGCAGATCTCTATGGAAAAAGCATCGTGGTGCCTCTTATTGCTGCGAACAACTTTGAGTTGAAGCCTCAACTGGTCACTCTGGTGCAACAAAACTGCCAGTATCACGGTCTTTCCCACGAAGACCCAAATCAGTTTATTTCTAGTTTTCTGCAAATTTGTGATACTGTGAAGACAAATGGAGTAAACCCAGATGTGTACAAACTCATGCTCTTCCCGTTTGCACTGAGGGATAGAGCAAAGCTATGGTTATATTCCCAACCCAAGGAGAGTTTGTATACTTGGAACAAGGTGGTTACTGAGTTTTTCACAAAATTTTTCCCACCAAAGAAGCTGACTAAGCTTAGGATGGAGGTTTAGACCTTCAGGCAGAAGGATGGTGAGACTTTGTATGAAACTTGGGAAAGATACAAGCTACTGACTAGGCAATGCCCTTCGGACATGTTCTCCAACTAGACTCAACTAGACATCTTTTATGAAGGCTTGGGTGAAATGTCCAATATGTGCTTAGATAATTCTGCAGGAGGTTCATTGCACAAGAAGAAGACACTGGAGGAGACTATTGAGCTTATTGAATTGGTTGCTAGCAACCAATATTTATACTCATCTAACAGGAATCCTGTGAACTCTGAGGCTCCTCAGAAGAATGGTGTCATGAAAGTGGAAGCTCTTAATGCTATTCTTACTCAGAACAAGCTTATGTCTCAGCAAATAAATTTACTTACTCAACACATGGGTAGCATGCAAGTCTCAGCTATCAACACCCAAAATCCACCTCAAGAGATCTCTTATGACATGGCAGGACATTTAGTGCAGTATGACAATAATGATTATGCTCAATCCTCTTCTAAACATGTTAATTACATGGAAAGCGGTTCTAGAAATCCCAATAATGACCCCTATTCTCAGACATACAATCAAGGATGGAGAAATCACCCAAATTTTGGGTGGAGGGACCAACCCCAGAGACCTCAAAATTTCAACAATAACTCTCAAGGCAGTTTCCAACAGAACAGTTACAATAACCGCCAATCTCAGCCTCAGCAGGCTAACTCTAAATCCAAGGAAGATTCTAATTGGGAGATGATGAGGAATTTTATGCAGGAAACCAAAGCCTCCATCAGAAACTTGGAAGTGCAAATGGGCCAGCTGAGCAAGCAAATACCTGAGAGGTCTGCAAGTACATTTCCAAGTGATACAGTGGTGAACCCAAGAGAAGACTGCAAGGTTATTCAACTGAGAAGTGGTAAGATAGCTGGTTCTGAGACAAGGAACAATAAAGAGCTAGTTGAAAAGAGAGCTCCAGAAGAGAAAAAGGAAGAGGTGGAGCACGTCCCTCCTAAGCGTGCAGACAACCCGTTCCCTGACTCTCTAGACACATATCATACATTGCCAAAGGCTCCTGAATACAAGCCAAAAATGCCATATCCTCAGAGACTTCAGAAGGCTTCCAAAGAAAAGCAGTTCTCTAAATTTTTAGATGTCTTCAAGAAGCTACAGATCAACATTCCCTTTGCAGAGGCTCTGGAGCAAATGCCTCTCTATGCTAAATTTATGAAAGAATTGTTGACCCACAAGAGGAACTGCAAGGAACAAGAAACAGTGGTGTTAACTAAGAAATGTAGTGCAATTATTCAACACAACCTTCCTGAGAAGATGCCAGATCTAGGGAGCTTTGTCATTCCTTGCACCATTGGAGATGTCACCATTCAGAGAGCTTTATGTGACCTTGGAGCCAGCATCAATCTCATGCCACTTTTAGTGATGAAAAAGCTTCAAATTGAGGAGGTAAAACCCATTCGTATCTCTCTTCAACTTGCTGATCTTTCTATTAAATTACCTGTGGGTGTTGTTGATGATTTACTTGTTAAAGTAGGACCGTTCATCTTTCCTGTTGATTTTGTTATATTAGACATGGAAGAGGAAGTAAAGTCCTCTATTATACTTGGTAGACCCTTTTTAGCTACAGGTAGAGCTCTGATTGATGTACAAAATGGTGAATTGACCCTGAGGGTCAACGAAGAACAGGTGGTCCTTCATGTTTTTGAAGCTCTCAAACACCCTAATAATTCTGAAGGGTGTATGAAAATAGATGTTATTGAACTACTTGTTCAAGAGGTACTAAAGGCTGAGATGCTTGATGACATTCTAGATCTTATCTCTGAGTATGAATTAGTTAAAATTGATAATTCACCACCCGAGAAGGCTATGGTTCACACGCCTAAAGCAGAGGAGGAAGCCCCCAAGCTTGAGCTCAAATCCTTACCCCCTTCTCTGAAATATGTGTTTTTGGGTGAGAATGACTCATATCCAGTAATTATAAGCTCTTCCCTGAAGCCTGAAGAGGAAGAGGCACTTATTTCAGTGCTCAAAAGTCATAAAACAGCTCTTGGGTGGACCATTAGTGACTTAAAGAGGATTAGTCCAACCAAGTGTATGCACAAGATCTTCATTGAAGATGATGCTAAACCAGTTGTGCAACCACAAAGAAGACTCAATCCAACCATGAATGAGGTGGTCCAAAAAGAGGTAATGAAACTATGGGAAGCAGGAATTATTTATCCTATTTCTGACAGTCCTTGGGTAAGTCCTGTGTAGGTAGTTCCCAAGAAAGGAGGGATGACAGTGATCAAGAATGAAAAGAATGAGCTTATTCCCACAAGAACCGTCATGGGATGGAGAATGTGTATAGACTACAGGAGGCTCAACACTGTTACAAGGAAGGATCGTTTCCCCCTGCCTTTCATTGATCAGATGCTTGAGAGGTTAGCTAGTCATGCATTTTACTATTTTCTAGATGGATATTCTGGATATAATCAAATTGCAGTGGACCCTCAAGATCAGGAGAAGACAGCATTCACATGCCCCTTTGGAGTATTTGCCTACAGAAGAATGCCTTTTGGACTTTGCAATGCTCCAGCAACTTTTCAGAGGTGTATGCTTTCAATTTTTTCTGATATGGTTGAAAAGTTTATTGAGATATTTATGGATTAATTTTCTGTTTTTGGTAATTCTTTTGAATCCTGCCTTAGGCATTTATCTCTTGTCTTGAAACGGTGTCAAGAATCAAACCTTGTTTTAAATTGGGAAAAATGCCATTTTATGGTTACAGAAGGTATTATTCTTGGACACCGGATTTCAGGTAAGGGGATTGAGGTTGATAGAGCAAAGGTGGAAGTAATTGAAAAATTATCACCACCAACTAATGTTAAGGCAATCAGAAGTTTCTTGGGTCATGCAGGATTTTATAGAAGATTTATAAAGGATTTCTCTAAGATTGCTAAACCTCTAAGCAATCTCTTGGTTGCTGATGTTCCTTTTGTCTTTGATTCTGATTGTTTGCATACTTTTGAAACTCTAAAAGCAAACCTTACCTCTGCTCCCATTATAGCTCCCCCTGACTGGGATCTACCATTTGAATTAATGTGTGATGCTAGTGATTTTGCTATAGGAGCTGTTTTAGGACAGAGGCATGGTAAGCTTGTACATGTCATTTACTATGCCAGTCGTGTGTTAAATGATGCCCAAAAGAATTACACAACTACAGAAAAGGAATTATTAGCTGTTGTGTATGCTGTTGATAAGTTTAGGTCCTATTTACTTGGTTCTAAGGTTATTATTTATACTGATCATGCTGCTTTGAAGTACCTTCTAACCAAACAGGATTCTAAACCAAGATTAATCAGATGGATGTTGCTCCTTCAGGAGTTTGATATTGAGATAAAAGACAGGAAAGGGTCAGAGAATCAAGTAGCTGACCATCTCTCCAGAATTGAGCTGGAAGCAAGAGTACAACCACCCACAGCTATGACTGAGACATTTTCGGATGAGCAATTGTTCCGTATTCAGTAGGCACCATGGTTTGCAGACATTGCAAATTATAAGGCCATGAATTTTATCCCAAGAGAATACAGTAGGCAACAGGTGAAGAAGCTACTGACTGATGCAAAGTACTACATTTGGGAAGAACCATACCTTTTTAAAAGGTGCTCAGATGGAATAATCCGGAGATGTGTCCCAAATGAGGAAAAGCAGCAGATTCTTTGGCACTATCATGGGTCTGATTATGGAGGCCACTTTGGTGGTGAAAGGATAGCTACAAAAGTCATTCAGAGTGGGTTTTACTGGCCGACTCTCTTCAGGGACTCAACAGCGTTTGTGAAGCACTGTGGCAGATGTGAAAAAGCTGCAAATCTCCCTGCCAACCATGAAATGCCACAACAGGGAATTCTTGAGGTTGAGTTGTTTGATGTGTGGGGTATTGATTTCATGGGACCTTTTCCACCCTCACATTCAAACAACTATATTCTAGTGGCAGTTGACTATGTGTCCAAGTGGGTGGAAGCTGTGGCTTTGCCTACCAATGATGCCAAAGTGGTAATGAGCTTTCTTTAGAGATATATCTTTAGCCGGTTATGTGTTCCACGGACACTCATTAGTGATGGAGGAAGCCATTTCTGCAACAGACAGCTGGACTCTCTTCTGTTAAGATATGGAGTCCGTCATAAAGTGGCAACCCCCTATCACCCTCAGACAAGTGGACATGTTGAATTTTCCAACAGGGAACTTAAAAGGATTCTAGAGAAGACCGTCAGTGTTTCCAAAAAGGACTGGTCTAGGAAGCTTGATGATGCTCTCTGGGCATACCGGACAGCGTACAAGACTCCCATTGGCATGTCCCCTTATCAGTTGGTCTATGGCAAAGCCTGTCACTTGCCAGTTGAGCTGGAGCATAAAGCTTACTGGGCAATCAAGTATCTGAACCTTGATTCGGAAGCTACAGGAATCAAGTGAATGCTTCAGTTGAATGAGCTTGATGAATTCAGATATTCAGCCTATGAGAATGCCAAGCTCTATAAGGAAAGAACCAAGCTACTGCATGACAAAAAGATTGCCATCAGAGTCTTTGAGCCAGGACAAATAGTGCTTTTATATAATTCAAGGCTCAAATTCTTTCCCGGGAAGCTGAAATTCCGATGGTCAGGACCGTTTGTGGTTACCAGAGCTTCACCATATGGTCATGTGGAAATACAGGAAGAGAATTCTGACAGGAAATTTACAGTGAATGGCCAGAGGTTGAAGCACTATCTTCGAGGCGAGATTGATTGCCAGAGGTCCACTCATCTGCTGAATTAGCAGAACTGACCGTCAAGCTAGTGACGATAAAGAAGCGCTTGTCGGGAGGCAACCCGATGATTTCGTATCCTTAGTTATTTTTTCGTAGTAGTAGTTTCTTACTTGTTTGATTTTTACTGAGTTCTTACTAATTTTCTGATCATGCAGCTATTTTATCTCAGGAACCGAACACCTCAAGCTATATATATATATATATTTCAAAAAAAATGCATACGACGTGCAAGCGTCATTGACGCGAACGCATCGATCATGTGTGAGTGAAAAATAAAATTTGACAGAGAGTTGAGCGGGAATGGTGCCAGAACCAAACCTTTAGCACAAACAACCCACGCGTGCGCGTCGTTTGCACTTATCTCCATCCACGCGTGCGCGACATTGATGCGTACGCGTGACCTGCAAAATCGACATAAAGGAGTGTTTGGGTAGAGAGTTGTATTGGCTTGGGGCTAGAAGCGTGCTAGAGGCACAAATTTACTCACGCGTACGCGTCCCTGACGCGTGCGCGTCATTTGACCAAACGACCATCCACGCGTACGCGTGCATGACGCGAACGCGTCGTATGCCAATATTGGTTCCCAAGCCAAGCGAACAGAGAGTTGTGCGTGCGTGCGGCTGGCTTCGCACAAATCGCACAAAACCCATGGCACGCGAACGCGTGCCTGACACTAACGCGTCATAAAGAAAATGCGCGACCTACGCGTACGTGTGCTGCACGTGTACGCGTCGCCTTCGTCGCACAATTTCACTAGTTCGCCGCCCAGTTTCACTTTTCTTTCTCTCTCTCCTACTCCTACTTCTCTCTTGTTCTTTTATCCTTGTATTTTTCTTTTCTCTCACTATTTGTTTTTATTTTCAGTTCTTCTTTGCTTGAGGACAAGCAAACCTTTAAGTTTGGTGTTGATGCTGCGCTTATGGGTTTTCTGGCACAAAGGGGAGGCAAATCGTCTTCACAAAGGAGCATAACCTGAAGAATAAAACAACCGCTCGGATAACTAAGGTGGTTGAGTTCCTTTCATTTTTATTCCTCTCATCTTCTTCTATGTTATGTTCCGGTTTTCTTCTATTTTGCTTTGTTTGTTGTATGATCCTTTATTAGTTAGAATCCTAGGACTAGTTTAGTTCTCTCTTACTTGCTTTAATTCTGAAAGATGCCTCATGTATTGCCCACTGAGCTTGATATAAACATTTTTTTAGAGTATGTATTGCATGAGAAATTGAGTCCAATTTTAAGAATAGTCTCATTTACTTAAAGGTGGTGGTATTTTCTGCAATTTTGAATGCATGATATGAGCAGTGCATATTTAAATTTGAATCAAAGAATGTTGATGTATAAGGAACAGGAATTTAGAGAATTATTATGACTTCTCTGCATATATATATATATAATAAAAGCAAGGTCCAAGGCTCTGAGCATCAATGACTAGGGAGGTCAGACATGATTGAAAACTCAAAGAGTTGTTTCCCTAGTCATATGCTTGTGGTATGATTGTGTCAAGTAATCCTTGAGACAGAACACTTAGAGTCGAGACCAAGCGCATTTAACAAGAGTATGCCAAAGGCTTTGAGCACCACTGTCTGGGAGTAACTGAAAGAAAAATCAGGACTCAAAGAGAGTCCCCCAGTTAAGTGCTTGTGGTGTTTCTATGTCAAGTAATCCTTGAGACAAAACATTTAAAGTCACGGCTAGGCTGAAGGTGCAAAGCACCAAAGAAAAATAAATTAAAGTAAATTTTGCTGTGTTCAAGGTTTAAACTGAAATATAAAAGATCAGAGAATTCATAATATTATCCGGATTCTAATTCCGAATGACATTAACATTCTTCTGATTCAAAGGAGAGTGAGATGACAAACCTATTCAGGATTGCAGTTGTAAACCCCAGTATAAAAAGAGACATGAGCTTAATTGAACTCTCATTCTCATGCAAATTCACATCCTAAGCTTGTATTAGTTTTGGTTGCTTGAGTACAAGCAACAGTTTAAGTTTGGTGTTGTGATGCATGAGCATCTTGTCTATCTTTTCCTAGTGAATTTGCACTTAAATTGTTGAGTTTAATTAATAATTAATTATATTTTAGCCACTATAGATGCAATTTTGAGTCTTGGGTAATTTTATTTATTTCAGGTAGCATTCGGTGGAATTTGATGGAGTTTCTACAACACAAGAATCAAAGAGATGGCTGCGAGGAGCGAAGTGCACGTGTGCCTGACACGTGCGCGTGAATTCGAGGCATTCATGGCGTCGCATGCGCGTGACTGACGCGCACGCGTGAATTGAAGATTTGCTCAGCGACGCGTCCGCGTGACCGACGCGTCCGCATGACTTGCGAAGAAGACCAGCGACGCGTACGCGTGACGTGCGCGATCTGCAGAATTTACAGAAATCACTGGCGTGGATTTTGGGCCGTGTTTTGACTTGGTTTTTAGCCCAAAAAACATAGATTAGAAGCTGCAGAATGGACAATCAAGTAGTCCCCACCCATCAGCTGAAGACTTGTTAATTAATTCAAATTTAAATTCAAATCTTAAATTTTGAGAAAAAGATATTATTTTTAATTTTAGATAATTAGATTCTAAATTTATTAGGATTAGTTATAAATAGAAACTCTGTACATTTAGACATGACACACATTTTTTTACGACAATCCTTATTTTCTCTCTGAACCATGAGCAACTAATCCTCTATTGTTAAGGTTAAGAGCTCTGTCTATTTCCATGGATTGATTTGTTTGATCTTTTTAATTTAATTCATGTCTTGATTTATATTTCAATAATTGTTTTCATTCTTTATTTTATGAACATTGGGTCGAATGGAAGTATGACCCATGTTCTAATTGAGTTCTTGTAAAACTTGGAAAAGCTCTTTACTTGAACAACAACTTGAAAACATATTATACTGAATTTCTAATTGTTTGTATTTAACGGGATACGTGACATATAATCCCCTTATTTTTGGATAATTAGGATTCTTTTGGCATATAAACTAGAAATTGATCATCACCCTCTAATTGGAATTAATTAACCAAGGGATTGGCAATTAATGAATTTTAGAGAAGGCTAGGAAGGTCTAAGGAATTAGGGTCTAGTCACATATAGTTTGCCATGAAATTAAATCTTTCATGATTAAATTAATTAGTAATAAAAGTTAATCCGGAAAATAGATAACTCTGAAACCTTAACTGCTTTCTCAAATATCTTATTCCCAACTCATTGCTACTTGCTTTCTGAAATTTTTAATGTACTATTTAATACCCTTTGTATATCTCAAAACCATTTTCTTCTTGCCTAACTAATCCTATCAAACACTATTATTGCTTGATCCATTAATCCTCATGGGATCGACCCTTACTCACGTAAGGTATTACTTGGTACAACCCGGTGCACTTGCCGGTTAGTTTGTGGGTTGTAAAATACCGCACCATGTATCTAGCTAACTGGTGAGCAAAATGACTTTTGGGCATTTTGGTGGCATAAACGAGGGTCGCTCACCGAATCCGTGACCCTCTTTCTCATACTCAGATGAAAAATCTTTCCCTCCGTCTCTTCTTTGTTTTGCACTATGTTGTGAGTGGAACTCAATTCAGCCACTCATTCTATGCTCCAAGCTCTCTCTTCTTCAGTGTGCTTTATTTACAACAGGAGGCGTAAGAAAGAGTAACGAGGGAAAGAATCAAGTGAAACCAACTGTATAACAATAGGACAACTGGTAGAAGAGTGGAAAGAATCCATGAGACATGAACAATTCTATTAGAAGAAAGAAAATAAAGTGTAAGAGAGGAGTCATTTAGGAATTTGTATAGAACAAGATTCCATATAGGGATAGTGATGAGCGGATAATTTATACGCTTTTTGGCATTGTTTTTATATAGTTTTTAGTAAGTTTGAGCTACTTTTAGGGATGTTTTCATTAGTTTTTATGTTAAATTTACATTTCTGGACTTTACTATGAGTTTGTGTGTTTTTCTGTGATTTCAGGTAAATTCTGACTGAAATTGAGGGATTTGAGCAAAACTCTGAAGAAGGCTGACAAAAGGACTGCTGATGCTGTTGGATTCTGACCTCCCTGCACTCGAAATGGATTTTCTGGAGCTACAGACCTCCAATTGGCACGCTCGCAACGGCGTTGGAAAGTAGACATCCAGGGCTTTCCAGCAATATATAATAGTCCATACTTTATTCGAAGATTGATGACGTAACTTGGCGTTAAACACCAAGTTCATGCTGCTGTCTGGAGTAAAACGCCAGAAAAACGTCATGATCCGGAGTCAAACGCCCAAAACACGTCATAACCTGAAGTTTGACGCCAAGAAATGCCTCTACACGTGGATTGATCAAGCTCAGCCCAACCACACACCAAGTGGGCCCCGGAAGTGGATTTATACATCAATTACTTACTCATGTAAACCCTAGTAGCTAGTCTAGTATATAGGACATTTATCTATTGTATTAGACATCTTTGACCACTTTAAGTCTCTAATCATTCGGTCACTTGATCGTGGAGAGGGCTGGCCATTCGGCCATGCCTGAACCTTCTTTTACTTATGTATTTTCAACGGTGGAGTTTCTGCACACCATAGATTAAGGGTGTGGAGCTCTGCTGTACCTCAAAGATTAATGAAGTTCTATTTTCTTTTATTCAATTCTCTATCTTATTCTTATTCCAAGATATTCATTCGTACTCAAGACATGATGAATGATGATGAGTTAGATAACCCTCATTATTATTCTCACTGATGAACGCGCGTGATTGACAACCACTTCCGTTCTACATGCAACAAAGCTTGAATGTGTATCTCTGAGATTCCCCAACAGAATCTTCGTGGTATAAGCTAGATAGATGGCGGCATTCATCTGGATCCGGAAAGTCCAACCTTGTCTGTGGTGTTCCGAGTAGGATCCTGGGAATCCGGAAAGTCTCACCTTGTCTGTGGTATTCCGAGTAGGATTCCGTTCATGAATGACTGTGACGTGCTTCAAACTTTAACCTGCTGGGCGTTAGTGACAAACGCAAAAGAGGGATTCTATTCCAGTAGGAGCGGGAACCAACCGGTGATTGGCCGTGCTGTGACAGAGTGCGTGCATTAGCTTTCACTGCGAGGATGGGATGTAGCTATCAACCATGGGTGATGCCTCCAGACTGGTTAGCTGTGCGAGTGACAGCCGTACAGGTTATTTCCCCGAGAGGAATGAAAGTAGCCACAGCTGATAGTGAACCCCTATACAAAGCTTGCCATGGAGAGGAGTAAGAAGGATTGAGTAGAAGCAATGGGATAGCAGGCGTCCGAGAGCTCTACAGCATCTCCATTCCGCTTATCTGAAATTCCTACCATGAATCTGCATAAGTATCTCTATCCCTTTTATTATTCCTTTTATTAGAACAATCCAATTATCACTATTACAAATGTTCAATCCGCCTAACTGAGATTTGCAAGGTGACCATAGCTTGCTTCATACCAACAATCTCTGTGGATTCGACCCTTACTCACGTAAGGTTATTACTTGGACGACCCAGTACACTTGCTGGTTAGTTGAACGGAGTTGTGAAAATAAACAGTGCCCTAAGAGTAAAATCATACAAGACCAAAAAGTCAAATCAAATAACAAGTGATCACAATTTCGTCCACCAAGTTTTTGGCGCCGTTGCCGGGGATTGTTCGAGTATGGACAACTGACGGTTCATCTTGTTGCTCAGATTAGGTAATTTTCTTTTCAAAAATCTTTTTCAAAATTTTTCTTTTTATTTTTCGTTTTTCAAAACTATATTTTCGAAAAAAAATATAATAAAAGTACAAAAAAAATTAGAAAATCATAAAAATCAAAAATATTTTATGTTTCTTGTTTGAGTTTTGAGTCAAATTTTAAGTTTGGTGTCAATTGCATGCTTTTAAAAATTTTTCTTGCATTTTTCGAAAATCTCATGCATTCATAGTGTTCTTCATGATCTTCAAGTTGTTCTTGATAAGTCTTCTTGTTTGATCTTGATGATTTCTTGTTTTGTGTCTTTTCTTGTTTTTCATGTGCATTTTTTCATTCATATTTTCCATGCATTAAAGATTTCTAAGTTTGGTGTCTTGCATGTTTTCTTTGCATCAAAAATTTTTCAAAATTATGTTCTTGATGTTCATCATGATCTTCAAAGTGTTCTTGGTGTTCATCTTGACATTCATAGCATTCTTGCATGCATTCATTATTTTGATCTAAAAATTTCATGCATAAAAGTATTTTTGTTGTTTTTCTCTTTCATAATTAAAAATTCAAAAATCAAAAAAATATCTTTTCCTTATTTCCCTCCAAATTTTTCGAAATTTTGGGTTGACTTGGTCAAAAATTTTCAAAATTAGTTGTTTCTTACAAGTCAAGTCAAAATTTCAATTTTAAAAATCTTATCTTTTCAAAGTCTTTTTCAAAAATCATATCTTTTTCAATTTTTCTTTATAATTTTCGAAAATTTCAAAAATATTTTTCAAATTATTTTCAAAATCTTTTTCTTATCTTTTATATCTAATTTTCGAAAATTAGCTAACAATTAATGTGATTGGTTCAAAAATTTGAAGTTTGTTACTTTCTTGTTAAGAAAGGTTCAATCTTTAAGTTCTAGAATCTTATCTTGTAGTTTCTTGTTAGTTAAGTCATCTTAAAAATCAAATCTTTTTCAAAATATCTTTTTCTTAAAAATCTTTTTATCTTTTAATTTATCTTTTTCAAAAATTTTATATTTTTCAAAATTTGATTTCAAAATATCTTATCTAACTTACTATCTTCTTATCTTTTTCAAATTTGATTTCAAATCTTTTTCAATTAACTAACTAACTTTTTGTTTGTTTCTTATCTTTTTCAAAACCACCTAACTACTTTTCTCTTTCCTATTTTCGAAAATATCTCTCTCTTTTTCAAAAATTCTTTTTAATTAATTAATTGTTTCATGTTTTAATTTTAATTACATTTTATCTCTAATTTTCGAAAATCTCTAACCCCTTTTCAAACATTATTTTCGAAATTCCTCTTCTCTTTTCTTATTCTATTTAATTATTTAATTACTAACACTTCTCTTCACCTCTCTTCATCCATAAATCCGAACCCATTCTTCATTCTTCTACCACCTTTCTTTTTCTACTAACATAAAGGAATCTCTATACTGTGACATAGAGGATTCCTCTTCTTTTCTTGTTTTCTTCTCTTTCATATGAGCAGGAACAGGGATAAAGTCACTCTTGTTGAAATTGATCCAGAACCTGAAAGGACTCTGAAGAGAAAATTAAGAGAAGCTAAAATACAACAATCCAGAAACAACCTTTCAGAAACACTAGCACAAGAGGTGATGGCCGAAAATAATAATAATGATGCAAGGAGAATGCTTGGTGACTTCACTAAGCCAACATCCAAGTTTGATGGAAGAAGCATCTCCATTCCTGCCATTGGAGCCAATAACTTTGAGCTTAAGCCTCAACTAGTTGCTTTAATGCAACAAAACTGCAAGTTTTATGGACTTCCATCTGAAGATCCTTACCAGTTTTTAACTGAGTTCTTGCAGATCTGTGACACTGTAAAGACAAATGGAGTTAATCCTGAAGTCTACAGACTCTTGCTTTTCCCTTTTGCTGTAAGAGACAGAGCTAGAGTATGGTTGGATTCACAACCTAAGGATAGCCTGGACTCATGGGATAAGCTTGTCACTGCATTCTTGGACAAATTCTTTCCTCCTCAAAAGCTGAGCAAGCTGAGAGTGGATGTTCAAACCTTCAAACAAAAAGATGGTGAATCCCTCTATGAAGCTTGGGAAAGATACAAGCAGCTGACCAAGAGATGTCCATCTGACATGTTTTCAGAATGGACCATATTAGATATATTCTATTATGGTCTCTCTGAATTTTCGAAAATGTCATTGGACCATTCTGCAGGTGGATCTATTCACCTGAAGAAAACGCCTGAAGAGGCTCAAGAACTCATTGACATGGTTGCAAACAACCAGTTTATGTACACCTCTGAGAGGAATTCCGTGAGTAATGGGGTACCTCAGAAGAAAGGAGTTCTTGAAATTGATGCTCTGAATGCCATATTGGCTCAGAACAAAGTGTTGACTCAACAGGTCAACATGATCTCTCAAAATCTGAATGGATTGCAACATGCATCCAACAGTACCAGAGAGGCAGCTTCTGAAGAAGCTTATGATCCTGAGAACCCTGCCATGGCAGAGGTTAATTACATGGGTGAACCTTATGGAAACACCTATAACCCAACATGGAGAAATCATCCAAATTTCTCATGGAAGGATCAACAAAAACCTCAACAAGGTTTTAACAATGGTGGACGTGCAAGGCTGAATAATAGTAAGCCATATCCATCATCTTCTCAGCAACAGACAGAGAACTCTGAACAAAATAATTCTAATTTAGCCAATATAGTCTCTGATCTGTCAAAGGCCACTTTCAGTTTCATGAATGAAACCAGATCTTCCATCAGAAATCTGGAAGCACAAGTGGGCCAGCTGAGTAAGAAAGTTATTGAAACCCCTCCCAGTACTCTCCCAAGCAATACTGAAGAAAATCCAAAAGGAGAGTGCAAGGCCATTGATTTAATCAAAGAGGCCGAATGCACTAGGGAGGAGGAGGACGAAAATCCTAATGAGGAAGACCTCCTGGGACGTCCCTTAAGCAAGAAGGAGTTTCCTATTAAGGATCCAAAGGAATCTGAGGCTCATCTAGAGACCATAGAGATTCCATTAAACCTCCTTCTGCCATTCATGAGCTCTGAAGACTATTCATCCTCAGAAGAGGATGAAGATGTGACTGGAGAGCAAGCTGCTCTATATTTGGGAGCTATCATGAAGCTGAATGCCAAGCTGTTTGGTAATGAGACTTGGGAAAGTAAACCTCCCTTGCTCATTAGTGAACTAGATACTTGGATTCAGAAAACTCTACCTCAAAAGAAACAAGATCCTGGCAAGTTCTTAATACCTTGTACCATTGGCACCATGAGCTTTGAAAAAGCTCTATGTGACCTGGGGTCAGGGATAAATCTTATGCCACTCTCTGTAATGGAGAAGATGGGGATCATTGAGGTACAACCTGCCTTGTTCTCATTACAATTGGCAGATAAGTCCATAAGACAAGCTTATGGGTTAGTAGAGGACGTGCTAGTAAAGGTTGAAGGCCTTTACATCCCTACTGATTTCATAATCCTAGACACTAGGAAGGAAGATGATGAATGCATCATCCTAGGAAGACCTTTCCTAGCCACAGCAGGAGCTGTGATAGATGTCAACAGAGGTGAATTAGTCCTTCAATTGAATGGAGAATATCTTGTGTTTCAAGCACATGGCTATCCCTCTGTGACAAAAGAGAGCAAGCATGAAGAGCTTCTCTCAGTTCAGAGTCAAGAAGAGCCCACACAGTCAAACTCTAAGTTTGGTGTTGTGAGGCCACAACCAAACTCTAAGTTTGGTGTCCAAACCCCATATCCAAACTCTAAGTTTGGTGTTGGGAATACCACACTTAAATTGACCTGATCACCTTGTGGCTCCATGAGAGCCACTGTCAAGCTATTGACATTAAAGAAGCGCTTGTTGGGAGGCAAACCCAATTTTATTCATCTAATTTTATTTTATTTTGTTTCTTTGTTATTTTTGTGTTTTATTAGGTACATGATCATAAGGAGTCACGAAAAAATCAAAAAAATTAAAAACAGAGTCAAAAACAGAAGAAAAAAATTTTTCACCCTGGAGGACGCACGGGCTGGCGTTCAACGCCCAGAAGGAGCATCTTTCTGGCGTTCAACGCCAGAACAGAGCACCATTCTGGCGCTGAACGCCCAAAACAAGCAACAACCTGGCGTTTAACGCCAGGATGCGCACACAGAGGACAATCTGGCGCTGAACGCCAGAAACAAGCATGAAACTGGCGTTCAACGCCAGAAACATGCATAACATGGGCGTTTAACGCCCAGAACTAGCATCAATGGGCGATTGAACGCCAGAATGATGCATCAAGGCATGTTACATGCCTATATGGTGAAGGAATGGTATTTGTTTTCACCTCAGGATCTGTGGACCCCACAGGAACCCCACCTACCCCCACTACTTTCAAATTCAATTTCCCACCCTTTCCCACCCAATATGGCCGAACCTATACCCTCCCCTCTCCCTATAAATACCCTTCTTTTCTTTTACATTTCCACACAACTCAAACCCACATTCTCCCACATAGCCGAACCCTCTCTACCATATTTTCTTCTTCTTCTTCTACTCTTCTTTTCTTTTTGCTTGGGGACAAGCAAATTTTTAAGTTTGGTGTGGTAAAAAAAAAAAAGCCTAAGCTTTTTGTTTTTCATTCACCATCAATGGCACCCAAGACCGGAGTCTCCTCAAGAAAAGGAAAAGGGAAGGCAAAAGCTTCCACTTCCGAGTCATGGGAGAAGGAGAGATTCATCTCCAAGAGCCACCAAGACCACTTCTATGATGTTGTGGCAAAGAAGAAAGTGATCCATGAGGTCCCTTTCAAACTCAAGAAGAATGAGTATCCGGAAATCCGACTTGAAATTCAAAGAAGAGGTTGGGAAGTCATAGCCAACCCCATACAACAAGTTGGAATTTTAATGGTTCAAGAGTTCTATGCCAATGCATGGATCACTAGAAACCATGACCAAGGTATGAACCCAAGCCCATTACCAAGAAAAAGATGGAGCAAACAAGGGAAGCTCCTCACGGCCTCCAAGAAGAACATGAGGAAGTGCATCATCAACAAATGCCTCAAGGAATGCACTTCCCTCCCAACAACTATTGGGAGCAACTCAACACCTCCTTAGAGGATTTGAGCCATAATGTTGAACAACTAAGGGTGGAACATCATGAGCACTCCATCATTCTCCAAGAAATAAGAGAAGATCAAAGAGCAATGAGGGAGGAGCAACAAAGGCAAGGAAGGGACATAGAAGAGTTGAAGAACATCATTGGTCCTTCAAGAAGAAGACGCCACTAAGGTGGATTCATTCCTTGTTCTTTATTTCTTTCTGTTTTCGGTTTTTAATGCTATGTTTATTTATGTTTTTGTGTCTCTACTTCATGATCATTAGTATGTAAACCATCCTTAAAGCTATGAAATAAAATCCATTAGTCCTTCACCTCTCTTAAAAGAAAAATGTTTTAATTCAAAAGAACAAGAAGTGCATAATTTTCGAAATTATTAGTGAATTTAGTTTAATTATATTGATGTGGTGACAATGCTTTTGTTTTCTGAATGAATGATTGAACAGTGCATATGTCTTTTGATCTTGTTGTTTATGAGTGTTTAAAATTGTTGGTTCTTGAAAGAATGATGAACAAAGAGAAATGTTATTGATGATCTGAAAAACATCATGAAATTGATTCTTGAAGCAAGAAAAAGCAGTGAAAAAAAAAATTTATAATTACAATCAAAAGGAATAAAAGCCAAGCAGAAGATCCAAGGCTTTGAGCATCAATGGATAGGAGGGCCCAAGGAAATAAAATCCAGGCCTAAGCGGCTAAATCAAGCTGTCCCTAGCCATGTGCTTGTGTCATGAAGGTCCAAGTGAAAAGCTTGAGACTGAGTGGTTAAAGTCGTGATCTAAAGCTAAAGAGTGTGCTTAAGAGCTCTGGACACCACTAACTGGGGACTCTAGCAAAGCTGAGTCACAATCTGAAAAGGTTCACCCAGTTATGTGTCTGTGGCATTTGTGTATCCGGTGGTAATACTGGAAGACAAAGTGCTTAGGGCCACAGCCAAGACTCATAAGTAGCTGTGTTCAAGAATCAACATGCTTAACTAAGAAAGTCAATAACACTATCCCAAATTCTAAGTTCCCCCAGAGACGCCAATACCTCTAAACTACAAAGGAAAAAGTGAGATGCCAAAACTGTTCAGAAGCAAAAAGCTACAAGTCCCGCTCATGTAATTAAATTAATATTCATTGATATTTTGGACTTTATAGTATATTCTCTTCTTTTTATCCTATTTGATTTTCAGTTGCTTGGGGACAAGCAACAATTTAAGTTTGGTGTTGTGATGAGCGGATAATTTATACGCTTTTTGGCATTGTTTTTATATAGTTTTTAGTAAGTTTGAGCTACTTTTAGGGATGTTTTCATTAGTTTTTATGTTAAATTCACATTTCTGGACTTTACTATGAGTTTGTGTGTTTTTCTGTGATTTCAGGTAAATTCTGACTGAAATTGAGGGATTTGAGCAAAACTCTGAAGAAGGCTGACAAAAGGACTGCTGATGCTGTTGGATTCTGACCTCCCTGCACTCGAAATGGATTTTCTGGAGCTACAGACTCCAATTGGCACGCTCTCAACGGCGTTGGAAAGTAGACATCCAGGGCTTTCCAGCAATATATAATAGTCCATACTTTATTCGAAGATTGATGACGTAACTTGGCGTTAAACGCCAAGTTCATGCTGCTGTCTGGAGTAAAACGCCAGAAAAACGTCATGATCCGGAGTCAAACGCCCAAAACACGTCATAACCTGAAGTTTGACGCCAAGAAATGCCTCTACACGTGGATTGATCAAGCTCAGCCCAACCACACACCAAGTGGGCCCCGGAAGTGGATTTATGCATCAATTACTTACTCATGTAAACCCTAGTAGCTAGTCTAGTATATATAGGACATTTATCTATTGTATTAGACATCTTTTGACCACTTTAAGTCTCTAATCATTCGGTCACTTGATCGTGGAGAGGGCTGGCCATTCGGCCATGCCTGAACCTTCTTTTACTTATGTATTTTCAACGGTGGAGTTTCTGCACACCATAGATTAAGGGTGTGGAGCTCTGCTGTACCTCAAAGATTAATGAAGTTCTATTTTCTTTTATTCAATTCTCTATCTTATTCTTATTCCAAGATATTCATTCGTACTCAAGAACATGATGAATGATGATGAGTTAGATAACCCTCATTATTATTCTCACTGATGAACGCGCGTGATTGACAACCACTTCCGTTCTACATGCAACAAAGCTTGAATGTGTATCTCTGAGATTCCCCAACAGAATCTTCGTGGTATAAGCTAGATAGATGGCGGCATTCATCTGGATCCGAAAAGTCCAACCTTGTCTGTGGTGTTCCGAGTAGGATCCTGGGAATCCGGAAAGTCTCACCTTGTCTGTGGTATTCCGAGTAGGATTCCGTTCATGAATGACTGTGACGTGCTTCAAACTTTAACCTGCTGGGCGTTAGTGACAAACGCAAAAGAGGGATTCTATTCCAGTAGGAGCGGGAACCAACCGGTGATTGGCCGTGCTGTGACAGAGTGCGTGCATTAGCTTTCACTGCGAGGATGGGATGTAGCTATCAACCATGGGTGATGCCTCCAGACTGGTTAGCTGTGCGAGTGACAGCCGTACAGGTTATTTCCCCGAGAGGAATGAAGTAGCCACAGCTGATAGTGAACCCCTATACAAAGCTTGCCATGGAGAGGAGTAAGAAGGATTGAGTAGAAGCAATGGGATAGCAGGCGTCCGAGAGCTCTACAGCATCTCCATTCCGCTTATCTGAAATTCCTACCAATGAATCTGCATAAGTATCTCTATCCCTTTTATTATTCCTTTTTATTAGAACAATCCAATTATCACTATTACAAATGTTCAATCCGCCTAACTGAGATTTGCAAGGTGACCATAGCTTGCTTCATACCAACAATCTCTGTGGATTCGACCCTTACTCACGTAAGGTTATTACTTGGACGACCCAGTACACTTGCTGGTTAGTTGAACGGAGTTGTGAAAATAAACAGTGCCCTAAGAGTAAAATCATACAAGACCAAAAAGTCAAATCAAATAACAAGTGATCACAATTTCGTCCACCAGATAGCCTCCTAAATCATACCTCTATCTTTCCTTTTTTTCATTATTATTTGGACCGGTCTGACCAAAAACTGGAATCATCTATAGTTCAGTTAATCAAGAAAAATTGCTGCTCGAAAAGTTGCTTTTGGATCGCTGAATCGGTTAGGAACCATCTGGCCAAACCGAACCAGGACCCGGCCAATTTTCAGATTTGAAAAGGCAACGATGCCATCCAGCAGCCTGAGCTTAGCTAAACGGTAACCCTAAGCTTAGCAGTTCAGCACTCTAGCATTTCCATCCTCTCGAGCTCCTCAACAATAGAAAAATCCTATCACTTGCTCTGTCCAGCTACCATCGCAACTACTCGAAGTTGGCATCCCCATTATGCTTGTCTCTGCCACTGCTTGAAGTCGTCGTTCCCACTACATCTTGGCTTGCATCGTTCCTCTGTCACGCAGCCATTGTTTCGCCGCGTCGGCTTTGTTTTGCTGTGCTCTAGCCCTTCTATTATCTAGTTCCGCCACGATCCACCATCTTCTGCTCCAATTCCACTGCGACGCACCCTTATCTACTCTAGTTTTTCTGTGCATCATCCTCCTCGGCTCCAGTTCTACGACAGACTAGGCCACCTCTTCTCTAGTTTCGCGGTGGTATAGGCCATCTCTTCTCCAGTTTTGCTGCGTGATAAGGGAAAAACGATTCCACACAAACTTGCTGAAAAGTGTACCGGGTCACATCAAGTAGTAATTACTCACAAGAGTGAGGTTGATCCCACAGGAATTGATGGATTGAGCAATTTTAGTTAGGTGATGAATTTAGTTAAGCAAATAGTTGATGATTTCAGTGAATTGTGATCAACAGAAGCTAAATTGCATGAAAATAAAAGGGAGAGGAGAAATTGACAGAATCTAAAGTGCAGAAAGTGTAAATTGAGCTGAAACTTAAAGTGCAAGTAATGTAAATAGCTGAAACTTAGATTGCAAGAAATGTAAATGACTAAAGCTTAAAGTGCAAGAAAACTAAATGGTTGAATCTAAATTGCTGAGAAACTTAAATTTCTTGAAAATTTAAGGGAGTTGGGTCTGGGATTTAGAATTGAACAAGAAAATGCAAGCTAAAGTAAATTAGAAAGCTATAAGATGAAGAGAATTGCAGAAAAGCTGATACAGAAATGAAATTTGTAGAAGAAATAAACACCAAGAAAACTTAGTTCAATTGTGAAAATCCAAAAGAGAAATTGAAGATCGAAGAAGAGCAATGAGTTTTGAAAACAAATCTAAATCTCAATTGCTCTCTTGATCAAGCAGAAAAGTAATTACAGAAGAAGAAAAATAAAAGCAGATACTAAACTCAGATTCAATTTTTAGAACAATTGAGAAGAGAGGTGAAAGATGATTATCAGATTTAGAATCAATGGAGCTCTTCAATCTCAATTCAAATTCCAAGAACATATAGCAGAAGTTGCAGAAAAAAAGAAAATAAAAACAGAAAGCTAGATCCAATTCCCAAAATCCCAAATTCAATGACAAATGAAAATTCAAAGTGAACACTCAAAATGAGCTAAAGGTAAAAGTGAAAAGTAAAGTCCTCTACAAATCAAATAAACTCCTATTTATACACTTTCTATTTTTGGTTTTCAGAATTTGGAGTGGGCTTTTCAAGTTGGTGAAGAAGTGGATCCAAGATGGTATTTTCATTTAAAATGGACCAAGGGCCAGCTCCAGTGGAGTGCTCGGTTAAGTAAGATAACGTAGCGCTCCCTTGCTTAGTGTGCTCCTTCGAACCAAGCCTCGTGCCAAGCTTCATAGCGCTCAGTGAAGAATTCCAACGTAGTGCCCTTGCTTGTATATGGTTTCCATCTTCAAACCATGTCTGTCCCATTTGAGCCAATTTCCTTGAAGTAGCACTTAGTGAAGTGTTTCAATGTAGCGCCCTTTCTATGCGTGTGTACCCCTCTTCGAACCTTGCTGGCTTCCTTTTGCTAGCAATTTGCTTGCTTGGTGTAGCGTAGCACTCCTTTGTGTGCATGGTTTGAACCTTGGCTGCCCCATTTATGAGTGCCGCACCTTACTTTTCTTCATGGGGAGGCCCGAAAAAGGTAGAAGAGTTAACATAGCGCTCTCTTCAAATTGGGCGCTGGCGCCTTGTGGTTGAGCGCTCAGTTTGAACACACAACGTAGCGCTCCCTTGCCCCTTGGTGCGAGCTTGGCTTTTCTCCATACCAGCGCTCAAATAGAGAGCGCTACATCTCTTTGTTGCTCCCTTAGCCTAGCTTTCTTGGTGCAGCATTGGGCTCTCCGTTGGGTAATTGAGCGCTGGCCCTTGTTGCTTTGGATGAGCGCCACGCTTTAATATCATGGGCCATGCTTTGGCTGAGCACACTTTCCTGGTTCTTTCTTTTCTTCATCATTTCTTCTCCTACAGGTAATCAAACCAACTAAACAAAGCATCACCAAATTCACAAGATCTCTGCATTAATCATAAAATCAACTAATTCCAGCATGAATCCTATGATTTTGTGTCAATTAATTGATGGTTAATTGATTTAACATAACCATGCAAATCTACTCCAAATCACTTACTTATAGTGCAAGAAAGTGCATAAAACCTAATAAAACAAGTGAAAAATGCTTGAATAGCTAGCATAAGATGACTTGTCATCACAACACCAAACTTAAATCTTGCTTGTCCCCAAGCAAGCACTAAACATAAGAAGAAATGAAATGAAATAGAGAAATATACATGCCCTTATTTAGCAGATAACTGAACTTGGTTCATGGGGTTTTATGCAGACAAATGTAGCTCACTTATTCTTTGCTGACAGATAAAAAATGTTTCCTTAAAGGTTTACTAGAGTTGCTGTTATAATTCCTTGCTTTTGATTGATTCCTGTTAGCTTTTTCCTTTTTCTTTTGCTTAGAAGGCTTATTTCTTAATGAAAGCTTGGTGTCAAGTGTTGCAGCAACCCTTTTGGCTCAATTTTGCTAAACATTACTTCACTACAGACACATGGCTCACAATTTCTTCTTAGGAACATTGATGCCCAGCAGCTCTTTGGATCACTAAATGCTTTGTAACTAGGTTGATCTTGATAATAGACTTTCGGTTGGCAATCCCGGATTAGTTAATCCAAGTGGCCAAGTTTTAAAATACTCCTCAGAACCTAATTGTCCAAGCATATCCTAGTACAAAAACACCACAGGCATATGTCATAAGGTCCAAGCTATTGGTGTCTAGCCTAATTGTTTGTTTCTTTTCCACTTCTTGGCTTTTCTCTTCTTTTTTTTCTTTCTTATTTTGATCATTCTCAAGGGATATTCATTAATAAAAGACTTTATAGCAGCAACCTAATTCACACTTCAAAGGACATTTTATTATGCAACTTTTGTTATTGAGCTAATCATTGAATCAAACAAGTACCACCACTGAATTTCATTCTAATTCCTACAACATTGGACAGTCACTTTCTGTTTCAAACATTTTTCTTTTATTGATGCAAAAGGAAACAAAATAGAATTTAAGCAAATGATTGATAACAAGCATAATGCAGATCACTTGTAAGAAAATTACTTAGAATATGAAAGTGCAAAACATAAAGCATTTGGAGGCATATCATGTTTCAGATATGCATCATCCTTATTTAATTGAAAAACTTGAAAGAAACTCCACCACCTCCTAATTGTCGTGTTCCTTGCTCCTGCTTGATTCTCCTTTCTTCTTCCTCTTCTTGTGTGCTTCTTGAGGTTCTTCAGTAGGGCACCTACGATCCCAAATTTCGTCCACTTGACCCGAGAGTCCAGCATTCTCCAATCCTTGCCGCATGTGTGCTATATTCTTATTGACTTGTGCTCTCTACTGCTCTATAAATTCTGGACATTGGGCAAATGGCTTGATCTCTTGGTTCAATGTTGGCATACCATGGACTACATAGTGCAACTTTGCTTGAGTTTGCATATCATACTCCATTCTATCCAAATTCCTATGCTTTCCAATAGTATGATATATATTCTTCCATTGATAGAGATTTTGGGTGTACTCCCCATACTTGGCCTGTCGTAGGAACAATCCATTAATTGATTCTTGAACGTTTGTTGATTGTTCACTTTGCCCATCAAGAATCTTTGTTTGAAATTCTTGTTGTTGAGCCATCATTTGTTGCTGCCATTTCTCTTGTTGTTCCATCATTTGGCGCTGCCAGTTCTCTTGTTGCTCTCGATCCTTCAGATACTGCTCTTGTTCCCTCAAATATTGTTCTTGATGTTGCTCCTGTGCTCTCACGAATTGCTGAGACATTTCTTCAATGGCTCTCTGCATTTGACTCAAATCCAGTGCACTAGAAGCTTGCTCTCCCTCCACTTGTGGTCTTCTTCTTCTTCCTTGGGATCTTCCTTCCTATTGATTGTCATCATCAGTAGCACCTTCCATGCTTCGCCTTGTGATTCCCCTGCCTCCTTTTACCTTCTCTGTATCTTCATCTTCAAAAAGTACCCCAGCCCTGTTGCACAGCCTTAGAATAGTGCTTGGGTGATCAAGCCTACTTTATTTGCCTGTATCCTTAACCATCTCCTGAATGCTGTCTGCTATGAGTTGTGAGAGGTTGATTTATCCTCCCTTTAAGATGCAGTATGTCAGGACAACTCGCTTGATTGTGACTTCTGAGGTGTTTGCAGTAGGGAATATAAATCTCCTCACTATCTCATACCACCCTTTGGCCTCAGTTATGAGATCTATTCTCTTCGTGCTCCTTTACCTCTGTGCTCTAGAAGGTATTTTTTATTGTAATTGTTGTTTTAATTGGTTTAGGATTGTTAATATGTGATTTTTTCCTCTTCAATTATTGTTCTTATTACTATGGTTTGTGATTGTTGATGATGTTTTTTAATCTATTATGCTGTTGTTATTCTGTTGTCTTTAATATTTTTTTTTTGTTTTTCTAATAATTTTCGATTCTTCAATTTGTTCTTAAGATTATTTGGGTCTTGTTCTTGTTAATTTGTTAAATTGTTGGTGTTGTGGTCCTTGCGATTGAGATTGTCCTTATCTCTTGTCAAATACTAACAGAAAACTATTACTGAACTATGAATTTTTTGTTAAATGGTTGATATTTTTTGTTAGTGACCATAATAGGAAAATACAGGGAAGATTAAGAGTAAAAATGGAAAAGTTGCATTTTCTGACCCAATTTTTTTTTTGGAATTCAATTTTGGTTTTCAACTGTATCAATTGTACAGTTTCTATGAGATGATACAATGATTAAACAACAAAATGTATTTTCATTTTTGGTTCCTTTCATGGCTAAAGACTGATATTCTTGAAGTTAATTTTTAGAAGTTGTTATATCAAAGCTATCTAAACTGAAAGTCATTTAACATCAAGAATATGTTCGTATTGTTCCTTATGTTGAATTCAATTGTTATTAAGGATTACACTGCAATCCTAACTTAATAATGTAATATCTTGCTGCTGGTCATAGAGTTTAAGGCTACAATATCATTAGTTGACAATGCTAATATTATTACTAAGTAATTTATAAATCATTCATTTTTTATGAATTTGATACTATTATTTGCGTATTATGATCTGCTTTGTGTTTATCCTCATTAATATTTGTTAATTTTTGTACTGACAATTTTGTTAAAATTGTGCATAAATTATAAATTATGTGTATATTTATATTTTATTTATTATTTTATTATAAAATAATTATTTTTGTTGAATTACGTTAAACTAGTTAGACCAATAAATTAGTAATTAGAACGATTTGATAACTGATCTTATTTTTAGAATCTTAGTAACAATAGACAAAAATGTTATAGTGTTTTTTTACTAATAAACTATTTTAGTTTAAAATTATTATTTTTATTATAATATGATTTTAAAACTTTTGGTTATTACTTTTTTGAAAAAAAAAAGATCCTATTATATGTAACACTAAGTTGGCACGGCCAGTTCTCAATGATTTGTTGTTGATTCATCCGTGTTTTTATTAACAAACTGTAGTTTAGAATACTTGTTAAAATTATTAGAGAAAAATTTTCAAACTTTTTGTATTAAATAACGCATTAAAAAACTTTTATGAAAGGAAGGCTTATAAAAAAGCCTCAATAATTATTATAATAAACTATTCATATTATGTTATATTATTTGAACATTCTGGATTAACTATTTCGCTGATCGAAAAACAAACCAACAAAAGTATCTATTACAATCTAAGATAAAACTTTAGAAAATGTTATCTTTATATTTTGCACATCCATACAACAAAGAAGATAGATCTATTTATAATCAACTTATGCTACAACTTCCATAATATTCTATACAACACCTCCTTCATTGATATCTACTAACATGCCACAACTCCACTAACAATTTTCAATACCACTAATCATATTATACTCTAATATTCCTCTCAAATTCAAATGAGGAACTAAAGTTTGAAACTTATTAAAAATAACAGGATAAGAAAAAAAACTACAAAAACTGACGAAATGGGTATAGACTGAACTAAAGAAATGGAGCACATATGGAGCTACTAGAACAGGGAAAACTGCTAAAATGGGACGAAGATAGAACTGTCAGAAAAAAGTGTAGACAAAATTACAAGAAGAAAGCACAAACAAAACTGGCGGAAATAAACAAAGATGAAACTGTCAAAAGGAAGCATAGACAAAACTGTCGGAAGAGTAGTAAGCTGTCGAAAAACTGTTGAAGAGGCGGTGAACGGTCAAAAAGATAGCAAACTGTCAAAAAACTATTGAATAGTTGACAAACTGTCGGAAAGATGGTGAACTGCTAAAAAATGGACAAATAAATGGCAAATTATCGGAAAGATGACAAACTATCGAATAGGTGGCAAACTATTGTAAAGATGACGAACTGGTGAAAAATTGTCTACGTGGTGGCAACTTATCAGAAAACTCAAAAATGTGAAAACAGCAAGATTGAAGAAGAAATTACTAAAACAGAAGGCAAAATCGGAAAGAGAACACCACAAAACCTTTGGAGGGTCTTACTAATGTCTGACGCCATGAACCAAGTCAGCAGACAAGTCATTTAGCATGTCAATAGTGTTCTGACACATGGTAGCACATCAGAGGCTGACGTAGCCATGTCAACGTGCTAAGTAAGCATTAGTCAACGCACAAGTCAACGCTTAAATGGGTCAACGGACCGAGTCGAAGGAGTTGAAACGGGTTGAGATTTGTGATGTAATTTGCACATGGATCTAACGGTGGAAAATCTTCAAAATATGAAGCCGTTGATTTGTATGTTGATTTGACGGTACAGATTGAATCTGGAAAGTTGAAGAAGAGAGATGGCAGCAACCGATCTTTGACTGGCGCATGGTGGCGGGTTCGGTGGCGAATGGGGGTGGGACTTGATTTGATGGACTTGTAAGGTCGAGGATAATCGAATGGTTTGGATGGTATTGTAAGAAGATGTTAGAAGAATAACCAGAAAACGTAAAAAAACATGGCTGGTTAAAGGTTGGATAAGAGAATGAAGGCTTGACGACAACAACAGTTCAGGTGGTGTGTACAAACATTTCTGGTGTTAGAAGATGGTGGACTTTGGATCCTTAGACTTGAAAAGGCGGGATGAAGAGTGTTAAAGTCAAGAATTAATTTATTACCTTGTGACGATAAACATAATCATAATTTTCTATTATACTTATTTTCTTTATGAGCATTGTAGGTATTAATGGGTTGGAAATCAAGGATCACAATCAAACAATCCATGATTCAAACAAATTAGCACATAATTGAGTGATACACTCCACGAATCAGATCATATATTATTGAGAAACTGCTGCACTTGAAATTAAAGAATGAAGAAGGAAAGGTTTTCTCTTCAAAGCCAATGGCTAGAGCATTGATGTGTGCAACGGGTAGCTTGATCAAAAGGAAAAATATTCCAACATTGAAGAAGAGATATCAAGCTCTATATATGAAGATTTCAACCAAGGAAGAAGGCAACCATTCAAGCATAATCTGATATATTCTCACATCATTCATTTTCTTGTTTTAGTGTGTGGCTTTATTTTTTCTATTGTCTAGATATAAGCTTATATTAAAAGATACAAAAAACAAAGAAAGTTGATCATACAAAAGCCATTTAATCTTTTGTTTGAGAGTTTGATTTCAAAAGTGTGATGAGTTTAGAGTTCACTTGGTTTCCCTTAACTACGTTGGGTTAGCACCTAGGTGAGTTACTAAGTTTGGGATAGTTTAGGTAATTTACAAGAGTGTAAGTCTCTTGTAATGAGTGATTGTAATCATTTTTATTGTAGTGAAAATTCTATCATTATTGGAATGGTGACTAGACGTAAATCAAATTGTACATCGTGACTGAATCAAGATATATCGTAGTGTTACTCTTCTTCATCTTTAAACTCTGCAAGTTCCATTTTTGTTCTGTTCTGCTACTGCGAGACGAGATAAAACTGAAAATAATCTCCGGGTTTCAGCGTTTTGCACAATATGTTTAAGTAAGCATTAAAAGTGGTTCTTTGATTCAAAACCCCCTTCTCAACTCACTTAGGAATCTTTAAAGAGGATGGACAAATCGATAAGCTGAGAAAACATCAAACAATGGCAAAAGAGAAAGAGACAGGGCAGAAAGGATTCAATGGAAAATTAGCTGTTTTACCGAAAAAGAGAAAATAATCTAAACTCTTTAAGGTAGATACGATGACTATGATTTGTTACAATCTAAGTTAGAACTTTAGATAATATAATCTTTATATTTTGTACACCCATACAATAAAGAAGATAGACCTATTTATAATCAACTTATAGTACAACTTTCATAATATTCTATATAACAACTTGAAAAACTCCGATTTTGTGGTTTATCTGGTGCTTAATTTAGGGGATTTTATCAATTTATCTCGCATTTATTCAATGAAATAGCATGGTTTTGTAATTCTCCCTAGATTTGTGCTTAAGAGTGAAAACATGCTTTTTAGGCCTTAAATTTGCCAATTTTAATTCACCTTTAATTCTACTCGATGCCTTGATATGTTTGTTAGTGAATTCAGGATTGAAAGGGCAAGGAATGGATCAAAGAGGTGAAGAGAAAAGCATGCAAGATGGAGAATTCATGGAAAAATAAGGATTTGGAGTGCTTAGAGCGATGCACACGCGTGACAGACGCGCACGCGTGAAGAGGTGCATCATCGAAGGCGACGCGTACGTGTGACGTGACGCGTACGCGTGACAAGAAAAAGCCAGACGATGCGTATGCGTGACCCATGCGTACACGTCACAATAAGCACATGACCTCATTAAAGTGAATACGCTGGGGGCAATTTCTGAGCTGCCCACGCCCAAATCCAACACATTTCTGAGACTATTTGATGCAGAACTCAAGAGGGGTCAAGGGGGGAGCAATTAGTTAGTGTAGGAAGCATGCCTTAGGTTAGATCTAGAGAGAGAAGCTCCCTCTTCTCTCTAGAAATTAGGGTTCTTAGTTTAATTTTCTCTTAGATTTAGGTTTAATTACTTGTTTTGATTTAGTTTCCTTTACTTTTCCTTGTTGATTTGCTGCAATCTTCTTAGTTTCTCTTGTTATTCCCTTTATTTTACCACTTTTTATGTTGTATGAACTCTTGTTAAATTCCCCTTTCTTTTAATGCAATTTATGTTTTATGTTCATTTATTGTTTAATTGAGTTGTTATTCTTACCATTCTTGCATTTGGTAGTAGTAGATTTTATTATTCTTACAATTTTACCATGCTTTTATTTTATGCCTTCCAAGTGTTTGACAAAATACTTGGTGGGATGTTAGAGTAGCTTTTTTAGCATTCTTGGCTTGAAAAGAGAAATTAGGCAATCTTGAGTCATCAATACCCAACTCATGTTGGTGATCTAGAGTTGTTAGTTAATATTGTTTCCATTGACACTAATCTCTTTCTAATTCAATTAGTAAGTTGATTAGGACTTTTGGATTGAGATTAACTAGTCCTATTTCACTTTCTCTCATGTGAAGATAACATTATACATTCTTCTAATGTTAGAGATGACTAAATAGGATTAGCTCTTGTTAGTTATTGTATTATGATTCATGACTAGGATAGAAAGTCTTAATTCTCAATCCTTGCCATGAATGTCTCTCTTTATTACTTGCTTTCTTTAGTTGTTTTCTTTACTTTTATTGTCATTTTAATTTCTTGTTTCTTTATCAACCCAACCCCCCATGATACTCATAATAAATAATTGAGCACTCGATTGTGATTCCTAGGGAGAACGACCCGGGACTAATACTCTCAGTTACTTTTATTGGGTTGGACTTGTGACAACCAAAAATTAAACTTTGATTGAGCATTACTTGTCAGTTTGGAACTATACTTGCAACGAAGTTATTTTCCTCTAACCGAGAAGAAATTCTAAGCCGACGATTTTGCTCTTTCAAGTTTTTGGCACCGTTACCGGGGGATTGCAATGGTGTTATATTATTGGCTATTGTGAATATGTAAATATTGTGAATATGTTTGCCTTTTTGCTTGTTTGTTAGTTTTTGTTAGGTTTAGGACTTTGTTGCTTATTTTTATTAGCTTTTGTTTTTATTTGCCACTATGAATTCTCACCATTTTGGCTATGAGTGTGGTTACAACTATGTTGCAGGAGATGGAAATTATAATGACAACATGCATCAAGGATGGAACAACCAAAGATGGGAGGAGCCTCAAGGGTTTGATCACCCTTCTTGGCAACAACCTTCTGATGAGCGGATAATTTGTACGCTTTTTGGCATTGTTTTTAGTATGTTTTTAGTACATTTGGTTTAGTTTTTAGTATATTTTTATTAGTTTTTAGTTAAAATTCACTTTTCTGGACTTTACTATGAGTTTGTGTGTTTTTCTGTGATTTCAGGTATTTTCTGGCTGAAATTGAGGGACCTGAGCAAAAGTCTGATTCAGAGACTGAAAAGGACTGCAGATGCTGTTGGATTCTGACCTCCCTGCACTCGAAGTGGATTTTCTGGAGCTACAGAAGCCCAATTGGCGCGCTCTCAACGGCGTTGGAAAGTAGACATCCTGGGCTTTCCAGCAATATATGATAGTCCATACTTTGTCCAAGATTTGATGGCCCAAACTGGCGTTCAAAGTCACCTTCAGATTTCCCAGCGTTAAACGTCGGAACTGGCACCAAAATGGGAGTTAAACGCCCAAACTGACATAAAAGCTGGCGTTTAACTCCAAGAAGAGTCTCTACACGAAAATGCTTCATTGCTCAGCCCAAGCACACACCAAGTGGGCCCAGAAGTAGATTTTTATGTCATTTACTCATCTTTGTAACCCCTAGGCTACTAGTTTTCTATAAGTAGGACCTTTTACTATTGTATTTGAATCTTCTGATCTTTGGAATCTTTTGTTCTTTAGATCTATTGATCACTTTGGGAGGCTGGCCTCACGGCCATTCCTAGACCTTGTTCTTATGTATTTTCAACGGTGGAGTTTCTACACACCATAGATTAAGGTGTGGAGCTCTGCTGTACCTCGAGTATTAATGCAATTACTATTGTTCTTCTATTCAATTCCGCTTGTTCTTTGTCCAAGATATCACTTGTTCTTCAACTTGATGAATGTGATGATCCGTGACACTCATCATCATTCTCACCTATGAACGTGTGACTGACAACCACCTCCGTTCTACCTTAGATTGGGTGAATATCTCTTGGATTCCTGATACACGATGCATGGTTGATCGCCTGACAACCGAGTGCTCGCCTGACAAACGAGCCAGCCATTCCGTGAGATCAGAGTCTTCGTGGTATAGGCAAGAACTGATGGCGGCATTCAAGAGAATCCGGAAGGTCTAACCTTGTCTGTGGTATTCTGAGTAGGATTCAATGATTGAATGACTGTGACGTGCTTCAAACTCCTGAAGGCGGGGCGTTAGTGACAAACGCAAAAGAATCACTGGATTCTATTCCGGCCTGATCGAGAACTGACAGATGGATAGCCGTGCCGTGACAGGGTGCGTTGAACATTTCCACTGAGAGGATGGGAGGTAGCCACTGACAACGGTGAAACCCTTGCATAAGCTTGCCATGGAAAGGAGTAAGAAGGATTGGATGAAGACAGTAGGAAAGCAGAGAGACGGAAGGGACCAAGCATCTTCATATGCTTATCTGAAATTCCTACCAATGAATTACATAAGTATCTCTATCTTTATCCTTATGTTTTATTCGTATATCACTATACCCATTTGAGTCTGCCTGACTAAGATTTACAAGGTGACCATAGCTTGCTTCATACCAACAATCTCCGTGGGATCGACCCTTACTCGCGTAAGGTTTATTACTTGGACGACCCAGTGCACTTGCTGGTTAGTTGTGTGGAGTTGCAAAAGTGCGATTGCAATTTCGTGCACCAAGTTTTTGGCACCGTTGCCGGGGATTGTTTCGTGTATGGACAACAAACGGTTCATCTTGTTGCTTAGATTAGGTGTTTTTCTTCAGAGTTCTTAAGAATGAATTCTAGTGTTTCAAGGTGATGTTCTTATCATCACCAAAGCTGATTGATCTTCATCAATTTTGCTCTTGAATGCAATGTCCTGCTGAAGCTTGGCTAGCCATGTCTAATTCCTTTAGACTAAAGCTTTAGACTAACATTGCATGATTCCTGGAATTCTCATTAAGAATTCTGAAACTTTTATTTTCTATTTCCATATAATTTTCGAAAAAACACAAAAAAATTTCAAAATCATAAAAAAAAAAACCAAAAATATTTTATGTTTCTTGTTTGAGTCTAGTGTCTAATTTTAAGTTTGGTGTCTTGCATGCATTATTTATTTGATCTTGGTTCTATTTTCAAGACAATAGTACAGGGAACTGAAGATTCAGAACATGCAACAGAGGAATTATACAGAAAAAGCTGGGCGTTCAAAACGCCCAGTGAAGAAGGACAGACTGGCATTTAAACGCCAGCCAGGGTGCCTGGTTGGGCGTTTAACGCCCAAAAAGGTAGTGCATTGGGCGTTAAACGCCAGAATGTGCACCATTCTGGGCGTTTAACGCCAGGATGGCACAAGGGGGAGAATTTTGTTTTCAAATCAATTTTTTTTCAAGTGTTCAAAGTTTTTCAAAATCAAATCTTTTTCAAATCATATCTTTTCAATCAAATATTTTCAAAATCAATTTCTTTCTTTTTTCAAAGTTACTTGCTAACAATTAATGATTTGATTGAACATTTTAAGTATGTTGCCTTTTCTGTTGAGAAAGGTTTAATGTTTGAATCATATCTTTTCTTGTTAGGCAAGTCATGAATTTTTAAAATCAAATCTTTTTAAAATTGTTTTTCAATCATATCTTTTTAAAACCATAACTTTTCAATCAAA
Organism: Arachis stenosperma; assembly: GCF_014773155.1. Classification (NCBI taxonomy): domain Eukaryota; kingdom Viridiplantae; phylum Streptophyta; class Magnoliopsida; order Fabales; family Fabaceae; genus Arachis; species Arachis stenosperma. Next base: position 53,541,743 of record NC_080379.1, on the reverse strand, counting down.
TCTTTTTAATCACATCTCTTTCAAAGAAGTTTTCAATCATATCCTTTTAAACTCTAATTTCAAAATCTTTTTCAAAAATCACTTGATTTCTTTCCCACTTTTAATTTTCGAAAATTATCAATCAATTTTTCAAAATGTTGTTAAAATCTTCTTAACTTAATTTTCAAAAAATCTCTTCCCCTCTTCTCACATCCTTCTATTTCTGGAGTACCACTGCACAATTCGAACTCTATCTCACTAAGTTCAAAATTCTTCTACCTCTTTCTTCTATTATTCTGTTCCTCTGACACCTTAAGGAATCTCTATACTGTGACATAGAGGATTCCACATTTTCTTGTTCTCTTCTCTTTCATATGAGCAGGAACAAAGACAAAGGCATTCTTGTTGAAGCTGATCCTGAACCTGAAAGGACCTTGAAGCGAAAGCTAAGAGAAGACTAAGGCACAACTCTCTGTAGAGGACCTAACAAAAATCTTCAAAGAAGAAGAAGACATGGCAGCCGAAAACAACAACAATGCCAACAATGCAAGGAAGGTGCTGGGTGACTTTAATGCACCTACTCCCGACTTCTATGGGAGAAGCATCTCTATCCCTGCCATTGGAGCAAACAACTTTGAGCTTAAGCCTCAATTAGTTTCTCTAATGCAACAGAATTGCAAGTTCCATGGACTTCCATTGGAAGATCCTCATCAGTTCTTAGCTGAATTCTTGCAAATCTGTGACACTGTCAAGACTAATGGGGTTGACCCTGAAGTCTACAGACTTATGCTATTCCCTTTTGCTGTAAGAGACAGAGCTAGGACATGGTTGGACTCACAACCTAAAGAAAGCCTGGACTCATGGGAAAAGCTAGTCAATGCCTTCTTGGCAAAGTTCTTTCCACCTCAAAAATTGAGTAAGCTTAGAGTGGAAGTCCAAACCTTCAGACAGAAGGATGGAAAATCCCTCTATGAAGCTTGGGAAAGATACAAACAACTGATCAGAAAATGTCCTTCTGACATGCTTTCTGAATGGAGCATCATAGGTATTTTCTATGATGGTCTCTCTGAACTGTCCAAGATGTCTTTCGATAGCTCTGCTGGAGGATCTCTTCATCTGAAGAAGACGCCTGCAGAAGCTCAAGAACTAATTGAAATGGTTGCAAATAACCAATTCATGTACACTTCTGAAAGGAATCCTGTGAACAATGGGACTAATCAAAAGAAAGGAGTTCTTGAGATTGATACTCTGAATGCCATTCTGGCTCAGAACAAGATATTGACTCAACAAGTCAATTTGATTTCTCAAAGTCTGTCTGGAATGCAAAATGCACCAAGCAGTACTAAGGATGCTTCATCTGAAGAAGAAGCTTATGATTCTGAGAACCCTTCAATGGAAGAGGTGAATTACCTAGGAGAACCCTATGGAAACACCTATAATTCTTCATGGAGAAATCATCCAAATTTCTCATGGAAGGATCAACAGAGACCTCAACAAGGTTTCAACAACAATAATGGTGGAAGAAACAGGTTTAGCAATGGCAAGCCTTTTCCATCATCTTCTCAGCAACAGACAGAGAATTCTAAGCAGAACCCCTCTGACTTAGCAACTATGGTCTCTGATCTAATCAAAACCACTCAAAGTTTCATGACTGAAACAAGGTCCTCCATTAGGAATTTGGAGGCACAAGTGGGACAGTTGAGCAAGAAAATTACTGAACTCCCTCCTAGTACTCTCCCAAGCAATACAGAAGAAAATCCAAAAGGAGAGTGCAAGGCCATCAACATGGCCGAATTTGGAGAGGAGGAAGAGGAAGTGAACGCCACTGAGGAAGACCTCAATGGGCGTGCACTAGCCTCCACTGAGTTCCCCAATGAGGAACCATGGGAATCTGAGGCTCAAAATGAGACCATAGAGATTCCATTGGACTTACTTCTGCCTTTCATGAGCTCTGATGAGTATTCTTCCTCTGAAGAGGATGAGTATGTCACTGAAGAGCAAGTTGCTAAATACCTTGGAGCAATCATGAAGCTAAATGACAAGTTATTTGGAAATGAGACTTGGGAGGATGAATCCCCTTTGCTCACCAAAGGATTGGATGACTTGTCTAGGCAGAAATTACCTCAAAAGAGGCAGGACCCTGGGAAGTTCTCCATACCTTGTACCATAGGCACCATGACCTTTAACAAGGCTCTGTGTGACTTGGGGTCCAGTGTAAACCTCATGCCTCTCTCTGTAATGGAGAAACTAGGGATCTTTGAGGTGCAAGCTGCAAGAATCTCATTAGAGATGGCAGACAACTCAAGAAAACAAGCTCATGGACTTGTAGAGGATGTTCTGGTGAAGATTGAAGACCACTACATCCCTGCTGATTTCATAGTCCTAGAGACTGGGAAGTGCATGGATGAATCCATCATCCTTGGCAGACCCTTCCTAGCCACAGCAAAAGCTGTGATTGATGTTGATAGAGGTGAACTGATCATTCAAATGAATGAAGAATCCTTTGTGTTTAAGGCTCAAGGATATCCCTCTGTCACCATGGAGAGGAAGCATGAAGAGCTTCTCTCAAATCAGAGTCAAACAGAGCCCCCACAGTCAAACTCTAAGTTTGGTGTTGGGAGGCCACAAACAAACTCTAAGTTTGGTGTTGAACCCTCACATTCAAACTCTAAGTTTGGTGTTGGGAGGTTCCAACATTGCTCTGAGAAAATGTGAGGCTCCATGAGAGCCATCTGTCAAGCTAATGACATTAAAGAAGCGCTTGTTGGGAGGCAACCCAATGTTATATCTTATATATTTTTCTTTGTTATTCTATTTTATTTTGTAGGTTGATGATCATGAGAAGTCACAAAATCAATTGAAGAAGCAAAAACAGAATGAAAAACAGGAAGAAAAACAGCACACCCTGGAGGAAGAACCTACTGGCGTTTAAACGCCAGTAAGGTTAGCAGATGGGCGTTTAACGCCCAGTCTGGCACCATTCTGGGCGTTTAACGCCAGAAAGGGGCACCAGACTGGCGTTAAACGCCAGGAAAGGGCAAGAACCTGGCGTTAAATGCCAGAAATGGGCACCAGCCCGGTGTTTAACGCCAGAATTGGCTCAAAACGTGATTTTGCACGTCATTTGGTGCAGGGATGACTTTTCCTTGACACCTCAGGATCTGTGGATCCCACAGGATCCCCACCAACCCCACCACTCTCTCTCTTCTTCCCCATTCACCAATCACCTCAATACCTCTTCCCCAAAAACCCTTCACCTATCAAATCCCATCTTCTCTTCACCACTCACATCCATCCTTCACAAAACCCCACCTACCTCACCCTTCAAATTCAAACCACTTTCCCTCCCAAACCCTCCCATACATGACCGAACCATGAGCCCCCCTCTCCTATATAAACCCTTCTTCACCCCTTCATTTTCACACAACCTAAACACTACTTCTCCCCCTCTTTGGCCGAACACAAAGCCATTCCCTTCTTCCTCATTTCTTCTTCTTCTACTCTCTTCTTTCTTCTTTTGCTCGAGGACGAGCAAACCTTTTAAGTTTGGTGTGGTAAAAGCATTGCTTTTTGTTTTTCCATAACCATTTATGGCATCCAAGGCCGGAGAAACCTCTAGAAAGAGGAAAGGGAAGGCAAAAGCTTCCACCTCCGAGTCATGGGAGATGGAGAGATTCATCTCAAGGGTGCATCAAGACCACTTCTATGAAGTTGTGGCCTTGAAGAAGGTGATCCCCGAGGTCCCTTTCTCACTCAAAAAGGGTAAATATCCAGAGATCCGACATGAGATCCGAAGAAGAGGTTGGGAAGTTCTTACCAACCCCATTCAACAAGTCGGAATCTTAATGGTTCAAGAGTTCTATGCCAATGCATGGATCACCAAGAACCATGATCAAAGTGTGAACCCGGATCCAAAGAATTGGCTTACTATGGTTCGGGGAAAATACTTGGATTTTAGTCCGGAAAATGTAAGGTTGGCGTTCAACTTGCCTATGATGCAAGGAGATGAACATCCTTACACTAGAAGGGTCAACTTTGATCAAAGGTTGGACCAAGTCCTCACTGACATTTGTGAAGAGGGCGCCCAATGGAAGAGAGATTCAAGAGGAAAGCCGGTTCAATTGAGAAGGCATGACCTCAAGCCCGTGGCTAGAGGATGGTTGGAGTTTATCCAACGCTCAATCATTCCCACTAGCAACCGGTCCGAAGTTACTCTAGACCGGGCCATCATGATTCATAGCATCATGATTGGAGAAGAAGTGGAAGTTCATGAGGTTATAGCCCAAGAACTCTATAAGGTGGCGGACAAGTCCTCTACCTTGGCAAGGTTAGCCTTTCCTCATCTCATTTGTCACCTCTGTTATTCAGTTGGAGTTGACATAGAGGGAGACACCCCCATTGATGAGGATAAGCCCATCACTAAGAAAAGGATGGAGCAAACAAGAGACCCTTCTCATCATGAGATCCCTGAAATACCTCAAGGGATGCACTTTCCTCCACAAAACTATTGGGAGCAACTGAACACCTCCCTAGGAGAATTGAGTTCCAACATGGGACAACTAAGGGTGGAGCACCAAGAACATTCCATCCTCCTCCATGAAATTAGAGAAGATCAAAGAATCATGAGAGAGGAGCAACAAAGACAAGGAAGAGACATTGAGGAGCTCAAGCACTCCATAAGATCTTCAAGAGGAAGAACAAGCCGCCATCACTAAGGTGGACCCGTTCTTTAATCTCCTTGTTCTTTATTTTCTTGTTTTTCGAATTTTCATGCTTATGTTTATCCATGTTTGTGTCTTATGATCATTAGTGTCTTAAGTGTCTATGCCTTAAAGTTATGAATTTCCTATGAATCCATCACCTTTCTTAAATAAACAATGTTCTTAATTGAAAAAGAAAAAGAATTGCATGAATTGTGAATTTTATAACAGTTCAATTATTTTGATGTGGTGGCAACACTTTTGTTTTCTGAATGTATGCTTAAACAGCGCATATGTCTTTTGAATTTGTGATTCATGAATGTTGGCTCTTGAAAGAATGATGAAAAAGGAGACATGTTACTGAGGATCTGAAAAATCATCAAAATGATTCTTGAAGCAAGAAAAAGCAGTGAATACAAAAAAAAAACGAAAAAAAAAGAAAAAAAAAGAGAAAGAAAAAGAAAAGAAAAAGAAAGAAATAAAGTTGTGATCCAAGGCAAAAAGAGTGTGCTTAAGAACCCTGGACACCTCTAATTGGGGACTCTAGCAAAGCTGAGTCACAATCTGAAAAGGTTCACCCAATTATGTGTCTGTGGCATGTATGTATCCGGTGGTAATACTGGAAGACAGAGTGCTTTGGGCCACAGCCAAGACTCAATAAGTAGCTGTGTTCAAGAATCATCATACTTAACTAGGAGAATCAATAACACTATTTGGATTCTGAGTTCCTAAAGAAGCCAATCATTCTGAGTTTCAAAGGATAGAGTGAGATGCCAAAACTGTTCAGAGGCAAAAAGCTAAGAGCCCCGCTCATCTAATTAATACTGATCATCATAGATGTTTTTGGAATTCATTGGATATTCTCTTCTTTTTATCTTATTTGATTTTTAGTTGCTTGGGGACAAGCAACAATTTAAGTTTGGTGTTGTGATGAGCGGATAATTTGTACGCTTTTTGGCATTGTTTTTAGTATGTTTTAGTACATTTGGTTTAGTTTTTAGTATATTTTTATTAGTTTTTAGTTAAAATTCACTTTTCTGGACTTTACTATGAGTTTGTGTGTTTTTCTGTGATTTCAGGTATTTTCTGGCTGAAATTGAGGAACCTGAGCAAAAATCTGATTCAGAGACTGAAAAGGACTGCAGATGCTGTTGGATTCTGACCTCCCTGCACTCGAAGTGAATTTTCTGGAGCTACAGAAGCCCAATTGGCGCGCTCTCAACGGCGTTGGAAAGTAGACATCCTGGGCTTTCCAGCAATATATGATAGTCTATACTTTGCTCAAGATTTGATGGCCCAAACCGGCGTTCAAAGTCACCTTCAGATTTCCCAGCGTTAAACGCCGGAACTGGCACCAAAATGGGAGTTAAACGCCCAAACTGGCATAAAAGCTGGCGTTTAACTCCAAGAAGAGTCTCTACACGAAAATGCTTCATTGCTCAGCCCAAGCACACACCAAGTGGGCCCGGAAGTGGATTTTTATGTCATTTACTCATCTTTGTAACCCCTAGGCTACTAGTTTTCTATAAGTAGGACCTTTTACTGTTGTATTTGAATCTTCTGATCTTTGGAATCTTTTGTTCTTTAGATCTATTGATCACTTTGGGAGGCTGGCCTCACGGCCATGCCTAGACCTTGTTCTTATGTATTTTCAATGGTGGAGTTTCTACACACCATAGATTAAGGTGTGGAGCTCTGCTGTACCTCGAGTATTAATGCAATTACTATTGTTCTTCTATTCAATTCCGCTTGTTCTTTGTCCAAGATATCACTTGTTCTTCAACTTGATGAATGTGATGATCCGTGACACTCATCATCATTCTCACCTATGAACGTGTGACTGACAACCACCTCCGTTCTACCTTAGATTGGGTGAATATCTCTTGGATTCCTGATACACGATGCATGGTTGATCGCCTGACAACCGAGTGCTCGCCTGACAAACGAGCCAGCCATTCCGTGAGATCAGAGTCTTCGTGGTATAGGCAAAAACTGATGGCAGCATTCAAGAGAATCCGGAAGGTCTAACCTTGTCTGTGGTATTCTGAGTAGGATTCAATGATTGAATGACTGTGACGTGCTTCAAACTCCTGAAGGCGGGGCGTTAGTGACAAACGCAAAAGAATCACTGGATTCTATTCCGGCCTGATCGAGAACCGACAGATGGATAGCCGTGCCGTGACAGGGTGCGTTGAATATTTCCACTGAGAGGATGGGAGGTAGCTACTGACAACGGTGAAACCCTTGCATAAGCTTGCCATGGAAAGGAGTAAGAAGGATTGGATGAAGACAGTAGGAAAGCAGAGAGACGGAAGGGACCAAGCATCTTCATACGCTTATCTGAAATTCCTACCAATGAATTACATAAGTATCTCTATCTTTATCCTTATGTTTTATTCGTATATCACTATACCCATTTGAGTCTGCCTGACTAAGATTTACAAGGTGACCATAGCTTGCTTCATACCAACAATCTCCGTGGGATCGACCCTTACTCGCGTAAGGTTTATTACTTGGACGACCCAGTGCACTTGCTGGTTAGTTGTGCGGAGTTGCAAAAGTGCGATTGCAATTTCGTGCACCACCTTCCCAAATGTGCTATGAGCAAGAGTCATTCCAAGATGCATACAAATCCAATGGCTATGGTAGACCTCCTTGTGATTATTAATAATCACCACCATATGCCTATGAAACCCCTCCTCAATATAGCCATCAATCATCATACTCACAAGCCCCATACCACCAAGCACCTCCATATGACCCTAACCCATATCTGCCATACCAACCACCTTATGAACCATATGAACCATACTTAGAACTACCACAATTCCAACCCCAATACCCTCAAGAACCACCACCTCCATACTATTACCAAGATGAAACACCTTCCACGTATGAGAACTATCAACCACAAGATGAATTTTCCTTTCTACCACAACCCTCCATTAAAGAACACCCATATCCATCCATCCAAGAGCAATATGATCCTACTCATACTAGTCAAGTGGAAATAAGAGCCAAGGGATCGCTTCAAGGAAGCAATGGATCAGCTTCAAGCAATCATTCGTCAAAATGAGCAAGAGGAAGCCCAAAGGACAAACGAAGCTATCAAGGCTAACCTTGCCAAAATTAAAACCAACTTGGACTCATGGGATTTATACCGTAGACAAAAAATCTCCATGGATGACTGTGAGAAATACACCGAATAGTGGAGCATGACGGAGATTTTAGAATCCCAACATGACGACAAGGAGATGGGGTATGTCTTACAACAAGTGGAGGAGGAAGAGATTGTTGATGGAGAAGAAGTGGTTGAAGACTAAGATGAAGTTGAGCAAGAGGTGAATTCCAAGCTTGAAAATACTTCCACACCAATTAATGTTGTTGATGATTTTGTGAAAGTTGTCAAATTTTCTTCCATTGAGATTGGAAGGAATGTTGAGGAGGAATTGGAAGAAATTGAACAAGCGATAAGCTCCACCATTGAAGATGATTCCACACCAACCAATTTATCTTTTGAAATTAATGAACGTCCTTCATTGTGTTGTGAAATTGATGACAAGGAAGACCGTGCACAACCTCCAACACATGACTTGAGCAATGAGGGATGTATAGAAAAAGCTGGTGAACAAGGAATTGACATTTAAGATGCTTTCCAAGAAGTGGGGTGGTGCACAAAATTGTAAGCACACTTGCAATTCTGCACAACTAACAAGCAAGTGCACTGGGTCGTCCAAGTAACACCTTACGTGAGTAAGGGTCGATCCCACGGAGATTGTCGGCTTGAAGCAAGCTATGGCTATCTTGTAACTCTTAGTCAGGAGATTAATGATGAAATGGGTTTTTGTTTGCAATATAATAAAAGAACATGAAATAAGAGGTACTTGTGATTCAATAATGGAGAATAGGTTGGAGTTTTGGAGATGCTCTGTCTCTGAATCTCTGCTTTCCTACCGTCTTCTTCTTCACACACGCAAGGTTCTTTCCATGGCAAGCTGTATGTTGGTGGATCACCGTTGTCAATGGCTACCATCTGTCCTCTCAGTGAAAAATGTCCATGTGCATGGCTAATCATCTGTCGGTTCTCACTTGTGTTGGAATAAGATCCAATGATCCTTTTGCGTCTGCCACACGCCCAACATTCATGAGTTTGAAGCTCTTCACAGTCATCCCATCCCAGATCCTACTCGGAATACCACAGACAAGGTTTAGACTTTCCGAATATCAGGAATGCTACCAAATGATTCTAGCTTATACCACGAAGACTCTGGTAGCACGAATTCAAGCATTCTGTTGTCAGGAGAGATACTCAAATTCGTTAACCAGGAACCCAAGAGATACACATTCAATTTAAGGTAGAACGGGAGTTGTTGTCAGGCACGTGTTCATAGGTTGAGAATTGCGATGAGTGTCATGGCTCATCACATTCATCATGTTGAAATACGAATGAGTATCTTAGAATGGAAACAAGTGTATTTGAATAGAAAACAGAAGTAATTGTATTAATCTATCGAGACACAGCAGAGCTCCTCACCCCCAACAATGGAGTTTAGAGACTCATGCTGTAGAAATACAATGTAAAACGTGAAAGTGTCAAGAGGTACAGAATAAGTCTCTAAAAGTAGTTTTTATACTCAATTAGTAATCTAGGTTTACAGAAAATGAGTAAACTATGATAGATGGTGCAGAAATCCACTTCTGGGGCCCACTTGGTGTGTGTCTGGGCTGAGCATTGAAGTATTCACGTGCATAGGCTATTCCTGGAGTTAAACGCCAGCTTTGGTGCCAGTTTAGGCGTTTAACTCCAACTTTTATGCCAGTTCTGGCGTTTTGACGCCAGAAAAGGGCAGAGAGCTGGCGTTTTGACGCCATTTTACGTCATCAAAACTCGCGCAAAGTGTGGACTATTATATATTGCTGAAAAGTTTCTAGCGCAATTGAGAGCGCGCCATTTGGAGTTCTGTAGCTCCAGAAAAACCACTTCGAGTGCAGGGAAGTCAGTATCCAACAGCATCTGCAGTCCTTTTTCAGCCTCTGAATCAGATTTTTGCTCAGGTCCCTCAATTTCAGCCAGAAAATACCTGAAATCACAGAAAAATACACAAACTCATAGTAAAGTCCAGAAATGTGAATTTTTCATTAAAACTAATAGAAATATACTAAAAAATGGCTAGATCATTTCTAAAAACTATATGAAAATACCTCCAAAAAGCGTATAAAATATTCGCTCATCAAAACACCAAACTTAAACTGTTGCTTGTCCTCAAGCAACTAGATGAATGAAATAGGATAAAAAAGAAAATCAAGAGGCAATAGCATCTCAGATTTTACATGAAGCTCAAATTCTAATTAGATGAGCGGGACTAGTAGCTTTTTGCTTCTGAATAGTTTTGGCATCTCCATTTATCCTTTGAAGTTCTGAATGACTGGCATCTGTAGGAACTCAGAATTCAAATAGTATTATTGATTCTCCTAGTTTAGCATGTTGATTCTTGAACACAACTACATTATGAGTCTTGGCCGTGGCCCTAAGCATTATGTTTTCCAGTATTATTACCGGATACATAAATGCCACAGACACATAACTGAGTGAACCTTTTCAGATTGTGACTCAGCTTTGCTAAAGTCCCCAGTTAGAGGTGTCTTGAGTTCTTAAGCACACTCTTTTTGCGTTGGATCACGACTTTAACCACTCAGTCTCAAGTTCTTCACTTGGACATGCATGTCAAAAGCACTTGGTTAGGGACAACTTGATTCAGCCGCTTAGGCCAGGATTTGATGCCTGTAGGCCCTCCTATCCATTGATGCTCAAAGCCTTGGATCCTCTTCACCCTGGCCTTTTGGTTAAAAGGGCTATTGGCTTTTTTCTGCTTGCTTTCTTCTTTTTCTTTCTTTTATTTTTCGTTTTTTTTCAAGCTTTGTTCTTCACTGCTTTCTCTTGCTTCAAGAATCAATTTTATGATTTTTCAGATTATCAATAACATTTCTCTATTTTTATCATTCTTTCAAGAGCCAATAATTTTAACATTCATAAACTTCACTATCAAAATTTATGAACTGTTCAAGCATTCATTCAGAGAACAAAAAGTATTGTCACCACATATAAATAATTTGAATTTTTCTTATTAAGAACTCAAAAATAAAATTGCTTCCTTATTCTAAAAATCTGCTATTTTATTCATGTTTAATGATGATGAAAAAAATAAATTATAGCTTACTTGGGGATAAAATTAAAAATGGAAAATAAAGACACTAATTACTACTATTCATATGACTATAAAAATAGATTTCTAATAGCAGAATTATCACAAAGTTAAGATTAGGACTCAACAACCTTTATTTTGAGAGGTGGATGCTCCTTCAATCTGTGGGGTGTCTGGCCCTTCAAGAGGTAGCTTCTGGCACTTCAACTCCTGCAGTTCACACCCTTGCTTCTCCTGTTCCTTAAGCAGCTTGCAGAGCATGCTATTTTGATTTTGCTGTTCTTCTTTCATTTGATCCATAGCTTCTTGCAGCTTAGTAATAGATGCTTCTAAGCGGTTCCAGTAGTCAATCTGTGGGATTTCTGGGAGGAACTCTTACACCCTCCTTTTGATAGGAATGTCTTGCACTTGTTGCCCTTCCATTGACTTTTTTGTGATTGGGAGATCAACTGAGATATACTCATCTACTCCCATTCTTACTCCATAATTTTCACATAGCAGAGAAATCAAGCTTGGGTAGGCTAATTTGGCTTTAGTAGAGTTCTTGTTTGCAATTGTATAAAGCTCACAAGCAATCAGATGATGAACTTCCACTTCGTTTCCCATCATAATGCAATGGATCATCACTGCTCTTTTAACAGTGACCTCAAAGCAGTTGCTGGTGGGTAGTATGGAACGCCCAATAAAATCTAGCCAGCCTCTAGCAACTGGTTTGAGATCCCCTCTCTTGAGTTGAATTGGGACATTCTTTGTGTTGGTTACCCACTTGGCTCCAGGGATGCATATGTCCTCTAGAACTTGGTCCAAGCGCTTATCTTGATTCACAATTCTCCTGTTAAAGGATTCCGGGTCATCTTGTAGTTGAGGTAGCTTGAAGATCTCTCTTATGCTATCATGGTGGAAGTAGATAATCCTCCCTCTGACCATAGTTCGGAAGGTGTAGACGGCGGTTCCAGATATTCTCTGTTTATCTGTTTGTCACAGATTTGAGTAGAATTCCTGAACCATGTTTCTTCCCACTTTTGTCTCAGGATTAGCTAAGATTTTCCAGCCTCTGTTTCGAATCTGTTCTTGGATCTCCGGATATTCATATCTTTCAGATCAAAATTAACTTCCGGGATCACTGACCTCAGACCCATTATTTTATAATAATGGTCTGCATGTTCTTTGGTTAAGAACCTCTCTTGATTCCAATGTGGTTATGGAATATTCTCTTTCTTGCCTCTTGAGGTGGTTTGTTTTTCCTTAGGAACCATGATCTTGGTGAGTCTTGGCTTAGTGATCACGAAAAGCACACCAAACTTAGAGGTTTGCTTGTCCTCAAGCAAAAGAAAGGAAAGGAGAGGAAGAGGAGGAGAGAAAATTTTGAATGGTGGAGGAGTGGGGATGGCCGAATGTCAATTTAAAAGGGAGAGGGGTGGGTTCGAAAATTTTGAAAAAGATATGATAGAAGATATGATTTGTAAAAAAGATAGTTATGATATGCAAAAGATGTATTTTTAAAATTGAAAAGATAAGAGAGAAATTTGAAAAAGATAAATATAATTTTGAAAAGATAGTGTGATGGATTGAAAAATATTTGAAATGAATTTAAAAAGATAGAGGAGCGTTTGGAAAATATTTGAAAAGAAATTAAAAAGATATATGAGTTTGAAAAAAGATTTTGAAAGAAATCGAAAAAGATTTTTAGGATAAAAAATTTTTTGAAATAGAATTTGGAAGATGAGGATTTGTAACATGTTCATGCAAGAAATGTGGATGGAAAAATGAAGATTTTAAAAAAATTGAGTTGGGAACAAAAACCTCCTTCCCTCCATGTTCCTGGTGTTAAACGCCCAGGAGTAGCATGTTTTGGGCGTTTAACGCCCAATGGCTGCATGTTTTGGGCGTTTAATCGCCCAGCCAGGTACCCTGGCTGGCGTTTAAACGCCAGATTTCCTTTGTTACTAGGCATTTTTCTAAACGCCCAGGATGCTGCAAGTCTGGCGTTAAACACCCGGAATGGCACCCATTCTGGCGTTTAACGCCTAGAAGGTGCTTCTTACTGGCGTTAAACGCCTAGAATGATACCCATTCTGGCGTTTAACGCCCAAAAATGCTCCTTACTAACGTTTTTCTGCCAGTGAGCTCCTTTTCTCTATTTTCTGCTCTGAATCCTTCTGTAACTCTGTGAACTCCTGTAATTGAAGATAAATTTTATATCAAACTCCTAAAATTATTTTTTAAGATATAAATATACTTAACTAATGGCTGGGTTGCCTCCCAACAAGTGCTTCATTATTGTCTTTAGCTGGACCTTATTGAGCATTATTCTAGTCTCAGTACTGAGCATTCTTGCTCAATATTGCTTTTAAGATAGTGTTTGACTCTTTGTCCATTGACAATGAATCTTTTATCAAAGTCATTATCCTGAAGCTCCACATATCCATATGGTGACATACTTGTAATCACATATGGTCCCCTTGGTGCATGAAATTGTGATCATCAATGGCGCCATCGACATGGTACGCTCAATTGCAATCTCAACTCTTTATCACAGCTTCGCACAACTAACCAGCAAGTGCACTGGGTCGTCCAAGTAATAAACCTTACGCGAGTAAGGGTCAATCCCACGGAGATTGTTGGTATGAAGCAAGCTATGGTCATCTTGTAAATCTTAGTCAGGCAGATTCAAATGGTTATGGATGATATATGAATAAAGTATAAAATAAAGATAGAGATACTTATGTAATTCATTGGTGAGAATTTCAGATAAACGTATGGAGATGTTTTGTCCCTTCCGTCTCTCTGCTTTCCTACTGTCTTCATCCAATCCTTCTTACTCTTTTCCATGGCAAGCTGTATGTTGGCCATCACCGTTGTCAATGGCTACAGTCCCATCCTCTAAGTGAAAATGTTCAACGCGCTCTGTCACAGCACGGCTAATCATCTGTCGGTTCTCAATCAGGTTGGAATAGAATCCAGTGATTCTTTTGCGTCTGTCACTAACGCCCAGCCTTCAGGAGTTTGAAGCTCGTCACAGTCATTCAATCCTTGAATCCTACTCAGAATACCACAGACAAGGTTTAGACCTTCCGGATTCTCTTGAATGCCGCCATCAATTCTAGCTTATACCACGAAGATTCTGATTAAGGAATCCAAGAGATAAACATTCAAGCCTTGTTTGCTTGTAGAACAGAAGTGGTTGTCAGGCACGCGTTCATAAGTGAGAATAATGATGAGCGTCACATAATCATCACATTCATCATGTTCTTGGGTGCGAATGAATATCTTAGAACAAGAATAAGCTGAATTGAATAGAAGAACAATAGTAATTGCATTAATACTCGAGGTACAACAGAGCTCCACACCTTAATCTATGGTGTGTAGAAACTCCACCGTTGAAAATACATAAGTGATAATAGTGATCATTGGCTTCGGCCCCAGAGAGGGAACCAGAAGAACCAAGATGAAATTACAATAGCAAAAGGTCCTATTTGTAGATAACTAGTAGCTTAGGGTTTACAAAGATGAGTAAATTACATAAAAATCCACTTCCGGGCCCACTTGGTGTGTGCTTGGGCTGAGCATTGAAGCTTTCATGTGTAGAGACTTTTCCTGGAGTTAAACGCCAGCTTTTGTGCCAGTTTGGGCGTTTAACACCCATTCTTGTGCCAGTTCTGGCGTTTAACGCCGGGTAGTTTTGAGCTGATTTGAAACGCTGGTTTGGGCCATCAAATCTCAGGCAAAGTATGGACTATTATACATTGCTGGAAAGCCCAGGATGTCTACTTTCCAACGCAATTAAGAGCGCGCCAATTGGGCTTCTGTAGCTCCAGAAAAGCTACTTCAAGTGCAGGGAGGTCAGAATCCAATAGCATCTGCAGTCCTTTTCAGCCTCTGAATCAGATTTTTGCTCAAGTCCCTCAATTTCAGTCAGAAAATACCTGAAATCACAGAAAAATACACAAACTCATAGTAAAGTCCAGAAAATTGAATTTTAACTAAAAACTAATAAAAACATAATAAAAACTAACTAAAACATACTAAAAACATACTAAAAACAATGCCAAAAAGCGTATAAATTATCCGCTCATCACCCCTCCACAAGGATTTTAATTTCCCAGGGAATAATCTGAGTCTAGAGTTGAATAACAGGACCTTTTGTCCTGGTTCAAAGACTCTGGATGACAATTTCTTGTCATGCCATCTTTTTGCTTTCTCCTTGTAAATTTTTGCATTTTCGAAAGTATTGAGCCTGAACTCCTCTAGCTCATTCAACTAGAGCAATCTTTTCTCTCCAGCTAATTTAGCATCAAGGTTTAGGAATCTGGTTGCCCAGTAGGCCTTGTGTTCCAGTTCCATGGGCAAATGACAGGCCTTGCCATACACAAGTTTGTATGGAGAAGTTCCTATAGGAGTCTTGAAAGCTGTTCTGTATGCCTACAGAGCATCATCCAAGCTTTTTGCCCAATCCTTTCTACGGGCCATTACAGTCTGTTCCAGGATTCTTTTTAGTTTTCTATTAGAGATCTCAGCTTGCCCATTTGTCTGTGGATGATATGGAGTTGCCACCTTGTGGCTAATTCCATACCGGACCATAGCAGAGTAAAGCTATTTATTACAGAAATGAGTGCCTCCATCACTGATTAATACTCTAGGGACACCAAATCTACTGAAGATGTGTTTTTGGAGGAACTTTATCACTGTTTTAGTATCATTAGTGGGTGTTGCAATTGCCTCTATCCATTTAGATACATAGTCCACTGCCACCAGAATATAAATGTTTGAGTATGAAGGTGGGAACGGTCCCATGAAGTCAATACCCCATACGTCAAACAATTCAATCTCTAAGATCCCTTGCTGAGGCATGGCGTAACCATAAGGCAGATTACCAGCTCTCTGGCAACTGTCACAGTTTCGTACAAACTCTTGGGAGTCTTTATAGAGAGTAGCCCAGTAGAAGCCGCATTGGAGGACTTTTGTGACTGTTCGCTCACTTCTGAAATGTCCTCCATACTGTGATCCATGGTAATGCCAAAGAATCCTCTGCGCTTCTTCTCTAGGCACACATCTACGGATTATTCTGTCTGCACATCTCTTAAAGAGATATGGTTCATCCCACAAGTAGTACTTTGCATCAGAAGTTAGTTTTTTTGTTTGTTGCTTGCTGTACTCCTTGGGTATGAACCTTGCAGCCTTATAGTTTGCAATGTCTACAAACCATGGTACTTCCTGAATGGCAAAGAGTTGCTCATCAGGAAAGATTTCAGAGATCTCAGTAGTGGGAAGGGACGCCCCTTCTACTGAGATTGTTGGTATGAAGCAAGCTATGGTCATCTTGTAAATCTCAGTCAGGCAGATTCAAATGGTTATGGATGATATATGAATAAAGCATAAAATAAAGATAGAGATACTTATGTAATTCATTGGTGAGAATTTCAGATAAGCGTATGGAGATGTTTTGTCCCTTCCGTCTCTCTGCTTTCCTACTGTCTTCATCCAATCCTTCTTACTCTTTTCCATGGCAAGCTGTATGTTGGGCATCACCGTTGTCAATGGCTACAGTCCCGTCTTCTCAGTGAAAATGTTCAACGCGCTCTGTCACAGCACGGCTAATCATCTGTCGGTTCTCAATCAGGTTGTAATAGAATCCATTGATTCTTTTGCGTCTGTAACTAACGCCCAGCCTTCAGGAGTTTGAAGCTCGTCACAGTCATTCAATCCTTGAATCCTACTCAGAATACCATAGACAAGGTTTAGACCTTTCGGATTCTCTTGAATGCCGCCATCAATTCTAGCTTATACCACGAAGATTCTGATTAAGGAATCCAAGAGATAAACATTCAAGACTTGTTTGCTTGTAGAACGGAAGTGGTTGTCAGGCACGCGTTCATAAGTGAGAATGATGATGAGCGTCACATAATCATCACATTCATCATGTTCTTGGGTGCGAATGAATATCTTAGAACAAGAATAACCTGAATTGAATAGAAGAACAATAGTAATTGCATTAATACTCGAGGTACAGCAGAGCTCCACACCTTAATCTATGGTGTGTAGAAACTCCACCGTTGAAAATACATAAGTGATAATAGTGATCATTAGCTTTGGCCCCAGAGAGGGAACCAGAACAACCAAGATGAAAATACAATAGCAAAAGGTCCTATTTGTAGATAACTAGTAGCTTAGGGTTTACAAAGATGAGTAAATTACATAAAAATCCACTTCCGGGCCCACTTGGTGTGTGTTTGGGCTGAGCATTAAAGCTTTCATGTGTAGAGACTTTTCTTGGAGTTAAACGCCAGCTTTTGTGCCAGTTTGGGCATTTAACTCCCATTCTTGTACCAGTTCTGGCGTTTAACGCCGGGCAGTTTTGAGCTGAGTTGAAACGCCGGTTTGGGCCATCAAATCTCAGGCAAAGTATGGACTATTAAACATTGCTGGAAAGCCCAGGATGTCTACTTTCCAACGCAATTGAGAGCGCACCAATTGGGCTTCGGTAGCTCCAGAAAATCTACTTCGAGTGCAGGGAGGTCAGAATCCAACAGCATCTGCAGTCCTTTTCAGCCTCTGAATCAGATTTTTGCTCAGGTCCCTCAATTTCAGCTAGAAAATACCTGAAATCACAGAAAAACACACAAACTCATAGTAAAGTCCAAAAAAGTGAATTTTAACTAAAAACTAATAAAAACATAATAAAAACTAACTAAAACATACTAAAAACATACTAAAAACAATGCCAAAAAGCGTATAAATTATCCGCTCATCACAATACCAAACTTAAATTATTGCTTGTCCGCAAGCAACTGAAAATCAAATAAGATAAAAAGAAGAGAATATGCAATTAATTCCAAAAACATCTATGAAGATCAGTATTAATTAGATGAGCGGGGATTTTAGCTTTTTGCCTCTGAACAGTTTTGGCATCTCACTCTATCCTTTGAAATTCAGAATGATTGGCTCTTATAGGAACTCAGAATCCAGATAGTGTTATTGATTCTCCTAGTTAAGTATGATGATTCTTGAACACAACTACTTTATGAGTTTTGGTTGTGGCCCAGAGCACTCTGTCTTCCAGTATTACCACCGGATACATACATGCCACAGACGCATAATTGGGTGAACCTTTTCAGATTGTGACTCAGCTTTGCTAGAGTCCCCAATTAGAGGTGTCCAGGGTTCTTAAGCACACTCTTTTTGCCTTGGATCACGACTTTATTATTTTTTCTTTTCTTTTTTCCCCTTTTTTTGTTTTTTTTTTGTATTCACTGCTTTTTCTTGCTTCAAGAATCATTTTTATGATTTTTCAGATCCTCAGTAACATGTCTCCTTTTTCATCATTCTTTCAAGAGCCAACATTCATGAACAACAAATTCAAAAGACATATGCACTGTTCAAGCATACATTCAGAAGTCAAAGTATTGCCACCACATCAAAATAATTAATCTATTATAAAATTCAAAATTCATGCAATTCTTCTCTTTTTAAATTAAGAACATTTTTCATTTAAGAAAGGTGATGGATTCATAGGACATTCATAACTTTAAGGCATAGACATTAAGACACTAATGATCATGTAATAAGACACAAACATAGATAAACATAAGCATAAAAATTCGAAAAACAGGAAAATAAGGAACAACGAAATTAAAGAATGGGTCCACCTTAGTGATGGTGGCTTGTTCTTCCTCTTGAAGATCTTATGGAGTGCTTGAGCTCCTCAATGTCTCTTCCTTGCCTTTGTTGCTCCTCTCTCATGATTCTTTGATCTTCTCTAATTTCATGGAGGAGGATGGAATGTTCTTGGTGCTCCACCCTTAGTTGTCCCATTTTGGAACTCAATTCTCCTAGGAAGGTGTTGATTTGCTCCCAATAGTTTTGTGGAGGAAAGTGCATCCCTTGAGGTATCTTAGGGATTTCATGATGAGTGGGATCTCTTGTTTGCTCCATCCTTTTCTTAGTGATGGGCTTGTCCTCATCAATGAGGATGTCTCCCTCTATGTCAATTCCAACTGAATAACAGAGGTGACAAATGAGATGAGGAAAGGCTAACCTTGCCAAGGTAGAGGACTTGTCCGCCACCTTATAAAGTTCTTGGGCTATAACCTCATGAACTTCTACTTCCTCTCCAATCATGATGCTATGAATCATGATGGCCCGGTCTATGGTAACTTCGGACCGGTTGCTAGTGGGAATGATTGAGCGTTGGATAAACTCCAACCATCCCCTAGCCACGGGCTTGAGGTCATGCCTTCTCAGTTGAACCGGCTTCCTTCTTGAATCTCTCTTCCATTGAGCGCCCTCTTCACAAATGTTCATGAGGACTTGGTCCAACCTTTGATCAAAGTTGACCCTTCTAGTGTAAGGGTGTTCATCTCCTTGCATCATGGGTAAGTTGAATGCCAACCATACATTTTCTGGACTAAAATCTAAGCATTTCCCCCGAACCATTGTAAGCCAATTCTTTGGGTTCGGGTTCACACTTTGATCATGGTTCTTGGTGATCCATGCATTTGCATAGAACTCTTGAACCATTAAGATTCCGACTTGTTGAATGGGGTTGGTAAGAACTTCCCAACCTCTTCTTCGGATCTCATGTCGGATCTCCGGATATTCACTCTTTTTGAGTTTGAAAGGGACCTCGGGGATCACCTTCTTCATGGCCACAACTTCATAGAAGTGGTCTTGATGCACCCTTGAGATGAATCTCTCCATCTCCCACAACTCGGAGGTAGAAGCTTTTGCCTTCCCTTTCCTCTTTCTAGAGGTTTCTCCGGCCTTAGATGCCATAAATGGTTATAGAAAAACAAAAAGCAATGCTTTTACCACACCAAACTTAGAAGGTTTGCTCATCCTCGAGCAAAAGAAGAAAGAAGAGGGTAGAAGAAGAAGAAATGAAGGAGATGGAGGTGGCTTTGTGGTTCGGCCAAAGGGAGAGAAGTAGTGTTTAAGTTGTGTGAAAATGAGGTGGTGAAGATGGGTTTATATAGGAGTGGAGAGGGGTGTATGGTTCGGCCATTATGGGTGGGTTTGGGAGGGAAAGTGGTTTGAATTTGAGTGGTGAGGTAGGTGGGGTTTTATGAAGGATGGATGTGAGTGGTGAAGAGAATAGTGGGATTTGATAGGTGAGGGGTTTTTGGGGAAGAGGTGTTGAGATGATTGGTGAATGGGTGAAGAAGAGAGAGTGTGGTGGGGTAGGTGGGGATCCTGTGGGGTCCACAGATCTTGAGGTGTCAAGGAAAATTCATCCCTGCCCCAAGTGGCGAGCAAAAATGCTCTTTATGCCAATTCTGGCGTTAAACACCGGGATGGTGCCCATTTTTGGCGTTTAACGCTAGCTTCTTGCCCTTTCCTGGCGTTTAAACACCAACAAGGTTTTCCTCCAGGGTGTGCTGTTTTTCTTTTTGTTTTTTATCTTGTTTTTGCTTTTTCAATTGATTTTGTTACTTTCCATGATCATCAACCTACAGAAAACATAAAATAACAAAGGAAAATAGATAAATATGACATTGGGTTGCCTCCCAACATGCGCTTCTTTAATGTCAGTAGCTTGACAGTGGGCTCTCATGGAGCCTCACAGATGTTCAAAGCAATGTTGGAACCTCTCAACACTAAACTTAGAGTTTGAATGTGGGGGTTCGACACCAAACTTAGAATTTGGTTGTGGCCTCCCAATACCAAACTTAGAGTTTGACTGTGGGGGCTCTGTTTGACTCTGTTTTGAGAGAAGCTCTTCATGCTTCCTCACCATGGTAACAGAGGGATATCCTTGAGCCTTAAACACAAAGGATTCTTCATTCACTTGAATGATCAATTCTCCTCTGTCCACATCAATCACAGCCTTTGCTGTGGCTAGGAAGGGTCTGCCAAGGATGATGGATTCATCCATGCACTTCCCAGTCTCTAGGACTATGAAATCAGTAGGGATGTAATGATCTTCAATCTTTACCAGAACATCCTCTACAAGTCCATAAGCTTGTTTTCTTGAGTTGTCTGCCATCTCTATTGAGATTCTTGCAGCTTATACCTCAAAGATCCCTAGCTTCTCCATTACAGAGAGAGGCATGAGGTTTATACTTGACCCTAAGTCACACAGAGCCTTCTTAAAGGTCATGGTGCCTATGGTACAAGGTATTGAAAACTTCCCAGGATCCTGTCTCTTTTGAGGTAATCTCTGCCTAATCAAGTCATCCAGTTCTTTGGTGAGCAAATGAGGTTCGTTCTCCCAAGTCTCATTACCAAATAACTTGTCATTTAGCTTCATGATTGCTCCAAGGTACTTAGCAACTTGCTCTTCAGTGACATTTTCGTCCTCTTCAGAGGAAGAATACTCATCAGAGCTCATGAATGGCAGAAGTAAATCTAATGGAATCTCTATGGTCTCATTATGAGCCTCAGATTCCCATGGTTCCTCATTAGGAAAATCATTGGAGGCTAGTGGACGTCCATTGAGGTCTTCCTCAGTGGCGATCACTGCCTCTTTCTCTCCTCCAAGTTCGGCCATGTGGGTCATATTAATGGCCTTGCATTCTCCTTTCAGATTCTCTTCTGTATTGCTTGGAAGAGTACTAGGAGGGAGTTCAGTAATTTTCTTGCTCAGCTGTCCCACTTGTGCCTCCAAGTTTCTAATGGAGGACCTTGTTTCAGTCATGAAGCTTTGAGTGGTTTTGATTAGATCAGAGACCATGGTTGCTAAGTCAGAGTGGCTCTGCTTAGAATTCTTTGTCTGTTGCTGAGAAGATGATGGAAAAGGCTTGCCATTGCTAAACCTGTTTCTTCTACCATTATTGTTGTTGAAACCTTGTTGAGGTCTTTGTTGATCCTTCCATGAGAGATTTGGATGATTTCTCCATGAAGGATTATAGGTGTTTCCATAGGGTTCTCCCATGTAATTCACCTCTTCCATTGAAGGGTTCTCAGGATCATAAGCTTCTTCTTCAGATGAAGCATCTTTAGTACTGCCTGGTGCAGCTTGCATTCCAGACAGACTTTGAGAGATCATATTGACTTGCTGAGTCAATATTTTGTTCTGAGCCAATATGGCATTCAGAGTATCAATCTCAAGAACTCCTTTCTTCTGATTCGTCCCATTGTTTACAGGATTCCTTTCAGAAGTGAACATGAATTGGTTATTTGTAACCATTTCAATGAGTTCTTGAGCTTCTACAGGCGTCTTCTTCAGATGAAGAGATCCTCCAGCAGAGCTGTCCAATGACATCTTGGACAGTTCAGACAGACCATCATAGAAGATACCTATGATGCTCCATTCAGAAAGCATGTAAGAGGGACACTTTCTGATCAATTGTTTGTATCTTTCCCAAGCTTTATAGAGGGATTCACCTTCCTTCTATCTGAAGGTTTGGACTTCCACTCTAAGCTTACTCAATTTTTGAGGTGGAAAGAACTTTGCCAAGAAGGCATTGTCTAGCTTTTCCCAAGAGTTCAGGCTTTCTTTAGGTTGTGAGTCCAACCATATCCTAGTTTTGTCTCTTACAGCAAAAGGGAATAGCATAAGTCTGTAGACCTCAGGGTCAACCCCATTGGTCTTGACAGTGTCACAGATTTGCAAGAATTCAGCTAAAAACTGATGAGGATCTTCCAATGGAAGTCCATGGAACTTGCAATTTTGTTGCATTAGAGAAACTAATTGAGGCTTAAGCTCAAAGTTGTTTGCTCCAATGGCAGGGATAGAGATGCTTCTCCCATAGAAGTCGGGAGTAGGTGCAGTAAAGTCACCCAACACCTTCCTTGCATTGTTGGCATTGTTGTTGTTTTCGGCTGCCATGTCTTCTTCTTTGAAGATTTCTGTTAGGTCCTCTACAGAGAGTTGTGCTTTAGCTTCTCTTAGCTTTCGCTTCATGGTCCTTTCAGGTTCAGGGTCAGCCTCAACAAGAATGCTTTTGTCTTTGTTCCTGCTCATATGAAAGAGAAGAGAACAAGAAAATATGGAATCCTCTATTTCACAGTATAGAGATTCCTTGAGGTGTCAGAGGAAAAGAAAAATAGAAGGAAAAGGTAGAAGAATTTGAACTTATCAAGAAAGATAGAGTTCGAATTGTGCATTGAGGAGGAGTGTTAGTCCATAAATAGAAGGATGCGAGAAGAGGGGAAGAAATTTTCGAAAATAAATTAAAAAGATTTTAAAAACATTTTGAAAAATTGATTGATGATTTTCGAAAACTAAGAGTGGGAAAGAAATAAAGTGATTTTGAAAAAGATTTTTAAATTAGAAATAAAAAAGATATGATTGAAAACTATTTTGAAAAAGACGTGATTAAAAAGATATGATTGAAAAATTATGGTTTTAAAAAGATATGATTGAGGAGATATGATTTGAAAAACAATTTAAAAAGATTTGATTTTGAAAATTAATGACTTGGCTAACAAAAAATTTAAAAGATATGATTCAGACATTAAACCTTTCTCAACAGAAAAGGCAACATACTTGAAATGTTGAATGAAATCATTAATTGTTAGCAAGTATTTTTGAAAATGGAAAGAAATTGATTTTGAAAAGATATGATTGAAAAGATATGATTTGAAAAAGATTTGATTTTGAAAAATTTTGAAAACTTGAAAAAAAATTTGAATTAAAAACAAAATCTTCCCTCTTGTGCCATCCTGGCGTTAAATACCCAGAATGGTATACATTCTGGCGTTTAACGCCCAAAACTCACCCTTTTTGGGCGTTTTTCCTCACTGGGCGTTTTGAACGCCCAGCTTTTTCTGTGTAATTCCTCTGCTGTATGTTCTGAATCTTCAATTCTCTGTATTATTGACTTAAAAAGACAAAAAGAAATTTTTTTTTGAATTTTTAATGATGAGGAATAATCAAAATGCAACTAAAATCAAATAAACAATGCATGCAAGACACCAAACATAGAAGTTTGTATACTATTGACACTAACAAAATGAGAATGCATATGAGGAACAACAAAACACTCAAGACAAGAGAATTTAAAGATCAGAACAAGGAAATCATCAAGAACAACTTGAAGATCAATTAAGACACATGAATGAATTCAAAAAATGCAAGAAGAAAAGAAACATGCAATTGACACCAAACTTAAACTGAGACACTAGACTCAACAAGAATCATAAAATATTTTTTTTTGTTTTTATGATTTTATAATTTTTTTTTTGAAAATTGAGTGAAAAAAAAATAAAGATATCAAAATTCTTAATGAGAATTCCAAGAATCATGCAATGTTAGTCTAAACTTTAGTCTAAAGGAATTAGACATGGCTAGCCAAGCTTCAGCAGGACATTGCATTCAAGAGCTAAATTGATGAGAATCAATCAGCTTTGGTGATGATAAGAACATCACCTTGAAACACTAGAATTCATTCTTAAAAACTCTGAAGAAAAATACCTAATCTGAGAAACAAGATGAACCGTCATTTGTCCAAACTCGAACAATCCCCGGCAACGGTGCCAAAAACTTGGTGCACGAAATTGTGATCATCAATGGCACCATCGACATGGTACGCTCAATTGCAATCTCAACTCTTTATCACAACTTCGCACAACTAACCAGCAAGTGCACTGGGTCGTCCAAGTAATAAACCTTACGCGAGTAAGGGTCGATCCCACAGAGATTGTTGGTATGAAGCAAGCTATGGTCATCTTGTAAATCTCAGTCAGGCAGATTCAAATGGTTATGGATGATATATGAATAAAGCATAAAATAAAGATAGAGATACTTATGTAATTCATTGGTGAGAATTTCAGATAAGCGTATGGAGATGTTTTGTCCCTTCCGTCTCTCTGCTTTCCTACTGTCTTCATCCAATCCTTCTTACTCTTTTCCATGGCAAGCTGTATGTTGGCCATCACCGTTGTCAATGGCTACAGTCCCATCCTCTCAGTGAAAATGTTCAACGCGCTCTGTCACAGCACGGCTAATCATCTGTCGGTTCTCAATCAGGTTGGAATAGAATCCAGTGATTCTTTTGCGTCTGTCACTAACGCCCAGCCTTCAGGAGTTTGAAGCTCGTCACAGTCATTCAATCCTTGAATCCTACTCAGAATACCACAGACAAGGTTTAGACCTTCCGGATTCTCTTGAATGCCGCCA
The DNA here is from genome assembly GCF_014773155.1 of Arachis stenosperma. Lineage (NCBI taxonomy): Eukaryota > Viridiplantae > Streptophyta > Magnoliopsida > Fabales > Fabaceae > Arachis > Arachis stenosperma. Next base: position 53,516,802 of record NC_080379.1, on the reverse strand, counting down.
TCAATTCTAGCTTATACCACGAAGATTCTGATTAAGGAATACAAGAGATAAACATTGAAGCCTTGTTTGCTTGTAGAACAGAAGTGGTTGTCAGGCACGCGTTCATAAGTGAGAATAATGATGAGCGTCACATAATCATCACATTCATCATGTTCTTGGGTGCGAATGAATATCTTAGAACAAGAATAAGCTGAATTGAATAGAAGAACAATAGTAATTGCATTAATACTCGAGGTACAGCAGAGCTCCACACCTTAATCTATGGTGTGTAGAAACTCCACCGTTGAAAATACATAAGTGATAATAGTGATCATTGGCTTCGACCCCAGAGAGGGAACCAGAAGAACCAAGATGAAATTACAATAGCAAAAGGTCCTATTTGTAGATAACTAGTAGCTTAGGGTTTACAAAGATGAGTAAATTACATAAAAATCCACTTCCGGGCCCACTTGGTGTGTGCTTGGGCTGAGCATTGAAGCTTTCATGTGTAGAGACTTTTCCTGGAGTTAAACGCCAGCTTTTGTGCCAGTTTGGGCGTTTAACACCCATTCTTGTGCCAGTTCTGGCGTTTAACGCCGGGTAGTTTTGAGCTGATTTGAAACGCTGGTTTGGGCCATCAAATCTCAGGCAAAGTATGGACTATTATACATTGCTGGAAAGCCCAGGATGTCTACTTTCCAACGCAATTAAGAGCGCGCCAATTGGGCTTCTGTAGCTCCAGAAAAGCTACTTTAAGTGCAGGGAGGTCAGAATCCAATAGCATCTGCAGTCCTTTTCAGCCTCTGAATCAGATTTTTGCTCAAGTCCCTCAATTTCAGCCAGAAAATACCTGAAATCACAGAAAAATACACAAACTCATAGTAAAGTCCAGAAAATTGAATTTTAACTAAAAACTAATAAAAACATAATAAAAACTAACTAAAACATACTAAAAACATACTAAAAACAATGCCAAAAAGCGTATAAATTATCCGCTCATCACCCCTCCACCAGGATTTTAATTTCCCAGGGAATAATCTAAGTCTAGAGTTGAATAACAGGACCTTTTGTCCTGGTTCAAAGACTCTGGATGACAATTTCTTGTCATGCCATCTTTTTGCTTTCTCCTTGTAAATTTTTGCATTTTCGAAAGTATTGAGCCTGAACTCCTCTAGCTCATTCAACTAGAGCAATCTTTTCTCTCCAGCTAATTTAGCATCAAGGTTTAGGAATCTGGTTGCCCAGTAGGCCTTGTGTTCCAGTTCCATGGGCAAATGACAGGCCTTGCCATACACAAGTTTGTATGGAGAAGTTCCTATAGGAGTCTTGAAAGCTGTTCTGTATGCCTACAGAGCATCATCCAAGCTTTTTGCCCAATCCTTTCTACGAGCCATTACAGTCTGTTCCAGGATTCTTTTTAGTTTTCTATTAGAGATCTCAGCTTGCCCATTTGTCTGTGGATGATATGGAGTTGCCACCTTGTGGCTAATTCCATACCGGACCATAGCAGAGTAAAGCTATTTATTACAGAAATGAGTGCCTCCATCACTGATTAATACTCTAGGGACACCAAATCTACTGAAGATGTGTTTTTGGAGGAACTTTATCACTGTTTTAGTATCATTAGTGGGTGTTGCAATTGCCTCTATCCATTTAGATACATAGTCCACTGCCACCAGAATATAAATGTTTGAGTATGAAGGTGGGAACGGTCCCATGAAGTCAATACCCCATACGTCAAACAATTCAATCTCTAAGATCCCTTGCTAAGGCATGGCGTAACCATAAGGCAGATTACCAGCTCTCTGGCAACTGTCACAGTTTCGTACAAACTCTTGGGAGTCTTTATAGAGAGTAGGCCAGTAGAAGCCGCATTGGAGGACTTTTGTGGCTGTTCGCTCACTTCTGAAATGTCCTCCATACTGTGATCCATGGTAATGCCAAAGAATCCTCTGCGCTTCTTCTCTAGGCACACATCTACGGATTATTCTGTCTGCACATCTCTTAAAGAGATATGGTTCATCCCACAAGTAATACTTTGCATCAGAAGTTAGTTTTTTTGTTTGTTGCTTGCTGTACTCCTTGGGTATGAACCTTGCAGCCTTATAGTTTGCAATGTCTACAAACCATGGTACTTCCTGAATGGCAAAGAGTTGCTCATCAGGAAAGATTTCAGAGATCTCAGTAGTGGGAAGGGACGCCCCTTCTACTGGTTCTATTTGGGATAGGTGATCTGCTACTTGGTTTTCTGTCCCTTTTCTGTCTCTTATTTCTATATCAAACTCTTGCAGAAGCAATACCCACCTTATGAGCCTGGGTTTTAAATCCTGCTTTTTGAGTAGATATTTAAGAGCAGCATGGTCAGTGTACACAATCACCTTTGATTCTACTAAATAGGATCTGAACTTGTCAATAGCCTAAACCACTGCAAGTAATTCCTTTTCTGTGATTGTGTAATTCTTCTGTGCATCATTTAGAACACGACTGGCATAGTAGATGACATGCAGAAGTTTGTTATGCCTCTGTCCTAATACTGTACCAATGGCATGGTCACTGGCATCACACATAAGTTTGAATGGTAATGTCCAGTTTGGTGCAGAAATGACTGGTGCTGTAACCAGCTTGGCTTTTAGGGTCTCAAAAGCCTGCAGACACTATGTGTCAAATATAAATGGCATGTCAACAGCTAGCAGATTACTTAGAGGTTTCACGATTTTTGATAAATCCTTTATAAACCTCCTATAGAATCCTGCATGCCCCAGAAAGCTTCTGATTGCCTTAACATTGGCAGGTGGTGGTAATTTTTCAATTACTCTACCTTAGCTTGATCCACCTCTATTCCCTTGTTCGAAATCTTGTGCCCAAGGACGATCCCTTCAGTCACCATAAAGTGACATTTTTCCCAGTTTAAAACCAGGTTAGTCTCTTGGCACCTTTTCAGAACAAGTGTCAGGTGATCAAGGCAGGAGTTGAATGAGTCTCCATATACTGAGAAGTCATCCATGAAGACTTCCAGAAATTTTTCCACCATATCAGAGAAAATAGAGAGCATGCATCTCTAAAAGGTTGCAGGTGCATTACACAACCCAAATGCATCCTTCTGTAGGCAAATACTCCATATGGACATGTGAATGCTGTTTTCTCTTGATCTTGAGGATCTACTGCAATTTGGTTGTAGCCTGAATAGCCATCCAAAAAGCAGTAATAATCATTACCTGCTAGTATTTCTAGCATCTGGTCTATGAATGGTAAAGGAAAATGATCCTTTCTGGTGGCTGTATTGAGTCTTCTGTAGTAAATACACATGCGCCACCCTGTAACTGTTCTTGTGGGAACCAGTTCATTTTTCTCATTATGAACTACTGTCATGCCTCCCTTCTTGGGGACAACTTGGACAGGGCTCACCCAGGGGCTATCAGAAATTGGATAAATAAGCCTAGCCTCTAGTAATTTGGTGACCTCTTTCTGCACCACTTCCTTCATGGCTGGATTCAGCCGCCTTTGTGGTTGTATCACTGGCTTAGCATTATCCTCCAAAAGAATCTTGTGCATGCATCTAGCTGGGCTAATGCCCTTAAGATCACTTATGGACTACCCAAGAGTTGTCTTGTGTATCCTTAGCACTTGAATAAGTGCTTCCTCTTCCTGTGGCTTTAAGGTAGAGCTTATGATCACAGGAAAAGTGTTGTCTTCTCCCAGAAATGCATATTCAGGGATGGTGGTAGTGGTTTGAGCTCGGGTTTGGGAGGCTTTTCCTTTAATTAAGGAGTTTTCAGAGGTTCCTCTGTTTCCTCTGGCTCCTCCAGATCAGGCTGAACATCTTTAAATATGTCCTCTTGCTCTGATTCGAGACTCTCAGTCATATTGACTTCTTCTACCAGAGAGTCAATAAGATCAACTTTCATACAGTCTTTTGGTGTGTCTGGATACTGCATAGATTTGACAGCATTCAACTTAAACTCATCCTCATTGACTCTCAAGGTCACTTCCCCCTTTTGGACATCAATGAGAGTGCGTCCAATTGCTAGGAAAGGTCTTCCTAGAATGAGAGTTGCACTCTTGTGCTTCTCCATTTCCAGTACTACAAAGTCAGTGGGCAAGGCGAATGTCCCAACCTTGACAATCATGTCCCCAATTATGCCTGATGGGTATTTAATGGAGCCATCAGCAAGTTGAAGACAGATCTGGGTTGGTTTGATCTCTTTAGTCAAACCAAGCTTTCTAATAGTAGATGCAGGGATTAGGTTGATACTTGCCCCAAGATCACATAGAGCTGTCTTGGTGTAAATTCCCTCTAATGTGCATGGTATCATAAAGCTTCTGGGATCCTTAAGCTTCTCTGGTAAGCTTTTTTAGAATGACTGCACTGCATTCCTCAATGAGAAAAACTTTTTCAGTTTCTCTCCAATCCTTCTTATGGCTTAAGATTTCTTTCATGAACTTAGCATAAGAGGGTATTTGCTCAAGTGCTTCTGCAAACAAAATCTTTATTTCTAGAGTCTTGAGATAGTCTACAAAGCGGGCAAATTGTTTATCCTGTTCCGCTTGGCAGAGTTTCTGAGGATAAGGTATTTTGGCTTTATATTATTTAACCTTGGTTGCTGCTGGTTTATTTCCTACAGAAATAGGCTGAGAAGCCTTCTTGAGGGAGTTATTATCAGCACTTGCAGGTGTCTAATCCCTTACTAGCGTTTGAACGCTAGAATTAGGTGCTGGATTGGCGTTTAACGCCAGATTCCTACCCTATTCTGGCGTTTGAACGCCAGATTTGAACATGGAATTGGCGTTTGACGCCAACTTTTCACCCTTTTCTGGCGTTTGAACGCCAGAATCATTCCTCTCTGGGCTTTTACTGTCCTCAAAGGGATTTTGGGTAGCATTCTGCTCATCCTCTGTCAGTTATTCTTTCCTTGGCTTTCTGCTGCTTTGAGTTGATGTATTTAATGTTTTTTCACTCCTTAATTGAACAGCTTGACATTCTTCTGTTATTTGTTTAGATAACTGTTGTCTTGTCTGGTCAAGTTATGCTTCCATATTCTTATTAGCATCCTGAGTATCTTGTAACATTTCTTTAAATTCTACTAACTGTTTTGTCAGAGTAAGTAATTGCTGGTTGAGTTCAGTAACTTTTTCTGGAGGACTAAGGTCAGTAGATACTGCTTTAGCCTCTTCCTTCACGGAGGACTCACTGTTCAAGTACAGATGCTGATTTCTAGCAACAATATCTATAAGCTCTTGAGCCTCTTTAATTGTCTTTCTCATGTGTATAGATCCAGCAGCTGAGTGGTCTAGAGATATCTGAGTTTTTTCTGTAAGCCCATAGTAGAAGATGTCTAACTGCACCCATTCTGAAAATATTTCAAAGGGGTATTTCCTCAGCATCTCTCTGTACCTCTCCCAGGCATTGTAAAGGGATTCATTATCCTCTTGTTTAAAGCCTTGGATGTCCAGCCTTAGCTGTGTCATCCTCTTGGGAGGGAAATATTCAGAAATTTTTTTGACAGCTGTTTCCATGTCCTTATACTGGCCTTAGGTTGGTTATTTAACCACCTCTTAGCTTGGTCCTTTACAGCAAATGGAAATAGTAATAATCTGTAGACATCCTGGTCTACTTCCTTATCATGTACTGTGTCAGCAATTTTTAAGAACTGTGCCAGAAAATCAGTAGGTTCTTCCTGTGGAAGACCGGAATACTGGAAATTTTGCTGCACCATGATAATGAGCTGAGGATTGAACTAAAAACTACTGACTCCGATGGAGGGTATACAGATACTACTCCCATATGAAGCAGTAGCGGGGTTAGCATATGACCCCAGAGTCCTTCTGGACTGTTCATTTCCACTTAGTTCCATGATGGAGAAAGGGAGATGATGTGGATTTATTTTATTTATTATATATATATATATATATATATATATATATATATATATATATTGAAATTAAAAGGAAAATAAAATAGAAAAAAAAGTGTAAGTTCAAAAATTAGAAAACAAATAAAAGAAAATTAGAAACTAAAATACTCAATTAATTAAATAGATTTGAAAAAGATATGTCTTAAAATTGAAGATACTTGTAAGAAAATAACGAAGAGAAAGTATTTGAAAAAGATATGATTTTTCAAAACTTGACAACTAAGATATGATAAGATAAAATTTTGAAATTGAAATCTGAATTTTTACGAAAAATTTCGAAACTTCTTGCTTAAAAATAGTTAGAGAAAATATTTTTTTGATTTTTGAATTTTTTGATGAAAGAGAAAAACACAGAAAAGACACAAGATTGAAAATTTTTAGATCTGGCACCCTTGTTTTTCGAAAAATTTTTTGGAGGAAAACACCAAGGGACACCAAACTTAAAAATTTTAAGATAAAAACACAAGTAAGACTCAAGAACACTTTGAAGATTCACAAGAACAATAAGAACACAATTCAAAGACTCAAGAAGTGTTGTGAAATTGTGTTGTGAAATTGATGACAAGGAATACCATGCACAACCTCCAACACATGACTTGAGCAATGAGGGATGTATAGAAAAAGCTGGTGAACAAGGAATTGACATTTAAGATGCTTTCCAAGAAGTGGGGTGGTGCACAAAATTGTAATCACACTTGCAATTCTGCACAACTAACAAGCAAGTGCACTGGGTCGTCCAAGTAACACCTTACGTGAGTAAGGGTCGATCCCACGGAGATTGTCGGCTTGAAGCAAGCTATGGCTATCTTGTAACTCTTAGTCAGGAGATTAATGATGAAAAGGGTTTTTGTTTGCAATATAATAAAAGAACATGAAATAAGAGGTACTTGTGATTCAATAATGGAGAATAGGTTGGACTTTTGGAGATGCTCTGTCTCTGAATCTCTGTTTTCCTACTGTCTTCTCCTTCACACACGCAAGGTTCCTTCCATGGCAAGCTGTATGTTGGTGGATCACCGTTGTCAATGGCTACCATCCATCCTCTCAGTGAAAAAGGTCCATGTGCATGGCTAATCATCTGTCGGTTCTCACTTGTGTTGGAATAAGATCCAATGATCCTTTTGCGTCTGTCACACGCCCAACATTCATGAGTTTGAAGCTCGTCACAGTCATCCCATCCCAGATCCTACTCGGAATACCACAGACAAGGTTTAGACTTTCCGGATGTCATGAATGCTGCCAAATGATTCTAGCTTATACCACGAAGACTTTGGTAGCACGAATTCAAGTACTCTATTGTCAGGAGAGATACTCAAATTCATGAACCAGGAACCCAAGAGATACGCATTCAATCTAAGGTAGAATGGGAGTGATTGTCAGGCACATGTTCATAAGTTGAGAATGGCGATGAGTGTCACAGCTCATCACATTCATCATGTTGAAATGCGAATGAATATCATAGAATGGAAACAAGCATATTTGAATAGAAAACAGAAGTAATTGCATTAATCCATCGAGACACAGCAGAGCTCCTCACCCCCAACAATGGAGTTTAGAGACTCATGCTGTAGAAAAACAATGTAAAACGTGAAAGTGTCAAGAGGTACAGAATAAGTCTCTAAAAGTAGTTTTTATACTCAACTAGTAATCTAGGTTTACAGAAAATGAGTAAACTATGTTAGATGGTGCAAAAATTCACTTCTGGGGCCCACTTGGTGTGTGTCTGGGCTGAGCATTGAAGTATTCACGTGCATAGGCTATTCCTGGAGTTAAACGCCAGCTTTGGTGCCAGTTTGGGCATTTAACTCCAACTTTTATGCCAGTTCTGGCGTTTTGATGCCAGAAAAGGGTAGAGATCTGGCGTTTTGATGCCATTTTACGTCATCAAAACTCGCGCAAATTATGGACTATTATATATTGTTGGAAAGCCCTACATGTCTACTTTCCAGCGCAATTAAGAGCGCGTCATTTGGAGTTCTGTAGCTCCAGAAAATCTATTTCGAGTGCAGGGAGGTCAGAATCCAACAGCATCTGTAGTCCTTTTTCAGCCTCTGAATCAGATTTTTGCTCAGGTCCCTCAATTTCAGCCAAAAAATACCTGAAATCACAGAAAAACACACAAACTCATAGTGAAGTCTAGAAATGTGAATTTTGTATAAAAACTAATAGAAATATACTAAAGATGGCTAGATCCTACTAAAAACTATATGAAAATACCCCCAAAAAGTGTATAAAATATCCGCTCATCATGGGGGTAATAAAAAAAGAGCACAAGGAAGTGGAACTTGCAAGCAAGATCATTGGGACCATCCCTTCCTAAGTCACCATCCAACACAACATTCAAGTGGGTAAAATTGTTATCCCTAAGCTTTATTTTTTCAGTTGAATATAGTTTACTTGAGACCGATGGGCAACTTAGGGCTCTTTGTGGAGTTAATAGTAGGAGAGAATTATGTAGCGGTTGGCAAAATGATGTTAGGCTCATTAAGGTTGAACCCTCAAGGCATAGGTCCCATGGTTGGAGGAATGGTAAATTGTATGGGTCTAGGAGGAGAATTTGGTGCCCCTAGGAAAATTCTACGTGCCTACCACCCGAATGGAACAATGATGATCAACTAGAAGATGGGTGTGAAAATAAGTTATGGGACCCCGGATCACAACATGACGGCCAATTTTGGGAGCTTATATCTTGTGAAGAACTTCACCCAAACTTGGTGAAGTCGGTTGAAACTTCTGACAACTATTTGAGGAGCAAGCATCCTTGGAAGTTCAAGGATGAGTACAAGCATAAACCACCTTGACAAGGAGCCTCCCAATTGTCCAACTTAAGGACAATAAATAAAAGTACTACATGAGAGACACCCCACCATGGTAAACACTTTCCATTCTCTTATATATATAATCAATGAATGAATTGAGTTGCCATTGTTAGGTAGTTTTCTTCTTTTCATATTCTTGTTTTAGTGTTTTGGTTGTTAGTTTGTTTGATTAGATTTATGACTTAAGTTATTTTTGAATTGCATTTTGCTTGAAGTGCAAGTTTTGTTTGCATTGTCTTTGAAATTTTTTTTTCAAAAACTAAAAGATTTTTAGTTAGATTTGAATTTTGGTTAGTTTAGAGTGTTTACAGGTTAGGAGAGTGCCCTGTTTCTATTTTTAAACTTCTTTCAAAAAAAAAGGGGGCATTCCACGCGTAAGCGTGGCTAACGTGTACGCGTCACTGGTCTTTTTCAAACACCCACGCATGAGCGTGGATGACACGCACGCGTCATAGGACTATGTTGGGACTCCTGGTACAAAAACCAGAGAGTTGTGCTGGAGTGGTGCTGCTTTTGTGTGAAGAGCACAATTTAGCCCCACGCGTACGCGTGGCTGATGCGTACGCGTCCCCTATCTTTTCTGCTGGCCACGCATAAGCGTGGATGACGCGCACGCATCATATGCCTTTCTCTGCTTCCCACGTGTAGACGTGGATGAAGCGTGCGCGTCACCTTCGCGCCTTATTTCCACCCTGTTTCTTCTCCTTTCTTCTTTCTTTTCTCCTTTCTTCTTCTTTCTTCTTCCTTTCTTACTTTCTTCTTCTCCATCTCTTCAAATGTTCACTTCTCATTTTTTTATCCTCTTTCTTTTCTTTTATCTATTGCATTTGCATGATTTTATTCATTGCATTTTAATTTTGTTTTATAGTTTGTTCTTATTTTCTTTTCTAAGTTTCTTATTTTAACATTGGTGTTGAATTCTCCTATTCAATTATTGAGAATTTCTTGCATTATTTTGGTGCTTCGTGACTTGTTTTGCATTAATTGTAATATTTGTTCCACATACAAGATTTGTGCTTTAATCCTTCCCAACTCATTATTCTTTGTTTTTGTGCCTCATTATCATTGATTTAAGATGGGTCCAAATGCTCTCATGATTATCACTAATTTTGTTTGTGTCCATTCTTGTTTGAACTTGATGCTCCCAGTGCTCTTCATGTCATGTAACTATGCTTTGATTTTACTTTTGCATCAAGTATTAGTTGATATGCCATTTACTTAGATTGCTTTCTCACTTACATGTTGTAGCTACCATGTAGTTGAGAACCCTACTCTTATTTGGCATTAGCCCCTACCTATGTTCTATTTGCTTTGATATCTTTGTTGAGGGCTTAATTTTCTTTCTTTTTCTCTCCTTTTAGGCAGGCCACCAAGAAGGAAAAGAAAAAGCTTCTAAATGGAGCAATAAACAAGTCCCCACATACAACCTTTTGAAGAAACTCATTAGTTGTAGCAACTCATTGATGGATTAAGATTCGCACCGATTCAAAAATTAGATAAAATAGTTCCGTTGTGAGTATATTCCAAACCGGCAATTCAATCCCAACAATCAAAGTTTGATATTTTACAACAAAAACAATTAACCGAGATCAAGAGTAATTCAACATCGGGTCGTTCTCCCTAGGAATGCAGTTGAAGTGCTACGCTTTTGGTTGTTAGGCAAAAAGGGTTTTCAAAGTAAAGAACGAAAGATTAAAAGAACCAAGATATAAAAAACTAAGCAATGATCAAAAAGTGGTAATTAATGCAAGTAAAAGGAAACAAGATCAAAACTAGTGAAAATGCTAAAATGCATAAAAGAGAGCCTTGACTTGGGAATGAGGATCCAAGAAATCTTTTCATTGCCATAACCACAACTATAGTAATTATGATGAGTCAATCTCGCTTAGTCTACCCCTAACATCGAGCAGTAAGTCAAGCAAGCATAATTGACCATAATCCATAAGTCCTAGCTAACTTATCAAACTAGTTGATAAAAAGCTAGCGTTAATGGAAACAAGAATTATCACTAAATGTCAGACATTATGACTCTAGTATCCTAGGAACTCAAATCCCAAGCCAAGGTGTGAAAATCTACTCAAAACTCATAATAGACATTTTCACAAACACCTTGTGTGCATAAAACCAAAACATGAGAAATTACAAGAAAAATTAGGAAATTATAACCAACTATTCACAAAACCAAGTATAAACAAGTAATCAAGCATGAAGAAAGCATGAAACAGTAAATTCATCAATCAAAACTTCAAGAAACTCAAAATTGAAATTATGAACAAAGTAACTTGAACCAAAAGGAAATGAAAGTAAAAGTGTTATAATTAAGAATGAAATTGAGAGTACTTACAATTAAAGAGGCAAAATCCAAAATCAAAGCTTGCTATAATGCTACAACTAAAACCCTAATTAAAAATCCTAAGAGAGCATTCTACTCTACACTACTCCTACTCCTACTACTATGAAGAAAATGTAAAATGAGGCCTCATACTCTAAATAATTTCTAAAAAAACTATCTAAGTGAGCTCCCTAACTAATGCCTTTATATGTGTTGATATACCCTTCATATAGCACTTCAATTCAGCCTTCAAGCCTTCCAAAATAAGCCAAAAGCCCTCAGAAATTGCGCAATACGTGTTTCATTAATGGAACCACGTGCAGGGTCCTGCACGTACGCACACTTTGCTTAATGTTGACCTGTGCGTACGCACAGGTGCTTGTGCGCACGGACACATGCAAATCTCTTCTTGTGCACACGCACACTTTGCTGTGTGTGCTTTTCCTTGTTTTCTTCATGTGTTCTCTCTTCTACATGCTTTCTTCCACTGTTGCTTAGCCAATCTTGCCTAAATGACCTAAAATCACTCACAAAACATATAACGGCATTGAATGGCATAAAATTGGAATTAAATTGCTCAATTTAAGCACAAAATTACATATTTTCACATTTAATATCAAATTAGGGAGAAATCACAAAAGTATGCTATTTTTGTGCTTAAGTGTGAGTATATGTGATAAAATCCATCCAAATTGAGTCAAAATATATCATCCAATATGGATTTATCACTCATCCACCTTGCTCTTCTTTGCATGCACCGAGGACGGTGCAATCTTCATGTGTGGGGAGGTCGAGGACCAACCTCTGTGGGTAACAACTTCCTTTTCCAACACCAATTCTTAATTTCTTTGTTAGTTAATTATTACATTGCATGTTAGTTAGAATCTGTACATATTTTACCACTTCTTTCTTGTTAGGACTACTTGGTTAGAATGATGATTTCTTTTCCAAGAAACTATTTTAGGGCACCCTACCAATTTGAAAAAAAATTGTGTGAACTTGCTTGAAGGAATTAATTTTGGAACATGTTTGTGAGCTAAGAACACATAAGCATGTGAGTTTTGAACCTAATTGTGTGGTTACATCATATAACCACTTATTTTCATTCTTGTGTGTATTATTCTTTTTCTATGATTGTAATATTTGATTTATTTGATTCTTTATGTCTATTATTCTGTGTATGAATGCACTTATATGATTGAGGCCATCGTTTCAAATAGCTCACTTACCCAAATGGCATACCTTTTATCTTCCATTGTTAGCCAATTTTGAGCCTATGCTAAACCCCTTTTGTTCTTAATTTTAGCACATTACAAGCCTTAAAGCAAAAAACAATAAATGTCCTTAATTTGGATCTTTGATTAGCTTAGGCTAGTGAGTGTGTGTATCATTCAAGTGTGGGAAAACTTGACACATTGGTTGAGTTAAAAGTATGTTTTGTATTGTTGTTGAAGATCTTGGGAGTTGGGTACATACTCATGCATTAAATGTTAAACCATATGCATTGATACTCTTGTATATATTTTAGTTGAAAAAAATGAGAAAAATAAAAAAAAATTAAAAAAATAAAAAATAGAAAAAGAAAAAAAATAGAAAAATAAAAGCAATAAAAAGGGGACAAAATGCCCTAAAGTGAAGTTCAATAATAATCAATGCATATGAGTTGTGATAAAAAAGAGAATGCATCACTATGTAAAAAAGTGAAGAATTGGTAGTTAGGTTAGCATTTGAATTGTATAGGTTGTTATATAAGTTAGGTGGGAAGCTTAAGTTAATCAAATATTCAAATTTCAAGCTCACTTAACCATATATAACCTTACCTTGACCCTAGCCCCATTACAACCGATAAGTCCTCATGATATTCGTATGCATGCATGAAATAATTGTTGATTGTTAGATGACAAAAAATCTTGGAAAGCATGATTATGAGAGAATTGAGTGAATCAACCCTATACACTTGAGTGACTAGAGCGGATACACATCCGGGGAGGGTTCGATTGCCCAATTACATGTTTTCACCCATAATCATCTTTTCTTGTAAGTTTGTAAATTCTGTTCAATAACTCAAATCAATTGTGGATTTGACTTGGTTGTTAATACCTTTAGCCCTTGTGCTTATATATGTATTCTTGTAAATTGATTTATTTTGACCAAGTAGTTGCATTCAATTAGATAGGTGCATGTAGATAGATTGCATATAGATAGTTTGCATTGAATAAATGTCAATACCCTTTGTTTCTTTCTTGAGTTTAGCATGAGGACATGCTTGGTTTAAGTGTAGGGAGGTTTGATAAACCCCAATTTTGTGGTTTATCTTATGCTTAATTTAGGGAATTTTATCAACTTATCTCATATTTATTCAATGAAATAGCATGGTTTTATAATTCTCCTTAAATTTGTGCTTAAGAGTGAAAACATGCTTTTTAGGCCTTAGATTTGCCAATTTTAATTCACCTTTAATTCCACTCGATGCCTTGATATGTTTGTTAATGAATTCAGGATTGAAAGGGCAAGGAATGAATAAAAAAGGTGAAGAGAAAAGTATGCAAGATGGAGAATTCATGGAAAAACAAGAATTTGGAGTGTCTAGAGCGACGCACACGCGTGACAGACGCGCACGCATGAAGAGGTGCATCGTCGAAGGCGACGCATATGCGTGACGTGACGCATACACGTGACAAGAAAAAGCCAGACGACGCGTACGCGTGACCCATGCGTACGCGTCACAATCAGCACGTGATCTCATTAAAATGAATACGCTGGGGGCAATTTCTGAGCTGCCCAGGCCCAAATCTATCTCATTTCTGAGGCTATTTGATGTAAAACTCAAGAGGGGTTAAGGGAGGAGCAATTAGTTTGTGTAGGAAGCATGCCTAGGTTATATCTAGAGAGAAGCTCCCTTTTCTCTCTAGAAATTAGGATTCTTAGTTTAATTTTCTCTTAAATTTAGGATTAATTACTTGTTTTGATTTAGTTTTCTTTACTTTTCCTTGTTGATTTGCTTCAATCTTCTTAGTTTCTCTTGTTATTCCCTTTATTTTACTCTTTTTTATGTTGTATGAACTCTTGTTCATTCCCCTTTCTTTTAATGCAATTTATGTTTTATGTTTCTTTATTTTTTAATTGAGTTGTTATTCTTACCTTTCTTGCATTGGGTAGTAGTAGATTTTATTATTCTTGCAATTTTACCATGCTTTTATTTTATGCCTTCCAATTGTTTAACAAAATGCTTGGTAGGATGTTAGAGTAGCTTTTTGAGCATTCTTGGTTTGGAAAGAAAAATTAGGCAATCTTGAGTCATCAATACCCGACTTATGTTGGTGATCTAGAGTTGTTAGTTAATATTATTTCCATTGACTCTAATTTCTTGCTAATTCAATTAGTAAGTTGATTAGGACTTTTGGATTGAGATTAACTAGTATTATTTGACTTTCTCTCATGTGAAGATAACATTATACCTTCTTTCAATGTTGGAGATGACTAAATAGGATTAGCTCTTGTTAATTATTGTATTATGATTCATGACTAGGATAGAAAGTCTTAATTCTCAATCATTGCCATAAATATCTCTCTTTATTACTTGCTTTCTTTAGTTGTTTTCTTTACTTTTATTGTCATTTTAATTTCTTATTTTTTCATCAACCCAACCCCCTATTATACTCATAACAAATAATTGAGCACTCGATTGTGATTCCTTGGGAGAACGACCCGGGACTAATACACTCGGTTACTTTATTGGGTTGGACTTGTGAAAACCAAAAATTAAAATTTGATTGAGCATTACTTGTCAGTTTAAAACTATACTTACAACAAAGTTATTTTTCTCTAACCGAAAAAACACTACAACAAATATGGCCTTTAGCAACGCCAAATTTTGCTACGCCTTAAAACCGTTCTCTTAGATAGTTTTAGACAACAGTTTTTTGTAGTGTTACTGTTGAATTCAATTTTTTATTATTTTATAGCAACAAATTAAAACTATTCTCTTTGACTATTTTAAAGAACGGTTTTATAACCGTTACCATGATTTATTTTTAAGCAACCGTTTTTTTTGTTGTTTAAAGAATTGTATAAAAGAAACGCATTAAAACCATTGCCAAAATGCTACACTTTAAAATCGTTCTATTAGATGGTCTTAGACAACGGTTTTTACAATGTTGCTGTTGAAGTTCATTTTTTCATTATGCTATAGTAACAAAATAAAACCGTTCTCTTTGACTATTTTAAAGAACCGTTTTACAACCATTACAATAATTGTTTATGAAACATCCATTATCTAATATTATTTAAATAATTATACAAATTAAATTATACCAATAAAAATTATTTCAGATAATTATATAAATTTAAAATATTTTTTCTATAAATACTGAGTTTATAATATACTCAAAAACTATCATTATAAATAAATAACAAATATTATTCAAAAAAATAAAATTAAAATAAATTTATAATAAATATTATATATTATTATTATAAATTATAAAAAATATTATATTTTGAAAACATAAAGTTAAAATAAATTTATAATAAATATTATTTATTTTTATTATAAATATATAACAAATATTAACATAAAAAATAAATTAAAATAATTTTAGAATAAATATATTATATATCTATTATTTATTAATTCTTTCTCACAAATAAGCATAGCAAATAAGAAAGCCCTTAATCACTCTTCCTCTTCTCTTTGAAACCGCGAAGAAGCTCTTCCTCCCTCCACCGTATCGTCAACCTTAACCCACGCGACGTCGTCGAACCGCAGCTCACCAGGAAGCTCGAAATTGCACCATCATCGCAAGTCACCAGGAAGCCCTAAATCGCAACTCACCATCGTCGCATCATCATCGTCGTTGCGTCCTTCCTGAAATTGTCGATGCCACCTCCTTCCCGGCGTCGCTGAGTCTCTCATCTCTGCGGCGTCGCTGTATCTCTCCTCTCCGTTGCTTCAATGCTTCTCCGTTCTCCGCGACGTCCTTGCGCCTCCCCTGTTCTGCTTCTCCTTCGCTGCTTCTCCCCTATTGTGCTTTGCTGCTTCTACTTCACTGGTTGTGCTTCGCTGCTTCTGCTTTGCTGTTGCTGCTTCATTGCATCGGCCGTTTGTGGGTTGTCATCTGTGGTAAGTGTTCTTCTCTGATTTTTTGTTGCTTAGTTAGGGCTTTGGCTGTTGGGTATTTTTGTTGGATTTAAGAAGAAGAAAGAAAAGTGGTGATGTTTGTGCATTGTTCAAAAACTGTTTTGAGGCTTTATTTGGCTAATAAGATAGAAAGAGAAATTTGTATTTGGCCGTTTGTGCATTGTTCAAATTTGTATTGTTCAAAAATTGTTTGTGCATTGTTCATTAATTTGAGTTCTAGTTAGCAAAACTCATTATTGTACTAATTGTTTTAGATTTTTTCTTGGGGATAGAGTGTAGTAGAAGAAACATATGATGATGCTGTCTATTTGAAGATGAACACGTTTTGTTAGTGCATTGTGTTCTGGATTTCTGTGTTACTAAACTTGATTGATTTCCTTACATTATATTTTCCTAAAAAGTTGGTTCCAAAGGGAAGCCAAGTTTCTCAAGTAATGATTTGTAGTAGTAACAACAGTTGTCTTTTGCCCTCTAATTTGAAACTAATATCTTTGATTAGGTTGTTGAGTGCTTTAGTTAGTGGTTGTTTCCTTTCAATATTGTTTAGAACTTTGTGTGTTTTCTTTTCTTTTGTTTTTTGAACTTTTCAAAGTGGTTGTTATTTAGTACATAATGTACTTGTGATATGTTTGGTTGGGGTTAAATATTTTACACAAAAAACTTATTTAGGTATATATATATATATATATATATATATAGTTATTGACTTTATTCTCACTTATCTCTTACCAACAACCAAACATTAGAAGAAATGGAGTGATGAGCGGATAATTTATACGCTTTTTGGCACTGTTTTTAGTATGTTTTTATGAGTTTTTATTTAAAATTCACTTTTCTAGGCTTTACTATGAGTTTTTATGTTTTTCTGTGATTTCAGGTAATTTCTGGCTGAAATTGAGGGACCTGAGCAAAAATCTAATTCAGAGGCTGAAAAAGGACTGCAGATGCTGTTGGATTCTGACCTCCCTGCACTCGAAATGTGTATTTTCTGGAGCTACAGAAGCCCAATTGGCGTGCTCTTAATTGCGTTGGAAAGTAGACATCCTGGGCTTTCCAGCAATGTATAATAGTCCATACTTTGCCCGAGATTTGATGGCCCAAACTGACATTGAAAATCAGCTTCAGAATTCCCGGCGTTTAACGCCGGAACTGGCACAAAAGTTGGAGTTAAACGCCCAAACTGGCACAAAAGCTGGCATTTAACTCCAGGAAAAGTCTCTACACATGAAAGCTTCAATGCTCAGCCCAAGCACACACCAAGTGGACCCCAGAAGTGGATTTTTACGTCATTTACTCATTTCTGTATATCCTAGGTTACTAGTTCACTATAAATAGGATCTTTTGACATTGTATCTTTACCTCATGACACTTTACACGTTTCATATTGTACCTTCTACGGCATGAGTCTCTAAACCCCATGGTTGGGGGTGAGGAGCTCTGCTGTGTCTTGATGGATTAATGCAATTACTACTGTTTTTCATTCAAACATGCTTGTTTCCATTCTAAGATATCACTTGCTCCTCAACTTGATGAATGTGATGATCCGTGACACTCATCATCATTCTCACCTATGAACGTGTGCCTGACAACCACCTCCGTTCTACCTTAGATTGAGTGGATATCTCTTGGATTCCTTAATCGGAATCTTCGTGGTATAAGCTAGAATTGATGGCGGCATTCAAGAGAATCCGGAAGGTCTAAACCTTGCCTGTGGTATTCTGAGTAGGATTCAAGGATTGAATAACTGTGACGAGGTTCAAACTCGCGATTGTGGGGCGTTAGTGACAGACGCAAAAGAATCACTGGATTCTATTCCGACATGATCAAGAACCGACAGATGAATAGCCGTGCTGTGACAGAGCGCGTTGAACATTTTCACTGAGAGGATGGGAGGTAGCCATTGACAACGGTGAAACCCTACATACAGCTTGCCATGGAAGGAGCCTTGCATGTATGAAGAAGAAGACAGTAGGAAAGCAGAGATTCAGAAGATAGAGTATCTCTAAAACCTCAACCTGTTCTCCATTACTGCAAAACAAGTATTTATTTCATGTTCTTCTACTTTTCACAATTAAACCTGAGAATTATTGATATCCTGACTAAGAGTTACAAGATAACCATAGCTTGCTTCAAGCCAACAATCTCCGTGGGATCGACCCTTACTCACGTAAGGTATTACTTGGACGACCCAGTGCACTTGCTGGTTAGTTGTGCGGAATTGCAAAAGTGTGATTGCAATTTCGTGCACCAAGTTTTTGGCGCCGTTACCAGGGATTTTTCGAGTTTGGACAACTGACGGTCTATCTTGTTGCATAGATTAAGAGTATTTTATTTTGTTAGTTTAGAGTCTTTTATTTGAGTCTAGTTTCATATTTTAAGTTTGGTGTCAATTGCATGCTTTTGTTTTCTTTTGATTTTTCGAATTTGCATGTTCTTAGTCCTTTCTTGATCTTTAAAAATTCTAAGTTTGGTGTCTTCCTTTTGTTTTCCTTTAAATTTTCGAAAATTTGTGTTTGATTTTCTAAAAATTTTAAGTTTGGTGTCATTTTGTTGTTTCTCTCTTTCCTCATTTCAAAAATCAAATCTTTTTCAAAATAATTTTCAATCATATCTTTTTAATTGCTAATTCCAAAATCTTTTTAATTGATTAATTAATTTAATTTTCAATTTGCTTTGATTTTATTTTCTTTTAGTTTTCGAAATTTTATTTTATTTTCCATTTGTTTTATTTTATTATTTTGGGTCACTTTTAATTAAAAAAAATAATAATCTACTTGCAATCCATATCATCTCCCTTTCTCCATCATGGACCTAAGTGGAAGTGAGCAGTTCAGAAGGACTCTGGGGTCATATGGTAACCCCATTACAGCTGCATATGGGAGTAGCATCTGTATACCTCCCATTAAAGCAAGCAGCTTTGAGTTAAATCCTCAACTCATTATCATGGTGCAGCAAAATTGCCAGTATTCTGGTCTTTCACAGGAAGAACCTACTGAGTTTCTGGCATAGTTCTTACAAATTGCTGACACAGTACGTGATAAAGAGGTGGATCAGGATGTCTACAGATTATTACTGTTTCCATTTGCTGTAAAAGATCAAGCTAAGAGGTGGTTGAATAACCAACCCACAGCAAGTATAAAAACATGGAGACAGTTATCAGACAAATTCCTGAATCAATTTTACCCTCCAAAAAGGATGACACAGCTGAGGCTGGACATCCAAGGCTTTAAACAAGAGGATAATGAATCCCTTTATAATGCCTGGGAGAGGTACAGAGGTATGCTAAGGAAATGCCCCTCTGAAATGTTTTCAGAGTGGGTACAGTTAGACATCTTCTACTATGGGCTTACAGAAAAAGCTCAGATGTCTTTAGACCACTCAGCTGGTGGATCTATACACATGAGAAAGACGATTGAAGAGGCTCAAGAACTCATAGATACTGTTGCTAGAAATCAACATTTGTACTCTAGTAGTGAGCCCTCTACAAAAAAAGAAGCCATGGCAGTAACTACTGATCCTAATCCTAAAGAACAGGTTGTTGAGCTTAATCAGCAATTACTCCTGATGACAAAACAGTTAGCAGAATTTAAAGAGATGCTCCAAGAAACTAAAATTGCTAATAAGAATATAGAATCACAGTTGAATCAGACAAAATAGCAGTTATCTAAATAGATAACAGAAGAATGTCAAGCAGTTCAACTAAGGAGTGGGAAGACATTAAATAACACTGCTTAAAGTGGCAAAATGCCAAGAAAGGAACAACTGACAGAGGATAACCAAAACACTACCCAAAATTCCTCTGAGGACAGTAAGAGCCCAGAGAGGAATGATTCTGGCGTTCAAACGCCAGAAAAGGGTAAGAAAGTGGCGTTAAACGCCCAATGGGTAGCCAATTCTGGCGTTCAAATGCCAGAAAAGGGTTGCAATCTAGCGTTAAACGCCCAAAAAGCACCCAATCCTGGCGTTCAAACGCCAATGAGGAATCAGACACCTGAGAGTGCTGATAGTAACCCCTCTAAGAAGGCTTCTCCAACCACCTCTGTAGGGAATAAACCTGCAGCAACTAAGGTTGAAGAATATAAAGCCAAGATGCCTTATCCTCAGAAACTCCGCCAAGCGGAACAAGATAAACAATTTGCCCGCTTTGCAGACTATCTAAGGACTCTTGAAATAAAGATTCCGTTTGTAGAGGTACTTGAGCAAATACCCTCTTATGCTAAGTTCATGAAAGAGATCTTAAGTCATAAGAAGGATTGGAGAGAAACTGAAAAGGTGTTTCTCACTGAAGAATGCAGTGCAGTCATTCTGAAAAGCTTACCAGAGAAGCTTCAAGATCCAGGAAGCTTTATGATACCATGCACATTAGAAGGTGCTTGCATCAAGACAACCCTATGTGACCTTGGAGCAAGTATCAACCTAATACCTGCATCTCAGAAAGCTTGGTTTGACTGAAGAAGTCAAACCAACCCGGATATGTCTCCAACTTGCTGATGGCTCCATTAAATATCCATCAGGCATAATTGAGGACATGATTGTCAAGGTTGGGCCATTTGCCTTTCCTATTGACTTTGTAGTGCTGGAAATGGAGGAGCACAAGAGTGCAACTCTCATCCTAGGAAGACCTTTCCTAGCAACTGGACGAACTCTTATTGATGTACAAAAAGGGGAAGTAACCCTGAGAGTCAATGAGGATGAGTTCAAGTTGAATGCTGTCAAAGCTATGCAGCATCCAGACACATCAAATGACTGAGAGTCTCGAATCAGAGCTAGAGGACATCTTCAAGGATGTTCAGCCTGATCAGGAGGAACCAGAGGAAATAAAAGAATTTTTAAAAATTCCTCTGGAAGAGGATAAGCCTCCAAACCTGAGCTTAAACCACTACCACCATTCCTGAAGTATGCATTTCTGGGAAAGGGTGACACTTTTCCAGTGATCATAAGCTCTGCTTTAAATTCACAGGAAGAGGAAGCACTAATTCAAGTGCTAAGGACACACGAGACAGCTCTTGGATGGTCCATAAGTGATCTCAACGGCATTAGCCCAGCAAGATGCATGCACAAGATCCTATTGGAGGATAATGCCAAACCAGTGGTTCAACCACAAAAGCGGCTAAATCCAGCCATGAAGGAGGTGGTGCAGAAAGAGGTCACTAAATTACTAGAGGCTGGGATTATTTATCCTATTTCTGATAGTCCCTAGGTGAGCCCTGTTCAAGTTATCCCCAAGAAGGGAGGCATGACAGTGGTTCATAATGAAAAGAATGAACTGGTTCCTACAAGAACAGTTACAGGGTGGCGTATGTGTATTGACTACAGAAGGCTCAATACAGCCACTAGAAAGGATCACTTTCCTTTACCATTTATAGACCAGATGCTAGAAAGACTAGCGGGTCATGATTATTACTGCTTTTTGGATGGCTATTCGAGCTACAATCAAATTGCAGTGGATCCTCAAGATCAAGAGAAAACAGCATTCACCTGTCCTTCTGGCGTATTTGCTTACAGAAGAATGCCTTTTGGTCTATGCAATGCACCTGCAACTTTTCAGAGGTGCATGTTATCCATCTTCTCTGATATGGTAGAGAAGTTCCTGGAAGTCTTCATGGATGACTTCTCAGTATTTGGAGACTCATTCAGCTCCTGTCTTGATCATCTAGCACTTGTCCTGAAGAGGTGCCAAGAAACTAACCTGGTCTTAAACTGGGAGAAATGTCACTTTATGGTGACTGAAGGAATTGTCCTTGGGCACAAAATTTCAAGCAAGGGAATAGAGGTGGATCAAGCAAAGGTAGAAGTAATTGAAAAATTACCACCACCTGCCAATGTTAAGGCAATAAGAAGCTTTCTGGGACATGCAGGATTCTACAGGAGGTTCATAAAGGATTTTTCAAAAATTGCAAAACCTCTAAGCAACCTGCTAGCTGCTGACACGCCATTTGTGTTTGACACAGAGTGTCTGCAAGCGTTTGAGACCCTGAAAGCCAAGTTGGTCACAGCACCAGTCATCTCTGCACCAGACTGGGCATTACCATTCGAACTAATGTGTGATGCCAGTGACCATGCCATTGGTGCAGTGTTGGGACAGAGGCATAACAAGCTTCTGCACGTCATTTATTATGCTAGCCATGTTCTAAATGACGCACAGAAGAATTACACAACCACAGAAAAAGAGTTACTTACAGTGGTTTATGCCATTGACAAGTTTAGATCCTATTTAGTAGGATCAAAAGTGATTGTGTACACTGACCATGCTGCTCTTAAATACTTACTCACAAAGCAGGATTCAAAACCCAGGCTCATAAGATGGGTGTTGCTTCTGCAAGAGTTTGATATAGAAATAAGAGACAGAAAAGGGACAGAGAACCATGTAGCTGATCACTTGTCCCGGATAGAACCAGTAGCTGGGGCGTCCCTCCCCTCTATTGAGATCTCTGAGACCTTCCCAGATGAGCAACTCTTTGCCATTCAGGAAGCACCATGGTTTGCAGACATTGCAAACTATAAAGTTGTGAGGTTCATACCCCAGGAGTACATCAGGGTGCAAAGAAAAAAATTAATTTCAGATGCCAAGTACTACCTATGGGATGAGCCATATCTCTTTAAGAGATGTGCAGACAGAATGATCCGCAGATGTGTACCTAGAGAGGAAGCACAAAGGATCCTATGGCATTGCCATAGATCACAGTATGGGAGACATTTCGGAGGTGAGCGAACAGCCACTAAGGTCCTCCAATGTGGCTTCTACTGGCCCACTCTCTATAGGGATGCCCGAGAGTTTGTGCATAACTGTGACAGTTGCCAAAGAGCTGGTAACTTGCCTCATGGTTACGCCATGCCTCAACAAGGGATCTTAGAGATTGAATTGTTTGATGTATGGGGTATTGACTTTATGGGTCCCTTCCCACCATCATACTCAAACACTTATATTCTAGTGGCAGTAGACTATGTATCTAAATGGGTAGAAGCAATTGCCACACCCAATAATGATACTAAGACTGTGCTGAAATTCCTCCAGAAACACATCTTCAGCAGGTTTGGTGTTCCCAGAGTACTAATCAGTGATGGGGGCACTCATTTCTGCAATAAACAGCTGTACTTTGCTATGGTCTGATATGGAATTAGCCACAAAGTGGCAACTCCATATCATCCACAGACAAATGGGCAAGCTGAAGTCTCTAATAGAGAGCTAAAAAGAATCCTGGAATGGACTGTAATTGCCTGTAGAAAGGATTGGGCAAAAAGCTTGGATGATGCTCTGTGGGCATACAGAACAGCATTCAAGACTCCTATAGGAACCTCTCCATACCAACTTGTGTATGGCAAGGCTTGTCATCTGCCCATGGAACTGGAACATAAAGCCTACTGGGCAACCAGATTCCTAAACCTGGATGCTAAGTTAGCTGGTGAAAAAAGATTGCTCCAGCTAAATGAGCTAGAGGAATTCAGACTCAGTGCCTTTGAAAATGCAAAAATTTATAAAGAAAAGGCAAAAAAGTGGCATGACAAGAAGTTGTCATCCAGAGTCTTTGAGCCAGGACAAAAAGTCCTGCTCTTCAACTCTAGGCTCAGACTATTCCCAGGAAAACTGAAATCCCGATGGAGGGGCCCGTATGTGATTACAAGACTGTCACCATATGGATATGTTGAGCTTCAGGATATTGATTCTGACAAAAAGTTCATTGTTAATGGACAGAGGATCAAACATTATTTTGAAAGCAATTTTGAGCAGGAATGCTCAAAATTGAGACTTGAATGAGTCTCAGTAAAGGTCCAGCTAAAGACAATAAAGAAGTGCTTGCTGGGAGGCAACCCAGTCATTAACAGGTTAATTGTTTTACTTAATAAAAGTTTGATATATATTCTCCAAGGTTGATCATCAAAATTGAAGGAATTCACAGAGTTACAGAAGGATTCAGAAAAAAAAGCAGAGAAAAGGAGCTTGCTGGCAAGAAAACGCCAGTAAAGGGCACTCTGGGCGTTAAACGCCAGAATGGATACCATTCTGGGCGTTTAACACCAGTAAAGGCACCATTTTGGGCGTTAAACGCCAGAATGGGCACCATTCTGGGCGTTTAACGCCATAATTGCAGCATCCTGGCTGGGCGTTAAACGCCCATAATGGCCAACATTTGGGTGTTAAATGCCAGAATGGATACCATTCTGGGCATTTAACGCCAAAAAGGTAGGGGACAGAGATTTTGTTTTCCACTTCAAATTTTTTCAAACTTTCTTATTTTGATCCATAATTTTCTGCATAAACACATTACAAATTTTCATTATTAACCCTCAAATTTCAAAGATCCAACATTTTTCTAAATTATTTCTCTAATCTTTTTCAAATCCTTTCCAAATCTTCTTCAAAAACTCAAGTATTTTCTCAAATTCTTTCCATATCTTCTCAAATCTCCTTCAAAATTTTTGAAATCTCTCCCCCTCCCTTATAAATACACGTTCGGCCATTCCCCTCTCCCCACCATTCAAATTTGCTCTCCTTCTCTCTTTCCTCTTTCCTTTCTTTTGCTTAAGG
Organism: Arachis stenosperma; assembly: GCF_014773155.1. NCBI lineage: Eukaryota > Viridiplantae > Streptophyta > Magnoliopsida > Fabales > Fabaceae > Arachis > Arachis stenosperma. The sequence goes on along the minus strand of NC_080379.1, from coordinate 53,492,093 downwards.
GCAAGCAAACCTCTAAGTTTGGTGTGCTTTTCCGTGATCACTAAGCCAAGATTTATCAAGATCATGGCTCCTAAGGGAAAACAAACTAATTCAAAAGGCAAGAAAGAGAATAATCCAAAGAATCTTTGGAGTCAAGAGAAGTTCTTAACCAAAGAACATGCAGACCATTACCACAAAATAATGGGTCTGAGGTCAGTGATCCCGGAAGTTAGATTCGATCTGAAAGAAGAAGAATATCCGGAGATCCAAGAGCAAATTCGAAACAGAGGATGGGAAGTTCTAACTAACCCTGAGACAAAGGTTGGAAGAAACATGGTTCAGGAATTCTACTCAAATCTGTGGCTGACAGATAAGCAGAGAATGACTGGAACTGCTTTTTATACCTATAGAACCATGGTCAGAGGGAGAATTATTTACTTCCATCTGGACAAAATAAGAGAGGTCTTCAAATTGCCTCAACTACAAGATGATCCTGAATCCTTTAATAGGAGAATGGTGAGAGTAGATAAGGGGTTGGATCAAGTTCTAGAGGATATATGCCTCCCTGGAACCAAGTGGACAACCAATTCAAAAGGTGTCCCAAACCAACTCAAGAGGGGAGATCTCAAACCAATTGCAAGAGGTTGACTAGACTTCATTGGGCGTTCTATATTGCCCACTAGCAACCGTTCTGAGATCACGGTCAAGAGAGCGGTGATGATTCATTGCATTATGCTGGGAAAAGAAGTGGAGATTCATCATCTAATTGCTTGTGAGATTTACACAATTGCAAACAAGAACTCCACTGAAGCCAAACTGGCTTACCCAAGCTTAATCTCTTTGCTATGTAAAGATGCTGGGATGAGGATGGGAGTAGATGAATTCATCCCAATTGAACATCCAATCACCAAGAAGTCAATCGAAGGACAAATGCAAGATAACTCTATCAAAAAGAGGGCGCAGGAATTCCTCCCTGAACTTTCTGAAATTGACTACTGGGCCAGCCTAGAAGCATCTGTTGCCAAGCTGCAAGAAACTATGGAACAAATTAAGGAAGAACAGCAGAATCAAAACTGCATGCTTTGCAAATTGCTGAAGGAACAAGAGAAGCAGGTGCGTGAGCTACAGGAGCTGAAGCGCCAGAAGCTCTCCCTTGAAGGGTCAAATACCCCACAAGTTGAGGGAGCATCCACTTCTCAAAATCAAGGTTGTTGAGTCCTAACTCTGTGATAACCTCTATCATTAGGAATCTATTTTAGAGTCATTTAAATTTTTGTTTTTTATTACTATTAGTCTTATCTTATATTTATTTTTGAGTCTTGTTCTTAATTCATGATTAATAAAATTTAAGGTTCATGTCTTAAAGCTATGAATGTCCTATGAATCCATCACCTCTCTTAAATGAAAAATGCTTTAATCACAAAAGAACAAGAAGTACAGGATTTCGAATTCATCTCTGAAACTAGTTGAATTAGTTTGATGTGGTGACAATACTTTTTGTTTTCTGAATGAATGCGTGAATAGTGTATATGTCTTTTGAATTTAATGATTAAAGAATGTTAAACTTGTTGGCTCTTGAAAGAATGATGGAAAAAGAGAAATGTTATTGAGGATCTGAAAAATCATCAGATTGATTCTTGAAGCAAGAAAAAGCAGTGAATTCAAAAAAAAAAGAAGAGAGAGAGCAAGCAGAAAAAGCCAATAGCCCATTAAACAAAAAGGCTAGGGTAAAAATAAAAAGTGATCCAAGGCAAAAAGAGCGTGCTTAAGAACCCTGGACACCTCTAATTGGGGACTCTAGCAAAGCTGAGTCACAATCTGAAAAGGTTTACCTAGTTATGTGTCTGTGGCATGTATGTATCCGGTGGTAATACTGGAAGACAGAGTGCTTTGGGCCACAGCCAAGACTCATAAAGTAGTTGTGTTCAAGAATCATCATACTTAACTAGGAGAATCAATAACACTATCTGAATTCTGAGTTCCTATAGATGCCAATCATTCTAAAGTGAGATGCCAAAACTGTTCAGAGGCAAAAAGTTACTAGTCCCGCTCATCTAATTGGAGCTAAGTTTCATTGATATTTTGGAGTCTATAGTCTGTTCTCTTCTTTTTATCCTATTTGATTTTCAGTTGCTTGGGGACAAGCAACAATTTAAGTTTGGTGTTGTGATGAGCGGATAATTTATACGCTTTTTGGCACTATTTTTAGTATGTTTTTAGTACATTTTAGTTAGTTTTTAGTATGTTTTTATGAGTTTTTATTTAAAATTCACTTTTCTAGGCTTTACTATGAGTTTGTATGTTTTTCTGTGATTTCAGGTAATTTCTGGCTGAAATTGAGGGACCTGAGCAAAAATCTAATTAAGAGGCTGAAAAAGGACTGCAGATGCTGTTGGATTCTGACCTCCCTGCACTCGAAATGGATTTTCTGGAGCTACAGAAGCCCAATTGGCGCGCTCTCAATTGCGTTGGAAAGTAGAGATCCTGGGCTTTCCAGCAATGTATAATAGTCCATACTTTGCTTGAGATTTGATGGCCCAAACCGGCGTTGCAAATCAGCTTCAGAATTCCCGGCGTTTAACGCCGGAACTGGCACAAAAGTTGGAGTTAAACGCCCAAACTGGCACAAAAGCTGGCGTTTAACTCCAGGAAAAGTCTCTACACATGAAAGCTTCAATGCTCAGCCCAAGCACACACCAAGTGGACCCCAGAAGTGGATTTTTACGTCATTTACTCATTTCTGTATATCCTAGGTTACTAGTTCACTATAAATAGGATCTTTTGACATTGTATCTTTACCTCATGACACTTTACACGTTTCATATTGTACCTTCTACGGCATGAGTCTCTAAACCCCATGGTTGGGGGTGAGGAGCTCTGCTGTGTCTTGATGGATTAATGCAATTACTACTGTTTTTCATTCAAACATGCTTGTTTCCATTCTAAGATATCACTTGCTCCTCAACTTGATGAATGTGATGATCCGTGACACTCATCATCATTCTCACCTATGAACGTGTGCCTGACAACCACCTCCGTTCTACCTTAGATTGAGTGGATATCTCTTGGATTCCTTAATCGGAATCTTCGTGGTATAAGCTAGAATTGATGGCGGCATTCAAGAGAATCCGGAAGGTCTAAACCTTGCCTGTGGTATTCTGAGTAGGATTCAAGGATTGAATGACTGTGACAAGCTTCAAACTCGCGATTGTGGGGCGTTAGTGACAGACGCAAAAGAATCACTGGATTCTATTCCGACATGATCGAGAACCGACAGATGAATAGCCGTGCTGTGACAGAGCGCGTTGAACATTTTCACTGAGAGGATGGGAGGTAGCCATTGACAACGGTGAAACCCTACATACAGCTTGCCATGGAAGGAGCCTTGCATGTATGAAGAAGAAGACAGTAGGAAAGCAGAGATTCAGAAGATAGAGTATCTCCAAAATCTCAACCTGTTCTCCATTACTGCAAAACAAGTATTTATTTCATGTTCTTCTACTTTTCACAATTAAACCTGAGAATTATTGATATCCTGAATAAGAGTTACAAGATAACCATAGCTTGCTTCAAGCCGACAATCTCCGTGGGATCGACCCCTTACTCACGTAAGGTATTACTTGGACGACCCAGTGCACTTGCTGGTTAGTTGTGCGGAATTGCAAAAGTGTGATTGCAGTTTCGTGCACCAAGTTTTTGGCACCGTTGCTGGGATTGTTCGAGTTTGGACAACTGACGGTCTATCTTGTTGCTTAGATTAGGAGTATTTTATTTTGTTAGTTTAGAGTCTTTTATTTGAGTCTAGTTTCATATTTTAAGTTTGGTATCAATTGCATGCTTTTGTTTTCTTTTAATTTTTCGAATTTGCATGTTCTTAGTCCTTTCTTGATCTTTAAAAATTCTAAGTTTGGTGTCTTCCTTGTGTTTTCCTTTAAATTTTCAAAAATTTGTGTTTGATTTTCTAAAAATTTTAAGTTTGGTGTCATTTTGTTGTTTAATTCTCTCATTATGTGTTAGGCAAACATTGGTCATGGAATATTTTCTATGTCTAAGATGGGATTCAAACTTCCAACTTCTTATGTGGTTAAATAATTAAGAACTTTAACTATATGAGTTAGAACTGAAACAAAAAGAGTTGAGAACCTATGTTTGGTGTTAAATGTGTGGTTTCAATAGCATTATTCTACCTAGAAAAAGAAAATAGGGACTTAAAAGGATGTGGCAATATGCATGATAACATGTAGTAAAGGACTAAAGGATTTTTCTTTCTGTTTTTTTTTAATGCTCAAAAGGGGGATTTAGTAATAATTTCCTTCTTTCTACTATGCTTAACTGCTTATCCATTTTTTTAGTCCATAAATTTTCTTTTGGGATAACCGAGGCAACTCTATTCCCAACCAGTGTGTGGTTTTGACCCTGTTCGGGTAACAATACAAGCAAATTTATATAATGTTGGGCAGTTGCAATTTTTAACACATACTGTGATCTGAATTGTTTGGATGGGTGCTAAAAAGTCTTGTTTTCTTAAAAGACTAGATTTTGATAATTCTATTGTTTGACTTTTTAGTTATATATCACTTTTGAAAATAAGATTTCAAAAAACTGATTTTAAAAGTGAATTTTTTGTTAAAAAATCTGGTTATGAATTACTTATATTTTTATTCTTTGTTGCTGTTTTAGTTTGTCTCTTTAAAACCAGAAAAAGAGAATCAAATAGCGGGTCTCTCTGTAGCTGCGACTACCTTAGACATTAAGCTACACTACAGGTAAATCATTTAATATATTATCTTTTTAAATTTGTTTGAACATTTAATTGTTAAGAATATTTACTGATTAATTGATTGCTTAAGATTCTTTGCATAGTTGTTAGATACAAATTGTTAGTCTCATGATTGGTTGAGATGTTCTCTTTTGAATATGTGTGGTTGACTTCTAGAAATTCTTTAGATGCAATAAGTTCTTGATTGAAAAAATCACTTATAGTTAGTCTAAAACATATGTCCGTGTCTTTTATTTTAGTTGACAAAGTAATGGACAAAGGGTGGACTAGTTTACCAAGACATACTGAGGGTTACCAACATAGTGTTAAATTCATTTTTGGATTTTGTCTTTTCAAAAGGTAGACCACAAGGACAAGAAATTCTTTGTCCTTGTTCTATATGTAATAACTTTAGTTGGGGGCGAAGGGATGAAGTTTATGATCATTTAATAAGTAAGGGATTTCAAAAAGGTTACACTGTGTGGGTTCATCACGGCGAAAGCATAAGTCACATGGATAGTGAATCCGGTGAGATAGAAGTCCATGAAGGATTTGTCGACGACATTCATCGGCTGCTAAACGAGAAGTTTCAGCATGTACTTGAAGGAGATAAAGATGGTGATGGGCCAAACGAAGATGCAAAAAAGTTTTATAACTTTCTTGAAGAAGGAAAAAAAGAGTTATATCCTGGCTATAAAAAATTTTCGACATTATCATTCGTTATCCGATTGTATTTGTTGATGACTCTTAATGGTTGGAGCAACTGGTGCACGAAATTGTGATATACAATGGCGCCAACAACTTAGTCGCACAATTGTAATCTCACTTTTTTGTCACAACTTCGCACAACTAACCAGCAAGTACACTGGGTCATCCAAGTAATAACTTACGTGAGAAAGGGTCGATCCCACAGAGATTGTCATCTTGAAGCAAGCTATGGTCACCTTGTAAATCTCAGTCAGGCGGATTCAAATGGTTATGGAGTTTTAATGATTAAAAGATAAATAAAACATAAAGATAAAGATAGAGATACTTATGCAAATCATTGGTGGGAATTTTAGATAAGCGTATGGAGATGCTTCATCCCTCTTGAATCTCTGCTTTCCTACTGCCTTCATCCAATCCTTTTAACTCCCTTCCATGGCAAGCTGTATGTTGGGTTTCACCGGCGTCAATGGCTACCTCCCGTCCTCTCAGTGAAAAATGTCCTCTACGGTTTCCCGCATGGCTAATCAGCTGTTGGTTCTCAATCATGTAGGAATAGGATTTACTATTCTTTTGCGTCTATCACTATGCCCTACAGTCGCGAGTTTGAAGCTTGTCACAGTTATCCCATCTCAGATCCTACTCAGAATACCACAGACAAGGTTTAGACTTTCCGGATCTTAGGAATGGCCGCCAATAATTCTAGCTTATACCACGAAGACTCTGATCTCACAGAATGGAAGGCTCGATTGTCAGGCGAGGCAACCATGCATCGTGGACCAGGAATCCAAGAGATACACGCTCAATCTTAAGTAGAACGGAAGTGGTTGTCAGGCACGCGTTTATAGGTGAGAATGATGATGAGTGTCACGGATCATCACATTCATCAGGTTGACGTGCGAGCGAGTATCTTAGAACAAGAATAAGCTTGGCTTGAATAGAAGAACAATAGTAATTGCATTAATACTCGAGGAACAGTAGAGCTCCACATCTTAATCTATGGTGTGTAGAAACTCCACCATTGAAAATACATAAGTGGTGCACAAAATTGTGATCATCAATGGCGCCATCAACATGGTACGCTCAATTGCAATCTCAACTCTTTATCACAACTTCGCACAACTAACCAGCAAGTGCACTGGGTCGTCCAAGTAATAAACCTTACGCGAGTAAGGGTCGATCCCACGGAGATTGTTGGTATGAAGCAAGCTATGGTCACCTTGTAAATCTCAGTCAGGTAGATTCAAATGGTTATGGATGATATATGAATAAGGCATAAAATAAAGATAGAGATACTTATGTAATTCATTGGTGAGAATTTCAGATAAGCGTATGGAGATGCTTTGTCCCTTCCGTCTCTCTGCTTTCCTACTGTCTTCATCCAATCCTTCTTACTCCTTTCCATGGCAAGCTGTATGTTGGGCATCACCGTTGTCAGTGGCTACAGTCCCGTCCTCTCAGTGAAAATGTTCAACGCGCTCTGTCACAGCACGGCTAATCATCTGTCGGTTCTCAATCAGGTTGGAATAGAATCCATTGATTCTTTTGCATCTGTCACTAACAACCAGCCTTCAGGAGTTTGAAGCTTGTCACAGTCATTCAATCATTGAATCCTACTCAGAATACCATAGACAAGGTTTAGACCTTTCGGATTCTCTTGAATGCCGCCATCAATTCTAGCTTATACCACGAAGATTCTGATTAAGGAATCCAAGAGATATCCACTCAATCTAAGGTAGAACGGAGGTGGTTGTTAGGCACACGTTCATAGGTGAGAATGATGATGAGTGTCACGGATCATCACATTCATCAAGTTGAAGAACAAGTGATATCTTAGAACAAGAACAAGCTGAATTGAATAGAAGAACAATAGTAATTGCATTAATACTCGAGGTACAGCAGAGCTCCACACCTTAATCTATGGTGTGTAGAAACTCCACCATTGAAAATACATAAGAACAAGGTCTAGGCATGGCCGTGAGGCCAGCCCCCAAAACGTGATCAAAAGATTCAAAGATCTAAAGATGATCAAAGATCCAAAGATGAAAATACAATAGCAAAAGGTCCTATTTGTAGAGAACTAGTAGCCTAGGGTTTACAGAAATGAGTAAATGACATAAAAATCCACTTCCGGGCCCACTTGGTGTGTGCTTGGGCTGAGCATTGAAGCTTTCATGTGTAGAGACTTTTCTTGGAGTTAAACGCCAGCTTTTGTGCCAGTTTGGGCGTTTAACTCCCATTCTTGTGCCAGTTCCGGTGTTTAACGCCGGGTAGTTTTGAGCTGATTTGGAACGCCAGTTTGGGCCATCAAATCTCGAGAAAAGTATGGACTATTATACATTGCTGGAAATCCCAGGATGTCTACTTTTCAACGCCGTTGAGAGCGCGCCAATTGGGCTTCTGTAGCTCCAGAAAATCTACTTCAAGTGCAGGGAGGTCAGAATCCAACAGCATCTGCAGTCCTTTTCAGCCTCTGAATCAGATTTTTGCTCAGATCCCTCAATTTCAGCCAAAAAATACCTGAAATCACAGAAAAACACACAAACTCATAGTAAAGTCCAGAAAAGTGAATTTTAACTAAAAACCAATAAAAATATACTAGAAACTAACTAAAACATACTAAAAACATACTAAAAATAATGCCAAAAAGCGTATAAATTATCCGCTCATCACAACACCAAACTTAAATTGTTGCTTGTCCCCAAGCAACTGAAAATCAAATAAGATAAAGAGAAGAGAATATGCAATGAATTCCAAAAACATCTATGAAGATCAGTGTTAATTAGATGAGCGGGGCCTTTATCTTTTTGCCTCTGAACAGTTTTGGCATCTCACTTTATCCTTTGAAATTCAGAATGATTGGCTTCTATAGGAACTCAGAATCCAGATAGTGTTATTGATTCTCCTAGTTAAGTATGAAGATTCTTGAACACAGTTACTTTATGAGTCTTGGCCGTGGCCCTAAGCACTCTGTCTTCCAGTATTACCACCGGATACATACATGCCACAGACACATAATTGGGTGAACCTATTCAGATTGTGACTCAGCTTTGCTAGAGTCCCCAATTAGAGGTGTCCAGGGTTCTTAAGCACACTCTTTTTGCCTTGGATCACAACTTTATTTTTTTCTTTTTCTTTCTCTTTTTTTTTCGTTTTTCTCCCTTTTTTTGTATTCACTGCTTTTTCTTGCTTCAAGAATCATTTTTATGATTTTTCAGATCCTCAGTAACATGTCTCCTTTTTCATCATTCTTTCAAGAGCCAACCATTCATGAACAACAAATTCAAAAGACATATGCACTGTTCAAGCATACATTCAGAAAACAAAAGTATTGCCACCACATCAAAATAATTAATCTGTTATAAAATTCAAAATTCATGCAATTCTTCTCTTTTTCAATTAAGAACATTTTTCATTCAAGAAAGGTGATGGATTCATAGGACATTCATAACTTTAAGGCATAGACACTAAGACACTAATGATCATAAGACACAAACATCGATAAACATAAGCATAATTTTCGAAAAACAGAAAAATAAAGAACAAGGAGATTAAAGAACGGGTCCACCTTAGTGATGGCGGCTTGTTCTTCCTCTTGAAGATCTTATGGAGTGCTTGAGCTCTTCAATGTCTCTTCCTTGCCTTTGTTGCTCCTCTCTCATGATTCTTTGATCTTCTCTAATTTCATGGAGGAGGATGGAATGTTCTTGGTGCTCCACCCTTAGTTGTCCCATGTTGGAACTCAATTCTCCTAGGGAGGTGTTGATTTGCTCCCAATAGTTTTGTGGAGGAAAGTGCATCCCTTGAGGTATCTCAGGGATTTCATGATGAGTGGGATCTCTTGTTTGCTCCATCCTTTTCTTAGTGATGGGCTTGTCTTCATCAATGGGGATGTCTCCCTCTATGTCAATTCCAACTGAATAACAGAGGTGACAAATGAGATGAGGAAAGGCTAACCTTGCCAAGGTAGAGGACTTGTCCGCCACCTTATAAAGTTCTTGGGCTATAACCTCATGAACTTCTACTTCCTCTCTAATCCTGATGCTATGAATCATGATGGCCCGGTCTATAGTAACTTCAGACCGGTTGCTAGTGGGAATGATTGAGCGTTGGACAAACTCTAACCATCTCCTAGCTACGGGCTTGAGGTCATGCCTTCTTAGTTGAACCGGCTTCCATCTTGAATCTCTCTTCCATTGAGCACCCTCTTCACAAATGTCTATGAGGACTTGGTCCAACCTTTGATCAAAGTTGACCCTTCTAGTGTAAGGGTGTTCATTTCCTTGCATCATGGGCAAGTTGAATGCCAACCTTACATTTTTCGGACTGAAATCCAAGCATTTCCACCGAACCATTGTAAGCCAATTCTTTGAGTTCGGGTTCAATCTTTGATCATGGCTCTTGGTGATCCATGCATTAGCATAGAACTCTTGAACCATTAAGATTCCGACTTGTTGAATGGGGTTGGTAAGAACTTCCCAACCTCTTCTTCGAATCTCATGTCGGATCTCTGGATATTCACTCTTTTTGAGTTTGAAAGGGACCTCGGGGATCACCTTCTTCAAGGCCACAACTTCATAGAAGTGGTCTTGATGCACCCTTGAGATGAATCTCTCCATCTCCCATGACTCAGAGGTGAAAGCTTTTGCCTTCCCTTTCCACTTTCTAGAGGTTTCTCCGGCCTTGGATGCCATAAATGGTTATGAAAAAACAAAAAGCAATGCTTTTACCACACCAAACTTAAAATGTTTGCTCGTCCTCGAGCAAAAGAAGAAAGAAGAGAGTAGAAGAAGAAGAAATAAAGGAGATGGAGATGGCTCTGTGGTTCGGCCAAAGAGGGAGAAGTAGTGTTTAGGGTGTTGATGAGCGGATAATTTGTACGCTTTTTGGCATTGTTTTTAGTACGTTTTTAGTATGTTTTAGTTAGTTTTTAGTATATTTTTATTAGTTTTTAATTAAAATTCACTTTTTTGGACTTTACTATGAGTTTGTGTGTTTTTCTGTGATTTTAGGTATTTTCTGGCTGAAATTGAGGGACTTGAGCAAAAATCTGATTCAGAGACTGAAAAAGACTGCAGATGCTGTTGGATTCTGACCTCCCTACGCTCAAAGTGGATTTTCTGGAGCTACAGAAGCCCAATTGGTGCGGTCTTAACGGCGTTGGAAAGTAGACATCCTGGGCTTTCCAGTAATATATGATAGTCTATACTTTGCCCGAGATTTGATGGCTCAAACCGGCATTCCAAATTAGCTCAAGAATGCCCGGCGTTAAATGTCGGAACTGGCACAAGAATGGGAGTTAAACGCCAAACTGGCACAAAAGCTGGCGTTTAACTCCAAGAAGAGTCTCTACACGAAAATGCTTCAATGCTCAGCCCAAACACACACCAAGTGGGCCCGGAAGTGGATTTTTATGTCATTTACTCATCTTTGTAAACCTTAAGCTACTAGTTCTCTATAAGTAGGACCTTTTACTATTGTATTTTCACTTTTGATCACTTTAGATCTCTAGATCATCTTTTGATCATGTTTTTATGATTGAACCCTCTTTGGGAGGCTGGCCTCACGGCCATGTCTAGACCTTGTTCTTATGTATTTTCAACGGTGGAGTTTCTACACACCATAGATTAAGGTGTGGAGCTCTGCTGTACCTCGACTATTAATGCAATTACTATTGTTCTTCTATTCAATTCAGCTTGTTCTTGTTCTAAGATATCCATTTGCACCCAAGAACTTGATGAATGTGATGATTATGTGACGCTCATCATCATTCTCACTTATGAACGCGTGACTGACAACCACCTCCGTTCTACAAGCAAACAAGGCTCTGATGTTTATCTCTTGGATTCTTTGACCGGAATCTTCGTGGTATAAGCTAGAATTAATGGCGGCATTCAAGAGAATTCGGAAGGTCTAAACCTTGTCTGTGGTATTCTGAGTAGGATTCAATGATTGAATGACTGTGATGTGCTTCAAACTCGCGATTGTGGGGCGTTAGTGACAGACGCAAAAGAATCACTGGATTCTATTCCGACATGATCGAGAACCGACAGCTGGATAGCCGTGCCGTGACAGGGTGCGTTGAACATTTCCACTGAGAGGACGGGACTGTAGCCATTGACAACGGTGATGCCCAACATACAGCTTGCCATGGAAAGGAGTAAAAAGGATTGGATGAAGACAGTAGGAAAGCAGAGAGACGGAAGGGACAAAGCATCTCCATTCGCTTATCTGAAGTTCTCACCAATGAATTGCATAAGTATCTCTATCCTTATCTTTATGTTTTATTCATATATCATCCATAACCATTTGAGTCTGCCTGACTAAGATTTACAAGGTGACCATAGCTTGCTTTATACCAACAATCTCCGTGGGATCGACCCTTACTCGCGTAAGGTTTATTACTTGGACGACCCAGTGCACTTGTTGGTTAGTTGTGCGAAGTTGTGTTTATGCCATGGTATTGAGCACCAAGTCTTTGGGGCCATTACTAGGGATTATTTGAGTTGTGAAAATTAGTGATCACAATTTCGTGCACCAAGTTTTTGGCGCCGTTACCGGGGATTGTTTCGAGTATGGACAACTGACGGTTCATCTTGCTGCTTAGATTAGGTATTTTTCAGAGTTCTTAAGAATGAATTCTAGTGTTTCAAGGTGATGAACTTATCATCACCAAAGCTGATTGATTCTCATCAATTTAGCTCTTGAATGCAATGTCCTGCTGAAGCTTGGCTATCCATGTCTAATCCCTTTAGACTAAAGCTTTAGACTAACATTGCATGATTCCTGGAATTCTCATTAAAATTTTGATATCTTTATTTCTTTTCCACTTACTTTTCGAAAAATCCAAAAAAATTTACAAAAACATAAAAACCAAAAATATGTTATGTTTCTTATTGAGACACTAGTCTCATTTTAAGTTTGGTGTCTTGCATGCATTGTGATGAGCGGATAATTTGTATACTTTTTGGCATTGTTTTTAGTATGTTTTTTATATCTTTTAGTTAATTTTAGTACATTTTTATTAGTTTTTATTTAAAATTCACTTTTGGACTTTACTATGAGTTTGTGTGTTTTTCTGTGATTTCAGTATTTTCTGGCTGAAATTGAGGGACCTGAGCAAAATCTGATTCAGAGACCAAAAAGGACTGCAGATGCTGTTGGATTCTGACCTCCCTGCACTCGAAGTGGATTTTCTGGAGCTACAGAGCCCAATTGGCGCGCTCTCACGGCGTTGGAAAGTAGACATCCAGGGCTTTCCAGAAATATATAATAGTCCATACTTTGTCCAAGATTTGATGGCCCAAACCCGCGAAGCAATCCGGCCTCAGGAATTCCAGCGTTAAACGCCGGAACAGGAATAAAAGTTGGAGTTAAACGCCCCAAACTGGCATGGGAGCTGGCGTTTAACTCCAGAAAAGGTCTCTACACGAATTTCCTTGATTGCTCAGCCCAAGCACACACCAAGTGGCCCGGAAGTGGATTTTTATGTCATTTACTCATTTCTGTACACCTTAGGTTACTAGTTTACTATTAATAGGACCTTTTACTATTGTATTAGTAGACTTTGGTAGCTATCTTCACTTTTATGCTATCTTAGATCTTTGGGAGGCTGGCCATTCGGCCATGCCTAGACCCTGTTCTTATTATTTTCAACGGTGGAGTTTCTACACACCAGATTAAGGGTGTGGAGCTCTGCTGTACCTCGAGTATTAATGCAATTACTATTGTTCTTCCATTCAATTCGCTTGTTCTTTTACCAAGATATCACTTGTTCTTCACCTATGAACAAGGTGACTGACAACCATTCTTGTTCTACAAGCATCTGAGGCTTAGTGAATATCTCTTGGATTTCCGATTGCACGATGCATGGTTGATCGCCTGACAACC